>NC_060178.1:98206170-98581170 GCF_021184085.1 Oncorhynchus gorbuscha
AGGCAGAACGACAGATTTTTACCTTGTTAACTCGGGGATTCGATCCAGCAACCTTTCGGTTACTGGCCCAACGTTCTAACCACTAAATGTATGACCATATTAGAGACACATTTTTCCCTCAGATTACTTGGAACCACAAAGATTTCAAAATCAAATCCAATAATGATAAACTCTCATATCTACTGGATGAAATACCACAGTGTGCCATCACAGCAGCAAGTTGTGTGACCTGTTGCCATGAGAAAAGGGCAACCAGTAAATAACAAACACCATTGTAAAAACAACCCATATTTATGTTTATTTATTTTGCCTTTTGTACTTGAACTACTTGCACATCGTTACAACACTGTATATAGACATAATTATTGTATTATTATTATTATTATTTTGGAAATGTTGAGTGTAATGTTTACTGGCAGAGGGAGGGGAGTGGGGAAATGACCAGGCATATAATAATCTATGGCTTGAAGGAAATCTGTGGTTGGGCCACACTACATAAGGACTGGTTGTAAAGATGGAGACATGAAATCTGTGGTTGGGCCACACTACATAAGGACTGGTTGTAAAGATGGAGACATGAAATCTGTGGTAGGGCCACACTACATAAGGGCTGGTTGTAAAGATGGAGACATGAAATCTGTGGTTGGGCCACACTACATAAGGACTGGTTGTAAAGATGGAGACATGAAATCTGTGGTTGGGCCACACTACATAAGGACTGGTTGTAAAGATGGAGACATGAAATCTGTGGTAGGGCCACACTACATAAGGACTGGTTGTAAAGATGGAGACATGAAATCTGTGGTAGGGCCACACTACATAAGGGCTGGTTGTAAAGATGGAGACATGAAATCTGTGGTTGGGCCACACTACATAAGGACTGGTTGTAAAGATGGAGACATGAAATCTGTGGTAGGGCCACACTACATAAGGACTGGTTGTAAAGATGGAGACATGAAATCTGTGGTAGGGCCACACTACATAAGGACTGGTTGTAAAGATGGAGACATGAAATCTGTGGTAGGGCCACACTACATAAGGGCTGGTTGTAAAGATGGAGACATGAAATCTGTGGTAGGGCCACACTACATAAGGACTGGTTGTAAAGATGGAGACATGAAATCTGTGGTAGGGCCACACTACATAAGGGCTGGTTGTAAAGATGGAGACATGAAATCTGTGGTAGGGCCACACTACATAAGGACTGGTTGTAAAGATGGAGACATGAAATCTGTGGTAGGGCCACACTACATAAGGACTGGTTGTAAAGATGGAGACATGAAATCTGTGGTTGGGCCACACTACATAAGGGCTGGTTGTAAAGATGGAGACATATGAAATCTGTGGTAGGGCCACACTACATAAGGACTGGTTGTAAAGATGGAGACATATGAAATCTGTGGTAGGGCCACACTACATAAGGACTGGTTGTAAAGATGGAGACATGAAATCTGTGGTAGGGCCACACTACATAAGGACTGGTTGTAAAGATGGAGACATGTGAAATCTGTGGTAGGGCCACACTACATAAGGACTGGTTGTAAAGATGGAGACATGAAATCTGTGGTAGGGCCACACTACATAAGGACTGGTTGTAAAGATGGAGACATGTGAAATCCGTGGTAGGACCACACTACATAAGGACTGGTTGTAAAGATGGAGACATGTGAAATCTGTGGTAGGGCCACACTACATAAGGACTGGTTGTAAAGATGGAGACATGTGAAATCTGTGGTAGGGCCACACTACATAAGGACTGGTTGTAAAGATGGAGACATATGAAATCTGTGGTAGGGCCACACTACATAAGGACTTGTTGTAAAGATGGAGACATGAAATCTGTGGTTGGGCCACACTACATAAGGGCTGGTTGTAAAGATGGAGACATATGAAATCTGTGGTAGGGCCACACTACATAAGGACTGGTTGTAAAGATGGAGACATATGAAATCTGTGGTAGGGCCACACTACATAAGGACTGGTTGTAAAGATGGAGACATATGAAATCTGTGGTAGGGCCACACTACATAAGGACTGGTTGTAAAGATGGAGACATGTGAAATCTGTGGTAGGGCCACACTACATAAGGACTGGTTGTAAAGATGGAGACATGAAATCTGTGGTAGGGCCACACTACATAAGGACTGGTTGTAAAGATGGAGACATGTGAAATCCGTGGTAGGGCCACACTACATAAGGACTGGTTGTAAAGATGGAGACATATGAAATCTGTGGTAGGGCCACACTACATAAGGACTGGTTGTAAAGATGGAGACATATGAAATCTGTGGTAGGGCCACACTACATAAGGACTGGTTGTAAAGATGGAGACATGAAATCTGTGGTAGGGCCACACTACATAAGGACTGGTTGTAAAGATGGAGACATGAAATCTGTGGTAGGGCCACACTACATAAGGACTGGTTGTAAAGATGGAGACATATGAAATCTGTGGTTGGGCCACACTACATAAGGACTGGTTGTAAAGATGGAGACATATGAAATCTGTGGTTGGGCCACACTACATAAGGACTGGTTGTAAAGATGGAGACATATGAAATCTGTGGTTGGGCCACACTACATAAGGACTGGTTGTAAAGATGGAGACATGGAATCTGTGGTTGGGCCACACTACATAAGGACTGGTTGTAAAGATGGAGACATGGAATCTGTGGTTGGGCCACACTACATAAGGACTGGTTTTAAAGATGGAGACATATGAAGTACTAAATATAATTGAATACAGCGCAAAGCTGCGTACTGTGTGTTTGTGTGTGTAAATGCATAGGTGTGTGGGTGTGTGTGTATGTGTGTATGTGTGTATGTGTGTATGTGTGTATGTGTGTATGTGTGTATGTGTGTATGTGTGTATGTGTGTATGTATGTATGTATGTATGTATGTATGTATGTATGTATGTATGTATGTATGTATGTATGTATGTATGTATGTATGTATGTATGTATGTATGTATGTATGTATGTATGTATGCATGTATGTATGTATGTGTGTATGTGTATTCTACAATAAGGTGAGTGTGAACTCACCTTGATAGGCCCCGTGCTGAAGCAGATCTTCCGGCTGGGAGGAGGGTCCTCCTCTTCAGGCAGCCCAGGTTTCTCATGACAGCTGGATTCGGGCTCGTATGGCTCATCTTCATCATCCTCCTCTTCCTGCTGGCTCCCTCCAGAGTCCTCCCCCACTGCGCTGTACATTCTGGTAGCCACCTGTTCACCCCCTGACTGATCCTCCTTTACAGTCCTCTCTTCCCCCTCCTCTGCTGTAACCCCTTGGGTTACTCCATCTTCACCCTGCCTCCCCCTCTCACTGCTAGTGCCCTTGGGAGAGGTCTCCCTTACCTGGGCCTCTCTCTGTGTACTGTTCTCGCCATTCTCCAGAGAGGAGTGGTGGATGTCAGATTTAACTATGGTGCTGCTGGGCTCCAGGTCTCCAGAACGATCCTCAGACTGGCCCTCAATTTTAGCCTGCGACCCAGAGTCTGGCCCAGTCTTATCCCGGCCTTCTCTGGGCTCAGGGAGTGTGGGGCCACTGTGGCCTCCAGTCTGCCCTCTGCTTTGGCCATCGGAGGTGGAGGAGGATGAGGCCCTGAGGCTTCTGGGAGGTCCATCCTGGCTGCGGCCCCAACCCCCTTCCTCCTCCTGGCTGGTTGGTGGGAGGGCAGAAGCCCGGTTCGCCCTCTTAGAGATGATTTTAGAGCTGAGCTGCACCCCCACCTTGGTGCTGACCCCCCGGGAGGGCAGCGGAGGTGTGGAGGAGAGGCGATGCAGGTTGTTGCGGAGCTCTGAGGCCCGTTCGAAGACAGCGCTGAGCTGGGAGACGGTGGGGGACACGGCCTCGATAGTGTCCAGGCTGTCCAGGGACTCTGTGCTGCCATTGAACCGCACCACCATGTCCAGCCTGCCATCCTGGATGCCCAGGCCCGAGCTCTGCTCTGTCTTCAGCAGGACCCGGTTGGTGGCAGCCGCCTGCTTCTCCCGCTCCAGCTGCTGGGCCGCCTTCTGTTGTTCCAAAATCTTCCGTGTCCCCTGCAACTTGGAGTAGCTAGGTGAAGAAGCTTGGAGAGCCTGCCCATTCTCCACTTTGGCATTAGGGTCGAACCGGTTAACCCGCTCTGAAACAGTGGATCCCAGCTTCAGCAAGGCGCTGTGGTCCACATTCTCATTCAGGCTACCGGCTCTGGGGAGGGAGAGACGCACTCT
This sequence comes from Oncorhynchus gorbuscha, assembly GCF_021184085.1. Classification (NCBI taxonomy): domain Eukaryota; kingdom Metazoa; phylum Chordata; class Actinopteri; order Salmoniformes; family Salmonidae; genus Oncorhynchus; species Oncorhynchus gorbuscha. The sequence goes on from NC_060178.1 coordinate 98,210,389, forward strand.
CTCAGTAGTCTTCTCTGGGTCCTCCCCTCCCTCCAGGCAGGGAGATGTGCTCCCTGGGCCTTGCATCTGCTGAAACATGTTCTTGATACGGTGCACATTGGAGCCATAACTCCTGCGGCCGCGGGGGCCTTCCTGCATATGATCACCTTTTGCAGCATTGTCCTTGGCAGGCCTCAGCGCCTGCATCCCCGCCTCGTATGCGTTCCGGTGCGGAGATGGGCTCCTCAACGTCGAACCGGAGCCGGTGCTTTTGGAAGATGAGGAATCGGTCTTCATCATGATCAGTCAAGCATCACAACCGCTGCTCAGCAACGACATATTTGCCTTTCCTTTCCTCGGTTGTCAGCACAAATTGGTTCGTTCTCACTGGCAGTCAATTATGTTGGGGAGACGATGAGCCTATGTCCCAATCGACTAGAATTGAATAGCAGAAGATAATTTAAAAAACGACGGTATTGTTTTAGGCTGCGTGCATCCAGTGTTTTCCTATGGAAATTGAACACGATACATTCGTCATTAAAACGCCAACCTGACCAAAAACCCGGATAAAATGCACTGGTTACAAAAACATCACTGCAGAAAACTGGAACAGTAACCTCATGAACGCTGGATATTCCACTGACGAAAGATTTATTCCGTTTAATCCCTTTTCACCAGCAGCAGCATCATTTTGATCTCTTGATTTTCTGAACTGCTGATTTATGCCACTGTGTCCTTTCCGCTCGCGTAAAACGGTCCGTGCTATCCGGGTTCCTTGGGACGTCCCACCTCTGGAATTACCTCGTTGACATTTTAAATGGTTAGGTAAGGGTTATGCTTAAATTATGGTTTAGGGTATGGACGTCTCAAGGATCCCGTATATCACTTACCCACGTTAACGCTGCTGGGGATCGGGCGCAACGGGGTCATAGCGCCGGTCGTTTTCGCAGGTCCTCTACGTTTTCATTCCTACACCTGGAATATAAACCTAGTGATAATCAACATATTTGTGAGGCCTACTTCATACACACGTTTTATATCATTACAATTGTGATATCAAGTAGACGAGCCAAATAAACAAATCTACTTTATTCTAAAAAGTAGGGCACTTTAGGACTCTGAAGAAATCAAAACCCGAGTGCGTCAGATTACGGTGTCCGTTTAATATCGTCGCATCCTGCACCCACTACCTGTCTGGCCTACAAGTTTGATAATACAATGTTATACAATGTGTTAGCAGTGAGAGATATTGTGACATTCTTGAGGGCGTAGGGTAGAATATTTCCTTAGCTTCACTATAAAAACCTACCATGTTGGTTTGTAGGCTCCTCAATTGTAGGCTGTCGCCTAGTCTGGTTCTGCATTTCATGCGCTCCATACAGTGTCCGTCCAATTCGTTCTCTAGCTACGAATAAAGACTAAATTAGCTATATCTCAGAATATGTAGGCAGATAAGGTTTAACATAACGATCGGAAAAAATATATAACAATAAAATCAGTGATGGGGTGATTTTGATCAAGAGAAACCTTTAGAAAATATGCACTTTTTCTAACACTAAACATACAAATGTATTTTACAGTTATAAAGGAAGGTTAAATCTTAGTTAGTCGTTTTATAAATTGATTATAATATATTTACAAAAATTAGAAGTCATTTCAAGCCTTATTCATGCCGTTTAGTTGAATAGGAAAGACATGAGTACCTGAGTTTGGGTCCTAAAATATGACCACACCTTCGCTTGTTTAAAACAGTTTTTTACAAGGTGAGATTTGAACCTTTCTTGGGAGTATGCTTTGCTTGTGTTTCAGATTATTTTGTTCCCATTAGATGATGACATGGTAAATAATTTGAGACATTTTGAAGTGATTTTTATTGTAAATAAGAATATATGTTTCTAAACACTAATACATTCATGTGGATGCTACCATGATTAGGGATAGTCCTGAATGAATCGTGAATAATGATGAGTGAGAAGGTTAGATGCACAAATGTCATACCCCTGCAAAAATGCTAATATATATGCTGATGTCGGATGACAGCAGTTTGTGAATTGACTTTAAGTATAATTTCAGCAGCTATGTCAAGTGTATTGTTGTATGCCATGAGGCTGAGTAGTGGCGTGGACACGGTGTTCAAGTGCAAATCAGTTCACTGCCCAAGTTCCATGTTATTTGTAACCTCATGTAAATGTAACCTATCAAATAGTGATGTCCTTTGGTGCTAGTGTTCCTATCTACTTGTACACAGTATTATGCCCATGTGGCAGCGGTCTGTGTTCCAGTTGCAGAGAAAGACAGTCCAGAATGAATTTCAACCCTTCCTGAAACACTATAGTAAGGCGAAGATTAAGTCACCTCTTTAAAAAACAGCAGAACCTGAAGTTTGTGATTATACCTTTAATGATTGACCAGTAGCAACAACGTAATGCATTCCAAACGAACAGATAAATGTTCATTGTAATTTCTTCACATTTTTTCATTTAAAGCATCATTACATGCATAGGTGTGTCACAAACGACATTCATGCAGCAGTCTGCAGTGATCATCATTTACATAACATTTGAAACATTTGAATCATTTAGCAGACACTTGCATCGAGAACAACGTACAGCACATTGGTAGGTGTCTAAACTCTCCCATTCTGAAAAGCAGGGTGGGTCTACAATGATCCCATGCTGTTTATGTGCAACATGCAGTCCTTCCCAGCTGGCTTCGCTTTACCCTGACGCACTCCATGATAACGGCTTCCTCTACTGGCCCAGGGAGAGAGTATGATAGCAGTACACAGTACCGACTCATCAACTAGGGGCCCCATTTAGCACCTTATTCCCTACATAGTGCACTACTTTTGACCGTAGCCAAGCTGAGGAATAGGGTGCCATTTGGGACACAGTAACTGTCATGAGGATTTAGTTTAAAACTTAACTCAGTTGAAATATGATTCTGCACTGAAACATATTTGAAGCATGCATTGCATAAAGGATATTTCTGGGCGCAGTTTGGAGCCTGTAACGGTGTAAGGTTAAGGGTAAAACATCTCTCCATTTCAGATCACAGTGACTAACAAACAGAGCTATTCATTCAGAGGCAGACGGTTCTTAATGATTGACCTTCCAGGTATTTTTATTTTTATGGATCCCCATTAGTTCCTGCCAGGGCAGCAGCTCCTCTTCCTGCAGCTACTCTTCCTGGGATCCAGCAAAATGAAGGCAGTTATACAATTTAAAACATTACAATATATTCATAACAGATTTCACAATACAATACATGTGTGCCCCCAGACCCCTACAGCAGTACCACATAGCTACATCACAAAATCCATGTTATTGTGTGTGTATAGTGCGTATGTTATCGTGTGTGTATAGTGCGTATGTTATCGTGTGTGTGTATAGTGCGTATGTTATCGTGTGTGTATAGTGCGTATGTTATCGTGTGTGTATAGTGCGTATGTTATCGTGTGTGTATAGTGCGTATGTTATCGTGTGTGTATAGTGCGTATGTTATCGTGTGTGTATAGTGCGTATGTTATCGTGTGTGTATGGTGCGTATGTTATAGTGTGTGTATGGTGCGTATGTTATCGTGTGTGTATAGTGCGTATGTTATCGTGTGTGTATAGTGCGTATGTTATCGTGTGTGTATGGTGCGTATGTTATCGTGTGTGTATAGTGCGTATGTTATCGTGTGTGTATAGTGCATATGTTATCGTGTGTGTATGCGCCTGTGTTTGTGTTGCTTCACAGTTTCCGCTGTTCCATAAGGTGTAGTTTTATGTTTAAAAAATATATATCTGATTCTACTGCTTGCATTAGTTTTCTTGATGTGGAATAGAGTTCCATGTAGTCATGGCTCTATGCAGTACTGTGCACCTCCCGTAGTCTGTTCTAGACTTTGGGACTGTGAAGACACCTCTGGTGGTATGTCTTGTGGGGTATGCATGGGTGTCTGAGCTGTGTGCTAGTTGTTTAAACAGACAGCTTGGTGTTTTCAACATGTCAATACCTCTCACAAATACAAGTAGTGATGAAGTCACTCTCCTCCACTTTGAGCCAGGAGAGATTGACATGCATATTGTTAATGGTTGCTGTGTACATCCAAGGGCCAACCGTGCTGCCCTGTTCTGAGCCAGTTGCAATTTTCCTAAGTCACTTTGTGGCACCTGACCACACGACTGAACAGTAGTCCAGGTGCGACTAAACTAGGGCCTGTAGGACCTGCCTTGTTGATAGTGCTGTTAAGGTAGAGCAGTGCTTTTTGGACAGACTTCTCCCCTTCTTAGCTACTACTGCATCAATATGTTTTCACCATGACAGTTTACAAGCCAGGGTTACTCCAAGCAGTTTAGTCACCTCGACTTGCACAGTATTTATTACAATATTTAGTTGAGGTTTAGGGTTTTGTGAATGATTTCTCCCAAATACAATGCTTTTAGTTTGTAAAATTTAGGACCAACTTATTCCTTGCCACCCATTCTGAAACTGCAGCTCTTTGAGTGTTGCCACCATTTCAATCACTGTAGTTGCTGATGTGTATAGTGGAGTCATCCGCATACAGACACATTGGCTTTACTCAAAGCTAGTGGCATGTTGTTAGTAAAGATTGAAAGAGGCCTACACAGTTGGCTAGGGGAAATCCTGATTCTACCTGGATTATGTTGGAGAGGATTCCATTAAATAACCTCTGTTTTGATAGACAGGTAACTCCTTATCCACAACATAGCAGCCATAACACAATTTTCCAGCAGCAGACTATGACCGATAATGTCAAAAGCCGCACTGAAGTCTAACAAAACAGACCAACATCTTTATCAATTTCGCTTAGCCAATCAATCATTTGTGTAAGTGTTGTGCTTCCCTGGAAGCGTGCTGAAAGTCAGTTGTCAATTTGTTTACTGTAAAATAGCATTGTAACTGGTCAAACCATTTTTTCTAAAACTACTAAGGGTTGGTAACAGGCTGACTTGTCGGCTATGAGCCAATAAAGGGGTCTTTACTATTTAGGTAGCGGTATGAATTCGGTAATGGGAGAGTATTGCATCGAAACCATGTAAATAGTGGCTGCATCGAAATTGGCACTACCTTTGACCAAGGTGCCAAATGGCACCCTATTCCCTTTATAGTGCACTGCTTTTGATCAGAGCCCTATGGGCTCGAGTCAAAAGTAAGACATTATAGTAGTGACATTTCAGACTCACTCAGTGACAGTAGTGAATATTTGTTTATTTATTCCTCCCACTGGCCTTGATTTCAGAAAAAAGAAAGCCCTACCAGGCTGAGACTCAATACAGTAGCTCAACCTGGTGGCCCAGCAGGGAGTAGTGTACTGTTACTACTAGTAGAGACTCACTACAGTAGATCAACCTGGTGGCCCAGCAGGGAGTAGTGTACTGTTACTACTAGTAGAGACTCACTACAGTAGATCAACCTGGTGGCCCAGCAGGGAGTAGTCTACTGTTACTACTAGTAGAGATTCACTACAGTAGATCAACCTGGTGACCCAGCAGGGAGTAGTCTACCGTTACTACTAGTAGAGACTCACTACAGTAGATCAACCTGGTGGCCCAGCAGGGAGTAGTCTACTGTTACTACTAGTAGAGACTCACTACAGTAGATCAACCTGGTGACCCAGCAGGGAGTAGTCTACTGTTACTACTAGTAGAGACTCAATATAGTAGCTCAACCTGGTGACCCAGCAGGGAGTAGTCGACTGTTACTACTGGTAGAGACTCAATACAATAGCTCAACCTGGCCCTAAACTGGTGGTCTGGTTTGTTTGAGCTTTAGTCAACTCGTTTGTCAATTTTTTTTGCTACAGCACATATGGGACCCGGCTAGCGCAACTCCACATAGAACACATACTGCTTATGAGAGCGAGGGAGAGATCTGGCAAAGAAACATTCTGGCTAAAAATTATTGAATCAGATATAGAACCCATTGCCCTTCATGTTTGTGAGGTCTGGGGTCCACTCACCAACCAAGAATTTATCAAATAGGACAAACACCAAATTGAGACTCTGTACAACGTAAAACACCAAATAATGCGTGCAGAGCAGACTTAGGCCAATACCCACTAACTAGCAAAATCCAGAAAAGAGTCGTTAAGTTCTACAACCAAATTTTAAAAAAGTGATTCCCAAACCTTCCATAACAAACCATCACTTACAGAGCTGAACTTGGAGAAGAGTCCCCTAAGCAAGCTGGTCCTGGGGGTCTTCAGTTCACAAACACAAACAGACCCTACAGAGTCCCAGGGCAGCAACACAATTAGACCCAACCAAATCATGAGAAAACAAAAAGATAATTATTTGGAAAGAACAAAAAAAACAGAGCAAACTAGAATGCTATTCGGCCCTAAATAATGAGTATACAGTGGCAGAATACCGGACCACTGTGACTGACCCAAACTTAAGAAAAGCTTTGACTATGTACAGACTCAGGTGAGCATAGCCTTGCTCTTGAGAGAGGCCGCCGTAGGCGGACCTGGCTCTCAAGAGAAGATTGGCGGCAGTGTGCACATAGCCTGAGGTGGAAACTAAACTCCTAACCTTTTGCCCAATGTATGACCAGAGACACGTTTCCCTCAGATTACACAGATCCACAAAGAATTAGAAAACAAACCCAATTTTGAAAAACTCCCAGATCTACTGGGTGAAATACCAGTGCCATCACAGCAGCATGTGACCTGTTGCCACAAGAAAAAGAGCAAACAGTGAAGAACTACATTTTAAATACAACCCGTGTTTATTTATTTTCCGTTTTTGCTCATCGTTACAACACTATATAGACATATGACATGTTAACATGTGTTTCCCATGCCAATAAAGCCATTGAGAGAAGTAGATAATAATATGCAACTTGGATTATGATATTTGGTCTATACCACCACCTAGTGGATCAACTTCAAAGTGTCCCAGTAAATTCCAAGTCAGGTATACAGTGCATTCAGACCCCCGGACTTTCACATTTTGCTACGTTACATCCGTATTCTAAAATAGATTAAATATATTTTCCCTCATCTATACACAATAACCCATCATAACAAAGCAAAAACTTACACATTTATTTAAAATAAATACAACTGAAAATCATATTTACATAATTATTCAGACCCTTTACTCAGTACTTTGTTGAAACACCTTTGGCAGTGATTACAGGCTCGAGTCTTGTTGGGTATGATACTACAAGCTTGGCTCACCTGTATTTCAGGAGTTTCTCCCATTTCTCCCATTCTCTGCAGATCCTCTCAAGCTCTGTCATTTTGGATGGGGAGGGTCGCGACTTGCAGGTCTCTCCAGAGATGTTTGATTGGGTTCATCAAGTCCAGACTCTGGCTGGGCCACTCAAGGACATTCAGACTTGTCCTGAAGCAACTCCTGCGTTGTCTTGGCAGTGTGCTTAGGGTTGTTGTCCTGTTGGAAGGTGAACCGTCGCCCCAGTCTGAGGTCCTGAGCGCTCTTGAGCAGGTTTTCATCAAGGATCTCTGTACTTTGCACCATTCTTCCATTTAAGAATAATGTGGGCCACTGTGTTCTTGGGGACCTTCAATGCTGCATAAATATATTGGTACCCTTCCCCAACTCTGTGCCATGCCACAATCCTGTCTCGGCGCCGTCGGACAATTCCTTCAATCTCATGGCTTGGTTTTTGTTCTGACATGCATGGTCAACTGTGGGACCTTATATAGACAGGTGTGTGCCTTTCCAAATAATTTCAAATCAATTGAAATTACCACAGGTGGACTGCAATCAAGTTGTAGATACATCTCAAGAATGATCAATGGAAACAGTATGCACCTGAGCTCAATTTCGAGTCTCAAATAGTTTGAATATTTATGTAAATAAGGTGTTTCTGTTTTTCATTTTATTATACATTGCAGCCATTTAAAAAAAACTGTTTTCGCTTTGCAATTATAGGGTTTTGTGTGTAGATTGATGAGGAAAATATTTAATTGAATCAATATTAGAATAAGGCTGTTATGCTTCACTATTCTCTCTCACATGGTCACAAACCGTGTCTGCGCATGTGAATGCGTTCGCTTCAGCGTGGTAGTCAGGGTACCAAACAGCTGAGAGGTTGATCCTTGACCTCAACATTCTTATGAGGGAATTAATCCCCATTTTATGCACTTTTCTCTCTATGCGTATTCTGACGCAAGGAAACGATGAATAAGGTCATGCGAACCTGCCGGTTCCAAGAGGGAAAATCATTTACTTTACTTTTTCCTATAGTAATAACACAATTCTCCATGCACTGTAATTTACAACTTGTTTAGAGCTATTGATAAGAGCTAGATAAATGACTAGGGAATTGTAAATATAAATGACAATTATTTTTTAAATCTATTTTACTTTATAATCGCTGGAGACAAATGTGAAACCAGTCATATGGCAACAAAACTGAAGCATATCAACATATCAACTTTCCCATCGTAAAGTTGATGAAATGCTGTGCCATTGTGTATGATTTCAATTGTACAGCCCTTTAACTTGCAGTGTTGGGCACTCTCGAGCGTCTTAATTATAAGCTACCCCCACTTTCTCCGTTTCCTGTTTCTATCAAGTTAAATATTAGCCACTATCATTATCGACTGTCAGTAGACCACACATACTCAACTACCAATTCACTGTTCATTCCCGTCAGATGGTGTAGCCTACATTAATCAACATTATCTTTCCATTTCATTACATTGTGTTATTTACCTTCATTTGCATCCTCTGTAAACACCGTCACGGCCATGTGGTTGTTGCTGAGGATCATTAGTAACACATGATAATTTAAATAATGGCGTTTTTTTCTTTTGGAAAAATGTATTGGCACATTTCCTTTAAAAACAGCTCATACATTTTTTTACATAATTTATACACATAAAAACGGCAACAAAGCATAAAACACAGTATTTGAACGTTAAATAATGACATGTTTTTTTTTTTTTTTTTTTTTTTTTTTTTGGAAAAGTTTTATTAACACAATTCCTTTAAAAAACAGCTCATACATTTTTTACATCATTTACACACATAAAAACGGCAACAAAGCATAAAACACAGCATTTGACAGTTACATTTAAATTTGTTAAAGTACATGTTGTTAAAATCAATGAAAACAACCATGAATAAAAGTACTTTCTTTGTAAAAACATCAAATCTGTAAAAGCCATTTAAAATGTGTGCTGATGATCTAACAAAGGTAAAACATTTTTAAGACGTTAGAAACATGTTAAAAAGTCACTTTGTTAAAAGGCTGTCTTCAATCGCTTGTACAGGAGCGGGGTGAGTCCTTATCAAACTCGCCTCATCCTGCTCTCCCGAATAGACCATCGTCCCGTCCTTCGGGGCCCAGAGGAGGTCCCTCCCCTAGGCGCATCGCCCTAGGCGCCGCAGCGCTGTCAGGCCGTGGCCGCCGGGACCTAGGGTGTTGTGGGGGACCCTTCGCCTGGGGTCGAGGCCCCCTTCCGTTCGTACCACCCCAGGGCTTCCGACATGTAGTCTAACTGAATGGTATAAAGCAGAGTGGAGACCAAGCCTTAACCGACCGAAGAATGGCGTACTACTTGGCTGTGTCATCACACAGTCCCATGGATAGTGCAGGCAATAGACCAAGGTATAGCCTACTATTGTACACTATTCTCCCACAATTCTTATTTTACACTTATCTTCCAACATTAACATGGGTTAAAGAACTGAATGTGGCAATTTTCAGAATTAACCAAACCACCGTTTTTTTCCTTTGGTTGTAAAGGTTCTCCAGACCTGTTTTTAATCTGATTCATAAATACTTTCCTAAACCTAATCATTGGTAGGCAAATAGCCTACACGTAGTGGTAGAATATTTCTTATTTTGAATATATATATATATTCCATGTTTTTTCTAAATAAAACCCCTAACTGACTCCATTGTTGTTTTAATGGTAATCTCGATCCCCAAATAGCCTGTGTAATAATTCTGTAATTACCAGGCAATAACATTTGTCCAGAGATGTCTTATTAATCAGAGGAGCGCTGCCAATGACGTGCCTAGTAGTACTACATACTACTATCAAATAGAAGCAATTTAGGAACACAATAAAAAAAAGCACAACAAATAAACTACTAATTACAGGGTAACCACACAGAGGCATCATTTACTTTTATCCACTTCATCCACGTCGTCTTTAGGAAGACAAATCCTCTTTAAAAAAAAGTAAAATAACAGGATAAAAACTCCGCGTGTCATCTGCGCTTCATTTTCAAAACTGAAAAATACGGAAGATCTATAAAAGGACATTGCAAATTTAGTAGAATCGCATCCACATAATCCACACGTTTCAGCATGTCTTCTTTTTGTGACTGCATTTGTCGATGTGTAGCGCCAAGCCTGGTTTGGAGGATATCCTTCTGGAATGGAACTGGCCGGAAACAAAAACACGGAGACCTGCAGTGGGTAGACCACAGACCCGTGGGAGGTAGATAGACTGTAGCCCTCACTTTAGCCTAGTCTAATTCAGAACTGTTCCACCGAAAACCTCCAGAGTTCAGTACAAGGCTACATTACTAATTCTAGGATCCTAACAAAATGGTGACAAGGCTCAGAAGTCAACTCATATTTATTATTGCGTAATTACTGTGTCATTGGAAATTAGGAGCACTGGACGTTTAGAAAATATGTTTTTTTTTCAACCAAACCAACTGGAAAGTTTTTACTATGTTTTGAGCTGCTACAATGTTGTGTTGCTGCCATGTTGTGTTGCTACCATGTTGTGTTGCTGCCATATTGTGTTGCTATCATGCTCTGTTTTTATGTGTTGCTGCCATGTTGTGTTGCTGCCATATTGTGTTGCTATCATGCTCTGTTTTTATGTGTTGCCATGCTGTGTTGTTGTCTTATAGGTCTCTCTTTGTGTAGTGTTGTGGTGTCTCTCTTGTCACGATGTGTGTTTTGTCCTATATTTAATTTTTAATCCCAGCCCCGGTCCTCGCAGGAGGCCTATTGCCTTTTGGTAGGCCATCATTGTAAATAAGAATGTGTTCTTTAACTGACTTGCCTAGTTAAATAAAGGTTAAATAAACATCACTTGTTATCCCAAATGCTCCTTACCAATGTGTTCTATGTCCTACAAGTCCCACTCACCAGGGTTCGAGTCAGTTGTAATAACTAGGGCTATGTTGGTTAATGCCTCAACATTATGTTTCCAAGGAACAAGACCAACATGGGCTGAAGTTATGTGTTTGACTATAAACCTACAACAAGATTAGATTTTAATGAAAGTTCAACTTTTACGTTATTTGGGAGATTATTTTATCAGTTGCCCAAAATAAACTATAAAATATAAAAAATGTATAATCAGCCACGGTCGCTGAATTGTCTGTCGGTTTGATGTGAGCCGAATGGAGAAAACCAAGGGGACATGTCAAACATTGTGTAGACCACATCACATGCTTTATTCAGCATCCAAATAATTAAAAACATCTTGATTTATTATACATGTACAACATCAGTACAGATTCTCTTTTTTCAAAACCATGAAGGTGTGTCTGCTTCTCAGATTTTGTCAAACTCTTTTCCTTTTTTAGAAACCTAAAACGTTTTTCTTCAACAAACAAAACACAAACATCAGGAGGGTTTGAGTGGTGCTTTAGTGATGCAGTGATCTGGACAATCACAAGGGTAGCATAGAGGGTGGACACAAACATCAGCTGGGGAAATGAAATACAACTGAAAACAAAACCACTTCCCTAAATCCACACCAGACACCATCGGCATGCATTATATCCACAGTAAAACATATTTCAGAACTGTTAATTAACCAACACTTGACAAAGAAAACAATTGTACTAGACTGACAACAAGGAAGACAGCGTGTTGATTTGTTAGCACCAAAGATCCAATGGTTGTTAGCTAATTATGACAGGAAAAGATTGTTCTAACAAAGACCAATAACTGGACCTCATGAGTTGATATTATAGCACCTAATATTCCTGTAGTGTAAAATCGGCCCTAGGGTTTGTGAAACATTTTGGGTAACATGGAGTTCTTCTCTGAGGTAGCCATTAATGTATTCAAAATTAATGTGAATGTTCAGGTGTTTTTCTGTCATAAATTTAGAACAAGAAGACACTTCACTGTCGTTTTTAAGATTTATTTAATACCAGAAAATGGTACATAGCATTTGTTGCTTTCATTGTCCTTCCGCAGTGGTAAAAAACGACAAAAAAGTCAGCTGTATCTCATTGTGTTTCTCCATGGGGATTTTACACTTCATATTACACTTGTTTTCTTGTTGCCAGTGGAAACAAAATATTATTTTTTAAGTGTCCTTGATCGTTGTAAGTTTCGGTTGAAGTAGCAGTCCCCAAATGTATTTTCTTCAGAATCAAAAACATGCAAACGACGTCTTCAGCAGAGTAGTTTTAAGCTCGTAGACCAGTGGCAGCCGAATGAGTTTGTAGGTAATGCATAGAAAATAGAATTAGAGATGACTGCAAACAATTTCATGTCCATATTTCTTTTTGATTTTATACGAAGCAGACAGGGCCAACTTCGACGCCAAACTCCTGATCAGGTGCACCAACGTCCATAGGAGCGATGTCAATGATGGGCAGGCGAGATGTTTTTGATGTCTTGTAGTCGATGACTGTCTTGCCCCATGTGCCAGTATGTGACTGTGGAGAGAGAGTGAGAGCGAGAGAGAGTGAGAGTGAGAGTGAGAGTGAGAGTGAGAGAGAGAGAGAGAGAGAGAGAGAGAGAGAGAGAGAGAGAGAGAGAGAGAGAGACCATAGGTCAGAATCAGAAACCAGTCCTAGTAAAGATGAATGATGACACACTAACCTCTATATAACCTCTGTTTTATTTAGTTACTTCCTTCATCTTTAGTTTCATAATATGGATATCTCACAATTTTAAATTCAAAATGAGGACAGTAGAAGAAGAGAATAGAGGAGAGTAGAAGAAGATAATAGAGGAGAGTAGAAGAAGAGAATAGAGGATAGTAGATGAAGAGAATAAGGGAGAGTAGAAGAAGAGAATAGAGGAGAGTAGAAGAAGAGAATAGAGGAGAGTAGAAGAAGAGAATAGAGGACAGTAGAAGAAGAGAATAGAGGAGAGTAGAAGAAGAGAATAGAGACTAGATGAAGAGAATAGAGGAGAGTATAAGAGAATGGAGGAGAGTAGAAGAGAATAGAGGAGATTAAACGAAGAGAATAGAGGAGATTAAAAGAAGAGAATAGAGGAGAGTAGAAGAAGAGAATAGAGGGGAGTAGAAGAAGAGAATAGATGATAGTAGATGAAGAGACTAGAGGAGAGTAGAAGAAGAGAATAGAGGAGAGTAGAAGAAGAGAATAGAGGAGAGTATAAGAGAGGTAGAAGACAGAAAACAGTGAAAGACGAGGGTAGAAGAGAGAATAGAATAACAGACAGCAGAAGGGAGTTGAAAGATAAGAGAAAAGAGTAGAGGACAGTACAAGTGGACAATAGTAGTAGGTGTCTCACCGTGCAGCCGTCCTCGCTGACAGTGTATGTGAAGCGGCTGTTGCCCTCAGCTCTGATCTCGATCTCGTTAGATCCCTGGAGCAGCAGGGCCTTCTTCAGGTTGCCCGTGCCCTTGTCCATGTAGGCCACGCTGTTCTTGCAGTGGTACGTGACATTCTGGGATGCCTCGTTGGACATCAGGCGCATGAAGGTCAGCTGGATGTTGACGTCCTCTGGGTTGGAGCCCTCGCTACCGTACTGGAACTGGAGAGGAGAGGAGGGGGGTTATTATCATGAAGGCAGATTTGTAGTGAAGGCAGGTCACTAAAACTTGAGTCCAAGTCAAGACCCATGTCCCCAGTAATCCAAGTTTGAGTGTACGTCTGAGTCGTTTCTACCCAAGCTCTGATTGTAGTCCTTGTCACATGGTTACGCTGAATGGTCCTTACCTGGAAGCCGTTGTCCATAGACTCTGAGAACCAGATGTGCTTCTTCTCCCTGATGTTCTTGCTGGTATACCAGTTCTTCATGGGGACAGTGTCCTGGGATGGGTAGATGCAGGTCTCTCCAGTCTCCATGTTGCAGAAGACCTGGACAGCATCCAGAGGAGAGCCCTGGTTGGGGTCCACCCAGTACTGGCCTGTGGGTTTAAGAGAGAACAGAATATAAGCCATCAAGGTGCTTCAGGTGACCATAGAGGTCCAATAAAGTAGAAGTTATTATATTGATAGTTATTAATGGAGGTTGCTAGCTCTTTGATGTTTCATTTTGAAATATTGAATAAATTAAATCATTCAATCATTCATTAATTCAACCAACCAATCAACCAACCAACCAACCAACCAACCAACCAACCAACCAGCCAACCAACCAATCACTGATCACAGCATGCCTATATATATAACCAGTGTTTGTCTGCGGCGTGCGCTGGACTGAGCCTGGAACTTACCGCTCTTCCATTCAGGGTGGCACATCCTGATGTCACGGCACATGCGGGCGGGGTTCTTCTGGGTTCCCTCAGGGCTGCGGATGTTCTCCACCTTCTGGCTGAGGCTCTTCAGGGTGGTGTCCACCTCCATGTCACGGTCGTTCATCATGTCAGGCTCGTCAGCACGGTAGTGGTATCCTCCTCCTCGCATGGGGTCAGGTCCCTTCTCCTGGTTGTAGATCGGTGCGACATGGAAGCCGCCGCCAGCGGGACCTGGAGGTCCGGGCAGACCAGGAGAACCAGGAGCACCCTGGGTAGGGAAGAAGAAGACAGAAAGGGGTCAAATCTGGCATCGAAGGCTTGTGCTATGTGTGTGAGGATCTGTGTGTGTGCTTGTGCGTATGCACGGTACATGTGGAGGTCAGTGTGAGACTTACAGCAGGTCCCATCTCTCCGTTGCGACCACGGGGTCCGGGGGGTCCGATGGGGCCAGGCAGACCGTTCATGCCATCTTTACCAGTGGAGCCAGAAGAACCATGGGGTCCCTGTAGGACACACAACAACAACTCCATTAGAAGTCATATACCTTGATCAGGGAAGTCACAGCGCTCACTCACCATTATTTAACTATTAACAACTTGACCTCTCAGCCTTCATTAATGGCCTTCATCAGAGGTCCTATTCCTTCCATTCCAGCGACAACATCACTAATAAATGACTAGATAGGATAACCCTGCATAATCTGATGTGTGGAATCTTCTTGTTAAGGTTAAGAACACAACGTCACATACAGGATCATTCTATGAACAATGTTATCCAACTGAAAACTGTTGTGGAGGGCAGGGCCAATGTTATCCAACTGAAGACTGTTGTGGAGGGCAGGGCCAATGTGTAACTTATATTACATTATTAACCATGTTCTATTGATGAACTGGGAGTCAGAGCCATACTCACTCGGGGTCCAGAAGGTCCGTTAAGTCCAGCAGGCCCAGACTCTCCAGGGGATCCCTGGAACCAGATACATCACATTAATCACACATTATATCACATTAATCACACATTATATATGTTAAAGCAAAGAGAACAACAGATCTTCAACCCAGACACAATGTGCATGCTTCCTTAATGCCACAAATCACTAAAAACACGTTTTAAAGGGCAGTAAATTATCGTAAAGAGAAGAAGCTACATGTAACAGCATGAGTTGTATGATATTGGAAGGCTAGTATACTCACAGCGGGTCCAGGAAGTCCGGGCATGCCGCTCAAACCTCTGTGTCCCTTGTGGCCTCTCTCTCCACCCTCTCCAGCCTCTCCCTTGTCTCCACGAGCACCAGCAGGGCCCTACAGACACAGGTCAAAGGTCAAACATGTACTCAGCAAAGACAGTGGACATCCTTACAATACATTAGGTTGAGGAGTATGGATGACAAATGCTGACAGAAAACTTACAAGACCCCCACGACCACCAGCAGGACCGTTAGGGCCAGCAGGACCAGCAGGACCCTGAGAGAGAGAGAGAGAGAGAGAGAGAGAGAGAGAGAGAGAGAGAGAGAGAGAGAGAGAGAATCAAGGATAATTATGTGTGTACATTGATGGAACTCAGGGTAACGTTGTGTCAGGGTAATGTTGATATATCTCAGGGTATGTCAGGGTAACGTTGATATCTCTCAGGGTATGTCAGGGTAACGTTAATATATCTCAGGGTATGTCAGGGTAACATTGATGAAACTCAGGGTATGTCAGGGTAACATTGATGAATCTCAGGGTATATCAAGGTAACATTGATGAATCTCAGGGTATGTCAGGGTAACATTGATGGATCTCAGGGTATGTCAGGGTAACATTGATGAATCTCAGGGTATATCAAGGTAACATTGATGAAACTCAGGGTATGTCAGGGTAACATTGATGAATCTCAGGGTATATCAAGGTAACATTGATGAATCTCAGGGTATGTCAGGGTAACATTGATGGATCTCAGGGTATGTCAGGGTAACATTGATGAATCTCAGGGTATATCAAGGTAACATTGATGAATCTCAGGGTATGTCAGGGTAACATTGATTAATCTCAGGGTATATCAAGGTAACATTGATGAATCTCAGGGTATGTCAGGGTAACATTGATGAATCTCAGGGTATATCAAGGTAACATTGATGAATCTCAGGGTATGTCAAGGTAACATTGATGAATCTCAGGGTATATTTCAAGGTGACATTGATTAATTCAGGGTAACATTGTAAGCTAGTCCAACAAATGTCCAAAACGTTTTTTTAAAATTTTTTATATTGTAAGGCCTTCGGCCTGAAAGTGACAGAGATACTATCGTCAACCCCTAAATTGATGAGAAGAGGTACTTACAGACTCTCCACGGCTACCAGTCTTGCCAGAAGCACCAGATGGACCGGGGGCACCGGGAGGTCCAGGAGCACCAGGGGAACCAGCATTACCATTCTCACCACGGTCACCCTGCAATGAACACACACACAGGAACAAAGAGCCATGAGGGTAACAGCACCAGTAATGGGGACAAGTGTTGGAGTTTCCTTCCTTACATTGTAAAGTTCTGGAAAAGAGCTCTACATAAACCAACAGTAAGGGTTCTATTCAATAAGTCAAGCTGAAGTGTTACAGAATGCGCAATAGAAATATCTAGTAATTCCCATTTGAGCTGATATGTGCAGCGTTTACCGTGAATGCTAAAGCGGGAACATTGCCTTTAAATTTCCGTTGAACATCATCGATGCGGAATGAATAGAGCCCTGAGTGTGTAATTTCAAGACAAGTAGGCTGTTTATATTATCCAGCAGCAATGTTGTTTATAACAACAGTGTCATGGAAGAGTAAGACGTGGTTGATAGTAGAGGCTTACCTTGGGACCGGGGGGTCCATCGCGACCGGCAACACCATCGTGACCAGTGGAACCCTCACGACCAGCCTCACCGGGTGCACCAGACAGGCCAGGGGGTCCCATGGGGCCAGGGGATCCACGCTCACCGACGGGGCCGCCAGGTCCCTGCTTACCAGGCTCCCCCTGAGAGAGGACAATGGACAGCTCAAGGGTTAAGACTCTTAAGATGTGGAAGTAGAGACAAAGAAATCCATGAGAAAACTTAAGAATGAAGGATCTTATGGGCTTTTTGTGTGAAAAATAATGAAGCGGATTTGAGTTGTGAGGTAACACTTTTCATAGAAGTTAAAAGTAAAATCCATTTTTAGTCATTTGGCGACTTATCCAGAGCGTCTTCCAGGAGCAATTAGCTTGAAGTGCCTTGCTTTTGGTCCCCTGAGTGGCGCAGTGGTCTAAGGCACTGTATTAGAGTGCGAGAGGTGTCACTACAGACCCTGGTTCATTCCCAGGCTGTGCCACAACTGGCCGTGATCGGGAGTCCCAATGGGAGGTGCACAATTGGCCCAGCATTGTCCGGGTTAGGGAAGGGTTTGGCCGGGGGGGTAGGCCGTCATTGTAAATAAGAATTTGTTCTTAACTGACTTGCCTAGTTAAATAAAAATTACATTTAACAGATTATTTAACAGATTTTTCACCAAGTCAGCTCAGGGATTCAAACAAGCGACCTTTCGGTTACTGGCCCAACATTCTTAACCGCTAGACTACCTGCCACTCTTATGTAGCTACTTGATGCCTTTAAATAGTAATATGTGGAGTAGGGTGGGGGTGCTGTTGATGGGAACACTCACAGCTTGTCCTGGAACTCCTGGGCTACCACTGGCTCCCCTTCCTCCTGGGCCCCCCACAATACCACGCTGGCCAGCAATACCTCCGGGTCCGGGGGTTCCTGGGGCTCCCTGGAGAAAGAGAACAGATCGAGGCAAAGATGACATATTCTTCAATGCAGCACGGAGAACCAGAACAAGCCTATATAAAGGGATTCATCACCATGGTTTAAACTTTACTACATGCATAACGTTTATGTAGCATGTAGGATGTATTATTTTATATATTTGTATAATTTCATTTTTATTATTTTGTTAAACATTCCATCTAGTTATTTAAATTATTTGTCTTTTTTCGTATTGTTATTTTGTTTCGTAATGCTGAGAAACATATAAACATATAATAATATAATTATAATATAACAGCCCTTCATCCCTTCAACTTCAGCACTTCATCCTTCAGCACTTCATCTCTTCATCCCTTCATCCTTGATGTGTTGCTCTGTTTACTACTTTGTTTATTGCTGTTGTTTATATGTGTATTGTTGTTGTTTATTTGTTTATTGCTGTTTTTGCTTCTATGTTTATATGTTTATTGCTCTGTACTTACCATTGGGCCATCATTACCCTTGGCTCCAGATTGTCCTGAGGGTCCTGGGGGTCCGGCGGCTCCAGCCTCACCGGGGCGACCAGCGTGACCAGTTTCACCACGTCCACCCCTCTGTCCCTCTTTACCAGAGGGGCCGGGGGGGCCTGGGGGTCCGGGGGCTCCCTGAAAACATTTAGGAGATGAGGGTAGTTTGTTTAGAGCAAATCTTTTAAGTATTACAGTATGTGTTTCTAACTTGAAAAGCCAAACTTGATATGTTTCATTGTGGATGAATGATAGATTGGTGATAGATGAAGTGCTACAAAGGTGACCTTACACTTCCACCAGGAGGGCCAACTCTTCCACCAGGACCAGGCATACCAGAAGCACCCTAAACACACACACACACACACACACACACACACACACACACACACACACACACACACACACACACACACACACACACACACACACACACACACACACACACACACACACACACACACACACACACACAGAGGAATACAGAACAGCTTTCTTAAAAAAACATACTTTACATTTTTATTCAGTTAAAATAAATGAAAACTAGTGTTGTTATGAATGATTTGAGTTCTTACAGGGGGCCCAGCAGCACCACGAGTTCCTTTAGTACCAGCATTACCAGCAGGACCCTGAGGACACAAACAGCAGTTAGGCCATAAAACATCTATAAAGGACACATGACAATATATACATGTCCTGAACACTGATGGTCACATCACCGAGTCAGTCCTCAACACCTTCTAATGGTGAGAGACAATTTCAACCGGTCACTGGATTACAGTACAATAAGGATATACAAGGGTGGCCTGTTAGCCAAAAGTAACTTGTGCTATATATCTGCAAACTATTCCTGAATTGGTTGATTCAGGATCAAACAGCAAAAAGCAAACTGTATATTTCTTTCTTTCTTGGAGATTTGAGATTAGAGCTTGTAGTTCTAACAAATCTTTCGGTTCAGGAGTTAAAGCTGATAGGACAGCCTCAGACATCCATACCTGAGGTCCAGGAGCACCAACCGGTCCACCGGGCCCAGGAGCACCAGCATCACCTTTGGGGCCGTTGTTACCATTCTCTCCCTTGTTGCCAGGCTGACCATCAGCACCCTGAAGCAAGGAGGGAGAAGAAGAGAGGATGGGTCAGGGCTGGGTTATAGGATTCCACCTGGAAACAGAACTGTGACCAGCTTTAGAGTGGTCTGGACTGGACTGCACCAGGCTGGGTGATGATGTTACTCACAGGGGGTCCAGCGAATCCAGCAGGTCCAGGGGCACCATGCTCACCGCGCTCACCCTGGAGGATTATGGGTAGAAAACACATAGGGTCAGAGGTTGGGAATGAAAAACTGATACATAAGCAAGCAGAATGTGCTTTGTTCAGTGTGATGAAGAGAAATGGCGGGCCATCAATGTGCTTTGTTCAGTGTGATGAAGAGAAATGGCAGGCCATCAATGTGCTTTGTTCAGTGTGATGAAGAGAAATGGCGGGCCATCAATGTGCTTTGTTCAGTGTGATGAAGAGAAATGGCGGGCCATCAATGTGCTTTGTTCAGTGTGATGAAGAGAAATGGCGGGCCATCAATGTGTGCATTACACCGCTGTCATAAGCAGATGAACATGTAGTATGTCATTGGATGTTACTCACAGGGGAACCGCGACCTCCAGCGGGACCAGGGGGGCCGCCAAGACCACCCTCACCCTAACACAGAGAGAAAAAGAGGAGGGAGAGGAGGGGAGAAGAGAGAGAGGAGGGGAAGGAGAGAGAGGAGGGAAAGGAGAGGAGAGGAGGGAGAGGAGGGGAGAGGAGGAAGAACAGGGAGAGGAGAAAGAGGAGGGGAGAACTATCTCATATTTGAATGAAGATTTACCTAAACAATCCTATACATCAAGGTTGTAGCTACACAGTAGTTGTTTCAACACATCAAGGTTGTAGCTACACAGTAGTTGTTTCAACACATCAAGGCTGTAGCTACACAGTAGTTGTTTCAACACATCAAGGCTGTAGCTACACAGTAGTTGTTTCAACACATCAAGGCTGTAGCTACACAGTAGTTGTTTCAACACATGATATTTTACCGTTTACTGTGTAATCAAATTGTTTCAATCCAAACATCTTTTTGCTCTTACCTTCTCTCCATGAGCACCAGTGGGTCCAGGGGGTCCGATGGGTCCAGTCATACCACGCATGCCGTCTTTTCCAGGGCCACCGTCGGCTCCCTTGGGGCCACCATCACCTCGTTCTCCCTTGGCACCGGAGTTGCCACCTGAGCCACGCTCTCCGGGCATTCCTTGCAGACCTGGGGCTCCCATACCGCCAGGGGCACCAGCAACTCCAGTCTCACCCTGGACAGAGATGGTAGACAGAGAAACATTAAACTAATAGAGATGGTAGACAGACACACATTAAACCTCCTATCGCATTGTACCAAAATAATATATTTACAAAAAGGAACAGAGATGGTAGACAGAGAGACACACACATTAAACCTCCTTTGCTCTTTGCCAAAATAATATATATACATAAATATTTGTTGCGGTGCAAAAATAAATAAGAAAAGGACAAATTATATGGTTGTATAGGGCCTAATGTAATTCTCAGTCCTAGGATCAACATAAGGACCAACTTAATTATTTAATCAATGATGTAATCTGTATCTGTGTTCTCCAGTGTTCTCTTACCCTAGCACCATCGTTACCAGGAGAACCATTAGGTCCACGGGGTCCAGAGGGGCCGACAGAGCCGATGCCACCACGCTCACCTGGGAAACCTCTGTCACCCTTAGGACATAGAAAAAAAGGGGAGGAGAGGAGTAGGAGAAGGAGAAGGAGAAGATGGGGGAGAGGAGGAGAAGAGGGGAGGAGACGAGGAGGAGAAGAGGGGAGGAGAGGAGGAGGAGAAGATGGGGGAGAGGAGGAGAAGAGGGGAGGAGACGAGGAGGAGAAGAGGGGAGGAGACGAGGAGGAGAAGAGGGGAGGAGAGGAGGAGGAGAAGAGGAAAAGATCTGTGAACATCATGTCTACTGAAGCAGGCAGCTTAGAGACAGATCCGGGGGTTCAGATCCATCTGCTGTGATGCTGTACTTACTCTGGATCCACTGGGGCCGGGACCTCCAACCTCACCCGGCACACCCTGTGGAGCAACAGAGGAGAGGGGAGCAATCAACCAACCAACCAACCAACCAACCAACCACTCAATCAATCAATCAAATATATTTATAGCCCTTTTTACAGCAACATTTGCCACATAATTAAATGTATTGCTAGATAATGTCTGATTACACTTCAACAACTGCATTTGGGTAAAAATGTGCTTTCCGGCAACTTACAGGTTTCTAATTGTTCATCAATTCAATTCAACATGTCATGGAGGGCATAGCATTACATCTAGAACCTATCTAGAACCTATACCTAATCTCTGTGATGGGAGGGCACCACTTACCTGATCACCAGCCTTGCCAGGCTCACCAGTAGCTCCCTGAGTTCCAGGCAGACCCTATAGGGATGATGGGAGAGGTGTGGTTGAGATTTCAGGTCAACATGTAACATTATTGGTTACAATGTGAATATCTAGACAAGTAATGATAGCAGAGGTAAGAATTGTGGCTGGTAATCTACCTGGAATCCGTTAGGACCAGCGGGGCCGCCCTCTCCTTTCTCTCCTTGACCTCCCTGAAACACAACGGCGTTTGGGTGGCTCATGAATGAAATCATACAGTATGTGTCTCAATGTTTCATTAAATGGGACTGTACATGAAGATGTATGTGGCTAAATGTGCCATTCATTCTAAGAAGGAGATGTGTCAAAACTTACAGCAGGGCCTTGTGGTCCGGGAGCACCAGAGTCACCATCTTTGCCAGGGGCACCCTAGAAACAAGGAGATGCCATCTATTACAAATCCAAGAACGCACATAATGATCTATTGACACAGACTTGAGATAAGTTGATTTAACATGGACAATGATCTATTGACACAGACTAGAGATAAGTTGATTTAACATGGACAATGATCTATTGACACAGACTTGAGATAAGTTGATTTAACATGGACAATGATCTATTGACACAGACTTGAGATAAGTTGATTTAACATGGACAATGATCTAGTGACACAGACTTGAGATACGTTGATTTAACGTGGACGAGTCAACCAATGTTGATACAGCATACAGTATGTTACAGTTTGAATGATTGATCCTATCTGCTTCAGGTTTTAGTATAGCTTCACTTACAACACCCCCAACAGCTCCGGCTTCTCCTCTCTCACCAGGCTTGCCGCTGTCACCCTGTAGGGAAGAGACAGACGATGATTACTCTTACTGTACATTCATATTCTACTCAGTAAGAAACACACTGAATACACCACCCCTACATTTACATGTGTTCAGTATATGAACTAGACCGATTTGTTATAGTGGTGAAAATAATACATTTGTAGCCACCATTTAGGAATGAAATTAATGCTTTTGTTTCTTTTTTTGTATGTTTGTTTGTTTACTCACAGCAGGTCCTTTGGGCCCAGGGAATCCCATAACTCCAGGCTGACCTCTGGATCCAGAGGAGCCTGGGGGTCCGGAACGACCATCGTTTCCAGTGATACCCTACATGAGAGGAGGATCACACAGGCTATCAAAGGGTATGGTGCTCTCCTGACTGAACCAACACAATTATTGTTCTACTTTCTACTTTAGACCAAGGAACATGAAGGTCAAAACATGTTAAATCCTCTCGATAATGTCCTCTTGCCAATATAGTTCATTATATACATAGTAATAATATAGTAATTCGGTATGCATTGAGTTTGTGGTGAATAGATCAGTAGTACTTACAGCAGGGCCAACTTTCCCATCGGGGCCAGGGCTGCCAGGGCTACCAGTCATACCCTACAGCAAGCAGGGAGAGAAGAGCACACATTAGATCAAACCAAACCATAGTTTATTGGTCACGTACACATTTTAGAAAATGTTATAGCGGGTGTTGTAGCAGATGTTATAGCGGGTGTTATAGTGGGTGTTATAGCGGGTGTTATAGTGGGTGTTATAGCGGGTGTTATAGTGGGTGTTATAGCGGGTGTTATAGTGGGTGTTATAGCGGGTGTTATAGCGGGTGCAGCTAAATGATAATGAACACAAATAATAATCAAAAACTAGAAACAGCAAGAGAGTAAGAAAGAGATAGTGAAAGAAAGAGAGAGTGAAAGAAAGAGAGAGAGAGTGAGCGAGAGAAAGAGAGAGAGAGCGAGAGAAAGACAGAGAGAGAGAGCGAGAGAAAGAGAGAGAGACAGAGAGAGAAAGAGACAGAGAGAGACAGAGAGAGAGAGAAAAAGAGAGAGAGAGATGTGAACAGGTGACACTCACCTTGGATCCAGGCATGCCAGGCTCCCCGGGGCGACCAGCCTCACCAGTGGCACCTTGGGCTCCCATTGGTCCATTGGCTCCACGCTCACCAGGGCCACCCTATCACATGGGAAGGTTAATTGGTGATGTCTGTGTCAAGTTTTGATAGGCAAGCATTATGGTCAGCTTCAGGGCTTAGAGATTAAATAGTGCTCTGTGAGGGTAACCAAGCCACCAAGACACATTCAGTGAGCATATTTAAAGCTACAATCTGCAGCTGTTACATCAATTTTTGGATTTAGAAATGAATGATATATACCCATTGATTTGTGTAGAATATAACTTGAATATAACTTGCCTCATGCGCTTAGTTCAACAGAACGCAAAATACTCCAATGTTTGTAAACAATGTAAATGTAAACAAACACTGTATAGCCTCAAAACATTGTTAAAACTATGATTTAATATCATGGATAGTCAGCCCATGCATCCATGTCTATGAATGTGAAAGTGGTTCTATTCCTCCAGGCCCACATCCCTCAGCGTTTTACCAAAACAAAGGCTGTCGGCTTTGTTGTTGTTTCAATTAAGGATCCTAGCTTCAAGGATAAGGATGTTTTTGCTTATTGGCTGAATTTAACACCAGACGTCATGTTTCTTCACATGGACTTTATAGTTTACTGTTCAACTATTACTATTACTGTCATTATTATTATTATTACTACTATTATTATATTTTGACAATTGACTCACCTTGCCACCGGCAGCTCCATCAGAGCCGGGGAAACCACGCATACCAGGCATACCCTGTTGGAAGAAACAGGACCGACACACTGTGTTACACAGTGGACCATGGCACAGGCACACCATATCACAAAGTCAAGGCTTGACTGACAATCAGTGTCCCCTGGGAATGGAAGGTATAAGATGCACATGGTCTAGTATAGACTAGTGACTGAGGCTCTGATGGTTGGTTGTTGCTTTTTCTGATTCCAAAATCTATATGGTCATTTACTGGAATCATATGGAGATAACAAAACACAACTTCAAAACAAATCTGTCTGTGTAGGGACATAGTTCTTATGAGTAGGGGCACATCAGAGAAGGGGTATCTGACATGGAAGAAGTGGGCTAAGGGGTCGCGGGAGAGGGGGGGGGGTAACGTACACGCTCCCCAGGGGGTCCAGCACCACCAGCTCCACCAGGCTCACCACGGGCACCTCTCTTTCCCTCCTCCCCAGATGGACCGGGGGGGCCGCCAGGACCAGAGGAACCCTGGTTTGATAAAGAGGAGGAAAGGATGGCGGGGTCAGACATCAGACCTGTAGTAAAGACAACCCTCTAACAATACCTTCAGAAGAAACAGGTGTCTATCCCTGGGTTAGAGACCTGTAGTAAACTCACCTGTCTAACAATAACTTCAGAAGAAACAGGTGTCTATACCTGGGTTAGAGACCTGTGGTCCGGTTTCCCAGACACAGATTAAGCATAATCCTGGACAAAAAACCTATGTCATTGGAGATTCTCCAGTGAACATGCTTTTTGGTCCTCAACTGGGCTTCTTGCTTAATCTGTGTCCCGGAAATCAGCAATAAATGTTTTCAGACATGGTCAGCTGCTTGTTAAATAAATATTTCCATAGGTTATTTATAAGGGCGGTCCAACTTACAGGCTCTCCCTTTACACCGGGCTCTCCCTTGGAGCCTTGGGCTCCTTGCTCACCCTGTGGGGAAAACAAACAAATCACATCAGCACTGGAGGTTGGTGGCACCTTAATTGGGGAGGAAGGGCTCATGGTAATGGCTGGAGAGGAATAGGTGGAATGCTATTAAATACATCAAACATGGTTTCCATGTGTTTGATACCATTCCATTCGCTCCATTCCAGCCATTATTATGAGCTGTCCTCCCCTCAGCAGCCTCCACTGCACATCAGGTAACACTCACCACTAATTCCTGGTCCATATTACACATCACAAACTAGAGTGTAGTGCTACAAACTTTTAATTGTTTTTATTCATCCATAGATATGCATTAAATGACTGTGTTCTATTGATTTCTGTGTAGTATCAATTTACAAAGCAATGCTCACCACCACTGCTTGATCAAAACAGCCAAAGCACATCACAAAATGGACGAGTGCTGCAAACTTATTCAAGAAATGCTATTTGATCAATTGACTAAATAGTGACGTTACAGTGGTACTCACATGGTTACCCTTGGGGCCGGGGCCACCACCAGCTCCGGGAGGTCCAGCAGGGCCACGGGATCCTGGGAAACCAGGAGCACCAGAGATACCAACAGCACCCTATGGGATGGACAAGAGAACACACATGTTAACTCACCAACACCCGTATGTATGCATTCACATTCTACAGTCTTAATGGCTTTCCACATTCTACAGTCTTAATGGCTTTCCACATTCTACAGTCTTAATGGCTTTCCACATTCTACAGTCTTAATGGCTTTCCACATTCTACAGTCTTAATGGCTTTCCACATTCTACAGTCTTAATGGCTTTCCACATTCTACAGTCTTAGTGGCTGTCCACATACTACAGTCTTAATGGCTTTCCACATTCTACAGTCTTAATGGCTTTCCACATTCTACAGTCTTAATGGCTTTCCACATTCTACAGTCTTAATGGCTTTCCACATTCTACAGTCTTAATGGCTTTCCACATTCTACAGTCTTAATGGCTTTCCACATTCTACAGTCTTAGTGGCTGTCCACATACTACAGTCTTAGTGGCTTTCCACATTCTACAGTCTTAAAACCTCTTTGGGATAGGGGGCAGCATTGGGAAGTTTGGATGAAAAGCATGCCCAGAGTAAACTGCCTGTTACTCAGGCCCAGAAGCTAGAATATGCATATAATTAGTAGATATGGATAGAAACACTCCAAAGTTTCCAAAACTGTAAAAATAGTGTCTGTGAGTATAACAGGACTCATATGGCAGGTGAAAACCTGAGAAAAATCCTATAAGGATGTGGGAATTCTGAGGTTTGTAGTTTTTAAGTGAATGCCTATCGAATATCCAGTGTCCGTGGGGTCAGATTGCACTTCCTAAGGCTTCCAGTAGATGTCAACAGTCTTTAGAAGTAGTTTCAGGCTTCTATTGTGAAAGGGGAGAGAATAAGATCACTCAGAGTATGTGGCTCAGCTGAAAGCCATGAGTTGTTTATGGCGCGTGGCTGTGAGCGCGACGTTCGTTCCCTTTCCCGTTTTCTAATGAAAACAGTATTGTCCGGTTGAAACATTATTGAATATTTATGATAAAAACACCCTAAGGATTGATTAGAAACATTGTTTGACATGTTTCTACAAACTTTAATGGAACTTTTTTAACTTTTCGTCTGGATGTTGTGCCCGTGCTGTGTGCATAATGATTACTGAACTAAACGCACAAACAAAAAGGAGGTTTTTGGACATAAAGATGAACTTTATCGAACAAAAAAATCATTTATCGTGTAACATGGAGTCCTGGGAGTGCCACCAGAAGAAAGATCAAAGGTAAGTGATTAATTTTAACGCTATTTCTGACTTTTGTGGTACCTCTCCTTGGCTGGAAAATGTCTATTTGGTTTTTGTGGCTAGGCGCTGTCCTAACATAGTCGCATGGTGTGCTTTTGCCGTAAAGCCTTTTTCAAATCGGACACTGTGGCTGGATTAACAATAAGTGTATCTTTAAAATGGTGTACAATACTTGTATGTTTGAAGAATTTTAATTATGAGATTTCTTTTGTTCGAATTTGGCGCCCTGCAATTTCACTGGCTGTAGGCCAGGTGTTCTGCTAGCGGAACCCCCTTCCCAGAAAGGTTAATGACTTTACATAGAAGCATCTAATAAATGGAATTTATTATCATTAGTATATTACGTGTAGTATTACCAGTGTTCATTTGAACATAATCAATCATAGATCTTCAGATAGATGTATCCACAAGGCTCATACTTACAGTGGCACCCTTGCCTCCTGACTGGCCATCACTTCCGGGGGCACCCTGTTTGGTTACAGAAAAAGAGCGGGAAAGAGAGGCGGGGACATTATATTACAGTAAACTTCAGGGGTCAGAGGTTAAACGGTGCACTATGAGGGTAAACATAAGAATATACACATATATAAGGATAATGACCTATATAAGGATAATGACCTATAAGGATAATGACCTATATAAAGATAATGACCTACATAAAGACAATGACCTATATAAAGATGAGGACCTATATAAAGATAATGATCTATATCAAGATAAGGACCTATATAAAGATAATGATCTATAAGCATATATAAGATTAGGACTTACAAGCAAAAGCAACCAGGACAAATAATAATATAAGCATTTAAGGGCAACCAAGCACAACAGTACTCACAGAGGGTCCAGCAGCACCAGCGGGTCCAGGGTTACCGGGCTCTCCACGAGATCCTTGGGGTCCGTCTGAGCCACGGCCTCCCTGAGGACCGGTCTCACCCTAAAGGGGGCAGCAGAGAGGACATTAGGAGGGTGCTGGATGATCACATTCTTTGAAACTGATGTTATCATCTCTGTGTGTGTGTGTGAGGGGGAGGTTTTGTGTGTGTGTGTGTGTGTGTGTGTGTGTGAGGGGGAGGTTTTTTGTGTGTGTGTGTGTGTGTGTGTGTGTGTGTGGGTGTGTGTGTGTGTGTGTATGTGTGTGTGTAGGAATATAATTAATCATTGTTCATTTTTATGTGTTATGTTTATATTATTTCTATTGAGAACAATTTCAGTTTTTCACTCTCATTGTTTCCTCTCTAATAGAGGTCTGTATATTACAGTAGTCTCTCACTGTTTCCTCTCTAATAGAGGTCTGTACATTACAGTAGTCTCTCACTGTTTCCTCTCTAATAGAGGTCTGTACATTACAGTAGTCTCTCACTGTTTCCTCTCTAATAGAGGTCTGTACATTACAGTAGTCTACAGTAAAGGGACAGGACGGAGATGTTCCACGAGGTCATCATATGCCATCTGCTGGCCACTACCTGTATCAGATCAGGATCTCAATCTGTGTCCCAATTCTCTACCCTTCTGCCCTAAATCTGTACTTGTTCACTTCCCTTCATGGATTTGAGTGGAAAGGACTGGAGTAAGAAATCTGGGTGAAACTGGCTCTATCCAATGCTATCCAATTGAGAGAACATTTGGAAGCAACATGTGGATTAGGTTTAGGGGTAGGGTTTGGGTGGGGGGCTATGACATACCTTAGCTCCAGCGCCTCCGGGGAATCCAGGGGAACCAGATGGGCCAGTGGGTCCCTGAAGAGATCAAATAAACATTATTTAGCTAACATAGTCAGGACTAACACATGGCACTGAGTGGTGTACTCTGACTTTCTACGACAGGTAGGATTAGTCACAAGTAATAAAGATACTTACAGGGGATCCAGCAGGACCAGAGTTACCATCATTACCACGGCCACCCTAGAGGAAGAGGGTATTACACTGTTATGACAATTCTTTAACAAGTATTCCTAAAGCCAGAAATGGGCATGAACATCTGTAGGGGTACTGCAGCAATACTTTATACTATATGACAACAAGTCACTGACTTTTCTGTGTCATTCTAGATAATGTTTGCGGTATTGCTGCTATTTAGTAAAAATGCATGTTTTGTCATACCCGTGGTATATGGTCTGATATACCACAGCTGTCAGCCAAACAGCATTCAGGGCTCAAACCACCCAGTTTATAATTACAATCAATGAATAAATTAAATCAACCAACCAATCAACCAATCAATCAATCAATCTCTCAAACAAACAGTGAAGGTTGTGCTGTGCAGTACTTACAGAAGGGCCAGCGGGTCCGGGGCGGCCTCTCTCACCAGGAAGACCACGAGCACCCTAGGAAAAGGAAGAGTGGAGGGGAGCAGAGGGAGGAAGAGAGGGAGGAAGCAAAGGGAGGAAGCAGAGGGACAAAGAGAGGGATGAAGAGAGGAAGGAAGCAGAGGGAGGAAGGGAGGGAGGAAGAGAGGGAGGAAATAGAGGGAGGAAACAGAGGGAGGAAGAGAGGGAGGAAACAGGGAGGAAGAGAGGGATGAAGCAGAGAGAGGAAGAGAGGAAGAGAAGGAGGAAGAGAAGGAGGAAGAGAGGGAGGAAGCAGAAGGAGAGAGGGAAAGAGATATGTTTATTGAGACGAGAGCATTACTCAAATCAAAGTGTATTTGTCATATGCACAGGATACTCACCATAGCACCGGGGTTACCGCTGGATCCAGGGGAACCACCCTCTCCCTGTGGTCAGGGGGAACAGATGAGTTCTCCAGAACAGACAACGATAGACGTACATTATGATATATATCATTAGATTGACCTCTAACCTTAGGGCCGGCTGGGCCACCGTCTCCCTTGGCACCATCCATTCCATTGAAACCCTGAGAAGGAAATCAAAGAGCATGTTTTAGGTTAGGTAACATTCTGTATGATTAGGAGTTTAATGTAGGAATGTAGTAGTGTCATGGCTGTCATATAATCGTGGGAGTAGGGTGAAGTTGCCCCTAGTCGCTGTTCTTGGATCAGTTATACATTTCCACTACCAATGGTTAGGGATAGGATTTCGGGAGCCAGCTGATCCGTACCTAGGGGAAACTTCACAGCATCCTAATGTCACTCCTCCTATTACTCACTCTGTGTCCCTTAATGCCGGGGAGGCCAGGAGTTCCAGGGGTTCCACGAGCTCCCTGTAGGGCAGAAGAAGGAATGTTGTGAACTGGTCTTCATAACAGACATGAACAATACCGTTTTCATTCTTCATGTAATGTATGTCTTTCAGTGCTGAAACTAACTTGATTTGGATTAGTGGTTATTTACTTTAATGTACTTATACTAGAATGGTTCTAATTCAACTTTAAATCCCACCCTGTAGATATTCTGCTTTAAATCCCACCCTGTAGATACTCTGCTTTAAATCCCACCCTGTAGATACTCTACTTTAAATCCCACCCTGTAGATACTCTGCTTTAAATCCCACCCTGTAGATACTCTACTGTAAATCCCACCCTGTAGATACTCTGCTTTAAATCCCACCCTGTAGATACTCTACTTTAAATCCCACCCTGTAGATACTCTACTTTAAATCCCACCCTGTAGATACTCTACTTTAAATCCCACCCTGTAGATATTCTGCTTTAAATCCCACCCTGTAGATACTCTGCTTTAAATCCCACCCTGTAGATATTCTGCTTTAAATCCCACCCTGTAGATACTCTACATTAAATCCCACCCTGTAGATACTCTACTTTAAATCCCACCCTGTAGATATTCTGCTTTAAATCCCACCCTGTAGATACTCTGCTTTAAATCCCACCCTGTAGATACTCTGCTTTAAAACCCACCCTGTAGATATTCTGCTTTAAATCCCACCCTGTAGATACTCTGCTTTAAATCCCACCCTGTAGATACTCTACTTTAAATCGCACCCTGTAGATACTCTACATTAAATCCCACCCTGTAGATACTCTGCTTTAAATCCCACCCTGTAGATACTCTGCTTTAAAACCCACCCTGTAGATACTCTGCTTTAAATCCCACCCTGTAGATATTCTGCTTTAAATCCCACCCTGTAGATACTCTGCTTTAAATCCCACCCTGTAGATACTCTACTTTAAATCCCACCCTGTAGATACTCTACTTTAAATCCCACCCTGTAGATACTCTACTTTAAATCCCACCATGTAGATACTCTGCTTTAAATCCCACCCTGTAGATACTCTACTTTAAATCCCACCCTGTAGATACTCTACTTTAAATCCCACCCTGTAGATACTCTACTTTAAATCCCACCCTGTAGATACTCTGCTTTAAATCCCACCCTGTAGATACTCTACTTTAAATCCCACCCTGTAGATACTCTACTTTAAATCCCACCCTGTAGATATTCTGCTTTAAATCCCACCCTGTAGATACTCTGCTTTAAATCCCACCCTGTAGATACTCTACTTTAAATCCCACCCTGTAGATACTCTACTTTAAATCCGACCCTGTAGATACTCTGATTTAAATCCCACCCTGTAGATACTCTACTTTAAATCCCACCCTGTAGATACTCTACTTTAAATCCCACCCTGTAGATACTCTACTTTATTAAATCCCACCCTGTAGATACTCTACTTTAAATCCCACCCTGTAGATACTCTGCTTTAAATCCCACCCTGTAGATACTCTACTTTAAATCCCACCCTGTAGATACTCTACTTTAAATCCCACCCTGTAGATACTCTACTTTAAATCCCACCCTGTAGATACTCTACATTAAATCCCACCCTGTAGATACTCTGCTTTACATCCCACCCTGTAGATATTCTGCTTTAAATCCCACCCTGTAGATACTCTACTTTAAATCCCACCCTGTAGATACTCTACTTTAAATCCCACCCTGTAGATACTCTACTTTAAATCCCACCCTGTAGATATTCTGCTTTAAATCCCACCCTGTAGATACTCTGCTTTAAATCCCACCCTGTAGATACTCTACTTTAAATCCCACCCTGTAGATACTCTACTTTAAATCCCACCCTGTAGATACTCTACTTTAAATCCCACCCTGTAGATACTCTACTTTAAATCCCACCCTGTAAATACTCTACTTTAAATCCCACCCTGTAGATACTCTACTTTAAATCCCACCCTGTAGATACTCTACATTAAATCCCACCCTGTAGATACTCTGCTTTAAATCCCACCCTGTAGATATTCTGCTTTAAATCCCACCCTGTAGATACTCTACTTTAAATCCCACCCTGTAGATACTCTACTTTAAATCCCACCCTGTAGATACTCTACATTAAATCTCACTCTGTAGATACTCTACTGATATTTGGCCTGCATCCCAAATAGCACCCTATTTACTATATAGTGCACTACTTTTGACCAGAGCCCTGTGGGCACTACATAGGGAAAAGGGAGCCATTTGGAATGCATGCTTGGTATCAGAGCCAGGTCTGTTTGGATAGGAGCATCTGACCCTTGATCTATGGGGTTAGAGGGCCACTCACCTGAGGGCCGGCGGAACCACGCTCACCGGGACGACCAGACCTGCCAGGCTCACCCTGCAGAGGAAAGAGGAGAGCGAGGTTGATGGAGAGACAGAGAGGTCCTCTCACTGTGAACAATGCTGTGGCAAACAGTGACAATAACGTGGCATACAAAAATGCATAAAAACGTGATGAAAAAATTGCAAATATCATAATTAAATTACATAGTACCAGTCAAAAGTTTGGACACAACTACTCATTCAGAGATTTTCTTATTTTTTAAATATTTTCTAGATTGTTGAACAATAGTGAATATATCACAACTATGAAATAACATATATGGAATCATGTAGTAACCAAAAAGTGTTAAACAAATCAAAATATATTTAATATTTTAGATTCTTCAAAAATATGATGACAGCTTTTCACACTTTTGGCAATCTCTCAACCAGCTTCATGAGGTAGTCACCTGGAATGGATTTCAATTAACAGGTGTGCCTTGTTAAAAGTGAGTTTGTGGAATTTCTTTCCTTCTTAAATGCGTTTGAGCCAATCAGTTATGTTGTGACAAGGTAGGGGTGGTATACAGAAGACAGCCCTATTTGGTAAAAGACCAAGTGCATATTATGGCAAGAACAGCTCAAATAAGCAAATAGAAATGACAGTCCATCATTACTTTAAGACATGAAGGTCTGTCAATGCAGAACATTTCAGGAACTTTGAATGTTTCTTCAAGTGCAATCGCAAAAACCATCAAGCTCTGTGATGAAACTGGCTCTCATGAGGACAGTCACAGGAAAGGAAGACCCAGAGTCACCTCTGCTGCAGAGGATAAGTTCATTAGAGTTACCAGCCTCAGAAATTGCAGCACAAATAAATGCTTCACAGAGTTCAAGAAACAGACACATCTCAACATCAACTGTTCAAAGAAGACTGCATGAATCAGGCCTTCATGGCCGAATTGCTGCAAAGAAACCACTACTAAAGGACACCAATAAGAAGAAGAGACTTGCTTAGTCCACGAAACTTGAGCAATGGACATTAGACCGGTGGAAATCTGTAAATTCTGCAGCTATACGCCATCCCATCTGGTTTGCGCGTAGTGAGATTATCATTTGTTTTTCAACAGGACAATGACCCAACACACCTCTAGACTGTGTAAGGGCTATTTGACCAAGAAGGAGAGTGATGGAGTGCTGCATAAGATGACCTGGCCTCCACATTCACCCGACTTCAACCCAAGTTGATTTGTTTAATACTTTTTTGCTTACTACATGATTCCATACGTGTTATTTCATAGTTTTGATGTCTTCACTATCATTCCTACAATGTAGAAAATAGTAAAAAAATTAAGAAAAACCATTGAATGAGTAGGTTTGTCCAAACTTTTGACTGGTTCTGTATATATTATGAATACAGTATGTATGTAATTATGTAATCATACATGTCAATATGCAGTGGGGGGAAATATTATGGTGTAAGTTGCAAAGGAGGAAAACTAGAGGAAGTCTACGTTAAATTCAGTTTACTGTCTTTACTAATGATCATTGTTTCTGAGCTACAGATCTGACAAATGGAATGAGATAGAAGGAAAGTAGAGATCAGATCTGACTAATGGAATGAATGGAATGAGATAGAAGGAAAGTAGAGATCAGATCTGACAAATGGAATGAGATAGAAGGAAAGTAGAGATCAGATCTGACTAATGGAATGAGATAGAAGGAAAGTGGAGATCAGATCTGACAAATGGAATGAGATAGAAGGAAAGTAGAGATCAGATCTGACTAATGGAATGAGATAGAAGGAAAGTGGAGATCAGATCTGACAAATTGAATGAGATAGAAGGAAAGTGGAGATCAGATCTGACTAATGGAATGAGATAGAAGGAAAGTGGATATCATATCTGACAAATTGAATGAGATAGAAGGAAAGTTGAGATCATGAAAACACAACTTACATTATCTCCGTTCTTGCCTGGGGGGCCCATTGTACCACGTTGACCCATGGGACCCTACAGGGGGGGAAAAAAAGCATGAAGGGAGGTGTGTGTGTGTGTTGCTCTGTGTCAAAGGTTACTGGGGTATAGTATACATTCATTATGACTGTTATAGATCTCAAATGACAGGGCTCACTGAAATATAATATACACACACGTGTGAATAGTCAGTGTGTGTGTGTGTGTGTGTGTGTGTGTGTGTGTGTGTGTGTGTGTGTGTGTGTGTGTGTGTGTGTGTGTGTGTGTGTGTGTGTGTGTGTGTGTGTGTGTGTGTGTGTGTGTGTGTGTGTGTGTGTGGGGGGGGCGTGGGCATGGGAGGTGGCTACTACAACATGGTCATAGACAGGAAGTGATGCGTTCAGAATGTGTGTCAATTGATATTGATGGGCACAGGAAGTTGCAATGTTTGTATACTCACAGCACCACCAGGCTCACCGGGCTCGCCAGGGGGACCATGATGACCGGGGGGACCCTGGACATGAACACAGATCAGACCATATGACACAGGGTATATAAGCTATAAGACTTATTATTATAACAAATTATGGGACATTTTCCGGAAAGAAAGGAATCCTAATCCTGTATGTACTAAAAGGCTTTTTCAAAGGAGATTCTCCATTGAGCATGCTTTTAGTCCCACACTAGACTTAATCTCCGTCCGGGAAACCGGCCCTATACGACATACTCTTTTAAGACATAAATATACTACATTGTATACTGTAGAAATGTATGCAGAGTCTCTAAAACAAACTATAGACATGTTATGGTCAGAGGGAACATGAGAATGTAGCTGCTATAATAAACACAGTTGCAACTAAATGTTTATTTGTTAAAAAAAAAAAAATTAGATGAGTGAGGTTGGTGTTGTTGACAACACATCAAATGACAAATGAGAGGATACTTACAGTGTTTCCTGGTGGGCCAGCGAGACCACGGGGACCCATTGGCCCCTGTTGGAAACACAACAACCAATGAATCAATGAATCCATTTGCAGCAGTACTTTACCTCCTTTGATTGAGATAAAGTGATTCTGTGAGATATTGTTATCTAAAGGATAAAATAGCTGATGATTATGAGCGATCACTACCAGAGGACTACTGCAAACCTGAAAGCATCGTACTGTTTAAGCACTAGCTTAGTATAAACTCTACTGGGTCGACAGGATCCATGACCTTCTTCAGAAACACCAATACTAATCTGGTCTGCCTGGGTTCTGGCTATGTGATTGCGTAACTCTGACTAATAATTTTGTAGATGTTTGGTAATAGACAATGGTTGGCCATTTGTGAAGACAGTTTTGCATTGCAGCAGTCCACAATATCTGTGTTTCATATAGTTAACATCACTGTTTTGATACTGTCTCTTATCAGGGTTCCTGAAGGGGTTTGTCTCAGCGAGGACCATTTTGGAAAAAAGTGTTTTAATTACTCCTTGTATGTGCTATCCTCTGGGAATACAATGTCCATGTATATATTGCTGTATATGTTTTTATGCAAATAAATTAAATTCCATTTATCCTGGAAATGTGGCTTCACTCTCCACACTAAACAGCACAGAGGAAGACAAAAAGCAGTTTGTACCATTGGTCCCTGTTGGGCCTGGCCGCCACTGGATTTCTCCTCATAACCGTGGTGCATCTGAGGAGAGAAGTTCTGGAGGAAAGGAAAGAAATGATCCATTTGTTTCTAAAAATAGTTCGCTTTGGATGTTTCTAAGTACATACAACATAGAGATAACAAAACAACAAAATATGTTTATAACTAGTTACAACTGTTAATAACACTGTCTGTAACCCGTGTTAATAGCTGGCTACAATTGTTAATAACACTGTCCGTAAGTCACATTTATAATTGGTTATAATTGTTAATAACACTGTCTGTAAGTCACATTGATAATTGGTTATAATTGTTAATAACACTGTCTGTAAGTCACATTTATAATTGGTTATAATTGTTAATAACACTGTCTGTAAGTCACATTGATAATTGGTTATAATTGTTAATAACACTGTCTGTAAGTCACATTGATAATTGGTTATAATTGTTAATAACACTGTCCGTAAGTCACATTTATAATTGGTTATAATTGTTAATAACACTGTCTGTAAGTCGTGTTTATAACTGCTATAACTGTTAATAACACTATCTGTACTGTAAGTCATGTTTATAATAGATTAGAACTGTTAATAACACTGTCCGTAAGCCACCTTTATAATTGGTTATAATTGTTAATAACACTGTTTGTAAGTCATGTTTCTAATTGGTTATAATTGTTAATAACACTATCTGTAAGTCACGTTTATAATTGGTTATAATTGTTATTAACACTGTCTGTAAGTTGTGTTTATAACTGCTATAACTGTTAATAACACTTTCTGTACTGTAAGTCATGTTTATAATAGATTAGAACTGTTAATAACACTGTCTGTAATTCAAACTCCAAAATGGTACCCAATTCCCTACAAATTACACTACATTTGACCAGGGTTCTGGTCAAAAGTAGTGCACTATATAGGGAACAGGGTGCCATTTGGGACGTAGTTTTAGTCATATAGGGTGAAATAACAGCTTGCTACATCAAACAATTCATTAGGAAATGGGGCAAGTATCTACTAGTATCACTATTAACGAAGAGGAACCTTTTCTATCTACTATCATTACAGATTTGTGTGCCTCTCTGTTTTCTCTTTCTAGTCCAGGACTCTCCAACCCTGTTCATGGAGAGCTACCATACAGTAGGTTCTCACTCTAACCCTGTTCGTGGAGAGCGACCGTTCTGTAGGGTTTCACTACAACCCTGTTCTTGGAGAGCTACCGTCCTGTAGGGTTTCACTACAACCCTGTTCTTGGAGAGCTACCGTCCTGTAGGGTTTCACTACAACCCTGTTCTTGGAGAGCTACCCTCCTGTAGGTTTTCACTCCAACCCTGTTCTTGGAGAGCTACCGTCCTGTAGGGTTTCACAACAACGCTGTCCATGGAGAGCTACCGTCCTGTAGGGTTTCACTACAACCCTGTTCTTGGAGAGCTACCCTCCTGTAGGTTTTCACTCCAACATAATAAAAATAATAAAAATCACTTCAGTTAGTCAGTGTGCAACAGATTAAAAATACATTCATGGGTAACAAAACATACCAGAATTCTCAGCAACACAAGTAAACTGTATTTGTGTCATACTTCCACTATGAAAGTACTCCTGAGCAAGACAAATAATTCTTATAGAAACTCTAGATAAGAAAACTGTAGGTTTTCACTCCAACCCTGTTCTTGGAGAACTACCCTCCTGTAGGTTTTCACTCCAACAGTGTTCTTGGAGAGCTACCCTCCTGTAGGTTTTCACTCCAACCCTGTTCTTGGAGAGCTACCCTCCTGTAGGTTTTCACTCCAACCCTGTTCTTGGAGAGCTACCCTCCTGTAGGTTTTCACTCCAACCCTGTTCATGGAGAGCTACCGTCCTGTAGGGTTTCACTACAACCCTGTTCTTGGAGAGCTACCCTCCTGTAGGTTTTCACTCCAACCCTGTTCATGGAGAGCTACCCTCCTGTAGGTTTTCACTCCAACTCTGTTCTTGGAGAGCTACCCTCCTGTAGGTTTTCACTCCAACCCTGTTCTTGGAGAGCTACCCTCCTGTAGGTTTTCACTCCAACCCTGTTCATGGAGAGCTACCGTCCTGTAGGGTTTCACTACAACCCTGTTCTTGGAGAGCTACCCTCCTGTAGGTTTTCACTCCAACCCTGTTCATGGAGAGCTACCGTCCTGTAGGGTTTCACTACAAACCTGTTCTTGGAGAGCTACCCTCCTGTAGGTTTTCACTACAACCCTGTTCTTGGAGAGCTACCCTCCTGTAGGTTTTCACTCCAACCCTGTTCTTGGAGAGCTATCCTCCTGTAGGTTTTCAATCCAACCCTGTTCATGGAGAGCTACCGTCCTGTAGGGTTTCACTCCAACTCTAATCTAGCAGACCTGATTCTAATAATTAGCTTGTTGATAAGATTAATCAGATTGGTTTCAACAGGGGTTGGAGCGAAAACCTACAGGAGGATAGCTCTCCAGGAACAGGGTTGAAGTGAAAACTTACAGGAGGGTAGCTCTCCAGGAACAGGGTTGGAGTAAAAACCTACAGGAGGGTAGCTCACCAAAAACAAGCTTGGAGAGCCCTCCTCTACTCTAACTCCTCTCCTCCATAACCCTGCCTTAGATCAGAGAACCAGGGAGCTGTCCACTCACCACTGGTGCTGAAGGGAGCAGGGAACTACTATAAACTCACCACTGGTGTTGAAGGGAGCAGAGAGCTACTGTAAACTCGCCACTGGTGCTGAAGGGAGCAGGGAGCTACTGTAAACTCACCACTGGCCCTGAAGGGAGCAGGGGGCTACTGTAAACTCACCACTGGCGCTAAAGGGAGCAGGGGGCTACTTTAAACTCACCACTGGCGCTGAAGGGAGCAGGGAACTACTGTAAACTTACCACTGGTGCTGATGGGAGCAGGGGGCTACTGTAAACTCACTGCTCTCTAACTCAGATATCGGTTGATATTTCCTCTCAGGTAAAAAGCATGGATGTAAATAACTCTGGTACAAGACAGGTAGTAACTGGACAATATCCACAGGAAATAGTCAGTGGATATTGTCTTGTCATGAGGTTACTTACTCCACCGCCAAGGCCAGGAGGTCCAGGGGGGCCCGGGGGGCCGGGAAGGCCAGGCTGGCCGTCCATGCCATCGTTACCGGGAACACCCTCAGGACCCTGAAGAAATGGACAGACAGATACACAGACAGCTAGTCAGTAACAGAGACAGATATATTGACAGACAGCTACTCAGTAACAGCTCAGCCTTCAACAACCCATGGCTGAGTTACTTAGATAAATACAGTTCTGTGACAAATTCAGGTCTATCTTCTAATGCACTTCATAAGATAAATTATATTATAATTGGTATAATTGGTATCGACCTAAAAGTGGTGGTTGAAGTGGTGAAGTAGTAAATGCTGTAAATAGAAATTCTGGAATTGTTGATTTTTTTCTTTAAAATGTTTAAAATCATTCACACCAGTTGGTTTGCAAGTGCTGATGGAGCCACTCAAAAAGTAGAGGCTGCAGTATGGGCTGCAAACCTACAATGAACAACGATCCATACATTTGACCTGTGATGCAAAGGTCAACGTTCAAACAAAGGTCATTATGTTTAATATTTGAAAAATCTATATCTGTCAATAGAAACTATTGTCAACCTTTACTTTTACAGACTAAGTTGTAAGTTAAACAGTTACAATAACATTGTACTGTAAAAACTCTACTGCAAATTAGCTTTGCTGTGTTTAATAGCTGTGTTCAATAGGTGTGTTCAATAGGTGTGTTCAATAGTTGTGTTCAATAGGTGTGTTCCATAGGTGTGTTCCATAGGTGTGTTCAATAGGTGTGTTCATTAGGTGTATTCAATAGGTGTGTAAACTCAGAACCTAATTTCATTGTCTAGTTACTCCATTTGATTCTGTACTGAACAGAAGCAGCAGATAAGCCAAAGACCGTCTCCTGCTCCTCCCCTTCCAAAATGTCCACCTGTGTTTACAATCCTTTACAGTTCAAATCCCAACCTCCACTTCAAGCACCACTTCTGCAAAGCCATGATTCGTCAGAAGAATCAATGACACAAATCCACCGTACCAGAATATGTTTT
This sequence comes from Oncorhynchus gorbuscha, assembly GCF_021184085.1. Classification (NCBI taxonomy): domain Eukaryota; kingdom Metazoa; phylum Chordata; class Actinopteri; order Salmoniformes; family Salmonidae; genus Oncorhynchus; species Oncorhynchus gorbuscha. Next base: position 98,251,031 of record NC_060178.1, read on the forward strand.
TCCTTAGGCCTCTCATGGAACATCTAAACCATGGGACATGTAGCAAGCTATACAATTTACTTACAGAAAATAAACAACTTCAAGTTGAACTTAAGTTAAACTTATGTCCTAAGTTGAACTTGAAACTTACATCATCACCCTTGGGGCCAACTCCTCCCTCTGGTCCCTATGGGAGAACAACAAGAGGAAGAGAATCAGTTGTGCTACAGTGCTCCTTTCACTGCACTCCAATGAGAGAGGTGTAGTCCTGCTGAGGCACCAATGAGAGAGGTGTAGTCCTGCTGAGGCACCAATGAGAGAGGTGTAGTCTTACTGAGGCACTAATGAGAGAGGTGTAGTCCTACTGAGGCACTAATGAGAGAGGTGTAGTCCTACTGAGGCACTAATGAGAGAGGTGTAGTCCTACTGAGGCACCAGTGCGAGAAGTGTAGTCCTACTGAGGCACCAATGAGAGAAGTGTAGTCCTACTGAGGCACCAATGAGAGAAGTGTAGTCCTACTGAGGCACCAATGAGAAAGGTATAGTCCTACTGAGGCACCAATGAGAGGTGAGGTCCTACTGAGGCACCAATGAGAGAGGTGCAGTCATACTGAAGCACCAACGAGAGGTGAGGTCCTACTGAGGCACCAATGAGAGAGGTGCAGTCATACTGAAGCACCAACGAGAGAGGTGTAGTCGATACTGAGGTAGCAGTATACTTAGCACAAATAAAGGCATTGAACGTTTGTTTGGTGGAGGGTCAAATGGTAAGCCCTGAGCACATTCGAAAGATATCACAGTTTGAACGAACTAAAATTAATAGCATACACCACATATTTCAACAAATATTACCCATAATGAACATAATGGGCTCATTTATGATGCCTGTAAGCAGGTCTAGATCTGTCATTATTTAATAATATGATAACAATCATGCACCAATGGAGGCTGCCGAGGGAAGGATGGCTCCTTTTAGCGGCTGGAACAGAGCTAATGGAATGGCATTAAACCATGTGTTTTATATATTTGATAGCATTCCACTGATTCCGCTCCAGCCATTACCACTAAGCCCGTCCTCCCCAATTAAGGTGCAACCAACCTCCCGTGTCATGCACTAATACATTTTCACCGACATAAATCAATCTTGGGAGTAAAATGTGCATAAATACCTCTGTCTCAGACACTACTGGCCCCTGGGGACCTATGAAATCAATTGAGAGGAAAATATAATATTATTATTACCCCTTATAAACTCATATCAAACATGAACTGTGTCATAGTACTATCCTGTAAAACAATGTTTCTCAATGTACAATAATACTGTGTTGATAATGAATGCATGATGGCTGGATCCCATACAGGAATGTGAAGGCATCACAGGCTTAATCCTGATTAGGCCTATACATGAGGAGATGTGAGTGTAAAATGCACATCCACATCTCCAACATTTAACAGGGTTAATCCATTGGAGGGAAAAGAAAAGCAATAGTAATATCCAACTGGATGATTTGCTTCTCATCAATAAGGTATCCACAGTCCATTCTAAGTAATGGCCAGCCCAGTCTGGGCAGTGTAGCCTAAGGGCTGCTCAGTTCCTTTTCGGGTTTGTCCCCCTCTGTCTATAACTGGAAACATTGCAGCCAACTGGTGCCACTAGGCGGCGCCAGAAAACTACCACAAAGCACAGGTGGGCGGCAGGTAGCCTAGTGGTTAGAGCGTTGGGTCAGTAACCGAAAGGTTGCTAGATCGAATCCCTTAGCTGACAAGGTCAAAATCTGTCATTCTGCCCCTGAACAAGGCAGTTAACCCACTGTACTTAGGCTGTCATTGTAAATAAAAATGGGTTCTTAACTGACTTGACTAGTTAAAAAAAAGGTTCAAAAACAAATATAAGGCCATCAAAGGTAGGCTACCCTCTGTCTCGGAGTCATCGGGGCAGATAGGACAGCATTCGCCGTCGGGGATGATAGGGTCGGCGCAGTCGGTTGTGTCCTCGCAAATCACTTCGTCGCACATAACGGTTCCGCTGTCGCAGACGCAGATCTGGCAGGGCTCTGGTTTCCACACATCCTTATCGTTGTATTGTTGGCCGTCCAACGAGCAGCTGCCGAATCCACCTGGGAAGATGGAGGTTTGGAGACGCCAGGTAAGTCACATGGCAAATAAATAAACCAGAAGTGACATTGTTTAAAAAGAAGGCCTCCTACTTCTAACGTGTAGGCATAACCCAAACCTCTGAATAAAAATGTGGCAATGCAGGAAAAACTAGAAAAGAGCAAACCAGTCATGACTGTGAAACTGAAGTCCTGCCGCAGGTACTGTAGACCTAATGTAGGATCCTAGGAGGCCACTCTCAATGAATCGACATAGGCCTAATATTGGCAAGGTCTAGACCTACCAAGATCCCAAAGGCTCAAGGCCCAACTTGAGAATCCTTTAGATATGCATTAGATGCAGGCCTATATAGAGAATTTTAAAGAAAAAGTAGCCTACTACCCTACTACTCCCTACTATAGGCATAAATTAACTGAATGTCTTATTGTGTTGCACTGGTTGTTGCCTTTGCAGTAGACCAGCATTGGCCAAAGGCCATGGGGGTGTCTAATATGGGAGTTGTAACGTGGTTGGTGAAAATGGGGGAGCCGCCCCCTCGAAACATAAAATGTTTCCAAATGCAATGAAATGCTTTGTGAAATGCATAATTACCAAGGCCTATGTTTGAACTTTGAACTACAAGCGATGCTATAGCCAACATCAGACAGACCTGTAGGCTCTCTGATTGGGGTTCCGGTGGGTCCCTATACTTGTAATTGTTAATATATACCACATAGTGGCGCTCCCAGCCTGTACAATGACAATATCTACAGAGCCACATGCCCCTCCCTATATCCAATCTGATCAATTGATGTCTAGACAATTCCATTGAAGACATCATAGTTAAACTATTTTCACTTAATTTGACTCCCTGGTTTAAAGTTATTCTAAAACAAGCAATGGAAACTTCTTATTGCAAATTCCATTTGTGTTTGTTAAATAGGTTATAAACTTTCATTTATACTAGTAGGCCAATGGGGAATAAGGCGTGGCTTTCCTATTGTCTAATCTTTCAGGAGCTTTTTCCAATCCAGGCATAATTCGTTGTTGCGTTGTTCATAATATAATTCCTAGATTTTGGTGATAGGCCTCAGATGCAAATCAACTTTTGTTCTGAGCTTTTTTTTCAGAAAAATATTTCCTCATCGCTTATTTGTATTTAATTTACATCAGCAATATATATTTTTTCAAGTGGTTTGTAAATGTTTAGTTAATTCCAAATCCATCTGAACATCATGTCATCATTGCGCATCCAAGCTTTAGCAGCAGCTAGAATTTCCCTTCCCCGAGGACATGGAATAGCGCGTGAACAGCGATGGCAGGGGCGCGCTAAACATGTGTCTGCACGCCAGAGAAACGCTCAGCCATGGAAGCAGAACCATATAAAATCATTGTTCAATGCATCGAGCTTCGGAGCTCCAAAAGCAATGGTATAAGCTTTTGCTGACAATTTAACCCCATGTTTCCCACAGGGTAGCATTTGTAACATTCCAAACACAAAAGAAAGGTGCGCAGCATCCTTTTACGCGCTATCCAATTCTTCATGCGAGCGTCCCTGTCCCATAATCTCATATAAAGTGATACTTACTATCGTCCTCTCCTTGACCTCTCGCCAATAGTACTGTTGCGCTCAGCAACAGCGCTAACCGAATATCCACAAAGCTGAACATGTCTAAATATTAGACATGTAGACTCTTTGCGGCAAGGGGAATCCTGGTTTTACTCCTCAGACTCCAACCATAAAACGTAGAGTCCGGTTCTTTGTTACTCCAATCCAGACCCTGACAGAACCACCCTACTGCCCAAACAAATGAGTAAACTGGGCTTTTATATGCCACACTTTTGGGGAGGTCCTGGGAGCAGAAGATAACTTGTACATGTTCAAGTGAAATGAGTCCCTCCTTCACAGTTCAGGGGGGAAGGGCGGCATTTAAAACATGTCAAACAAGTTCACATTTCGGTTAAAACGTGGACATTCAAACACCGGGGCTGTCATCTTCCGACTCTATGGATATTTTTGGCGTATTCAAACGAACTATTTTCAATCCTACTTAAATCTTGATAGTAGCCTATTCAACTTGAGGCAACTTGTCACGAACGTTTTTAAATCAACATTTTGGAACATGCAATCAAGTGTTTCATTATTTCAATTACGTTGTAAGCTAAGTATTTTATTTTACGTGGAATAGTAACAGCTGGGTTTAGGTTGTGCAATTTCAGATGATGCTGTTGCATGTGGATGTTTTCCAGCAGACACCTTCGTGTCATGGAATATCAGAATGCAAGGATCTGAATAATTATCTCATCCTGACAGATCATGAAAATAGCTTCAGAAATTAAGCTTTGATTGACGTTTACGCACAATTTTACACACATATGTTAACTGTTTACACATAGAGATGCAACTTAAGGCTGGCCAAGGGAGCCTACAGTTGATACATTTCTTACGGGGTCTCGTGTCGTTTTATTGATTGATAGCAATGATAGCCATAATGGTTTCATTATTGGGTCCTACAGATGGATTCTCTCACAATAGTTTGGAAATGAATCACCCTTGACAATAATTGGAAACGTGGCATGAAGTGGCCCACTTATGAATGAAGACGACATAACATTGTGCTAAAATAGTCTTGATGTAATGAGCTCTGAACAGATATGTGCCATGAGTTTATAGTTGTTGAGATGATTTTGAAATTAATGTATTACTTGTATAGGCTACACTCCCATTCACGTTTTTACTTGACACCAACATCCAAACAAAACTTCAATTAAAATGATATACCTACAATGTGCATCCAACATTCTGTTTTTATTGATTTTGTTCATTGTGATTTTGTTTCAGTCATCACAGTGTTTGGTTGACCCACCTTTCATAAAGACAATTGATTTTGTTCATTGTGATTTTGTTTCAGTCATCACAGTGTTTGGTTGACCCACCTTTCATAAAGACAATTGATTTTATTCATTGTGCTTTTGTTTCAGTCATCACAGTGTTTGGTTGACCCACCTTTCATAAAGACAATTGATTTTATTCATTGTGCTTTTGTTTCAGTCATCACAGTGTTTGGTTGACCCACCTTTCATAAAGACAATTGAATGGTGCATACAATCCTGCACAATAATCACTTCTGGCATTAAATGCATTGTAATTACATGACATGGATAATGCAGCTTCTCCAAGTCTGTGTTGCCCCTCCCATGTGTAGATGATGCTGGAGAGGAAAATGTGGCAGTATTACAAAACACTCTCATTGCACTCAGTGAGAGGACACGTTGCAGCTTCTATTAACGTAGCCATATCTGACATCCTTCCTTATCCAATGAGGTTTTTTTCTCTACTGTATGCCACTGAGGCAATCAACCTAGAAACATGTATTTGACTTTCTAATTACAATGAGTGAAAATAATCAGAGGCAACAATTACACGTTTTGCAGCATTATTATTTCAACTTTTAAAATGTTAATTACAGTATCTCCAGCATCACTACGAGAGGAAGTCACATTTATATTTTTAAATGACCTACTGTTTAAAAACGAAAGAGGACTCAATGACTTAGGACACTGCAATATTTCTCCTTGAGAATTCATGTACACACTCTCATACTGGACATCACAAATAACAATCAACACTTCTAAACATTGTCTGAAATGTGTTGAGCTGTGCTATTACCTAACTTTTAAAAAAACAACATTTTCTACATTGTAGAATAATAGGGAAGTATCAACACTATGAAATTACACATATGGAATCATGTAGTAACCAAAAGAAGTGTTAATAAACAAATCAAAATATATTTTATATTTGAGATTCTTCAAAGTAGCCACCCTTTGCCTCGATGACAGCTTTGCACACTCTGGGAATTCCCTCAACCAGCTTCATGAGGTAGTCACCTGGAATGCATTTCAATTAACAGGTGTTCCTTGTTAAAAGTTAATTTGTGGATTTTCTTTCCTTCTTAATGCATTTGAGCAAATCAATTGTGTTGTGACAAGATAGAGGTGATATACAGAAGATAGCACTATTTGGTAAAATAGCAAGTCCATATTATGGCAAGAACAGCTCAAATAAGCAAAGACAAATGACAGTCCATCATTACTTTAAGACATGGAGGTCAGTCAATTTGAAAAATGTCAAGAACTTTTAAAGTTTCTTCAAGTGCAGTCGCAAAAATCATCAAGCGAAATGATGAAAATGGCTCTCAAGAGGACGGCCACAAAAAAGGAAGACCCAGAGTTACCTCTTCTGCAGAGGATCAGTTCATGGATCCAACCGTAGTGTCTTTGTGAGATGCAGAGTAGATGAAAGGATGATCAACGCATGTGTGGTTCCCACCATGAAGCATGGAGGAGGAGGTGTGATGGTGTGGGGGTGCTTTGCTGGTGACAATGTTGATGATTTACTTTGAATTCAAGGCACACTTAACCAGCATGGCTACCACAGCATTCTGCAGTGATACGTAATCCCACCTGGTTTGCAATTAATGGACCAATCATTTGTTTTTAAACAGGAAAATTACCCAAAACACACCTCCAGGCTGTGTAAGGGCTATTTGATCGAGAAGAAAAGTGATGGTGCTGCATCAGATGACCTGGCCTCCACAATCACTTGACCACCTGACCGAATTGAGAAGGTGTGGGATGAGTTAGACTGCAGAGTGAAGGAAAAGCATCCAACAAGTGCTCAGCATATGTGGGAACTCCTTCAAGACTGTTGGAAAAGCATTCCTCATGAAGCTGGTTGAGAGAATGCCAAGAGTTTGCAGAGCTGGTGTAACTGAGTCAGGTTTGTAGGCCTCCTTGATCGCACACGCTTTTTCAGTTCTGCCCACAAATGTTCTTTTGGATTGAGGTCAGGGCTTTGTGATGGCCACTCCAATACCTTGACTTTGTTGTCCTTAAGCCATTTTGCCACAACTTTGGAAGTATGCTTGGGGTCATTGTCCATTTGGAAGACCCATTTGCAACCAGGCTTTAACTTAACTGACTGATGTATTGAGATGTTGCTTAAATATATCCACATAATTTTCCTACCTCATGATGCCATCTATTTTGTGAAGTGTATCAGTCCCTCCTGCAGCACCCCACAACATGATGTTTCCACATCTGTGCTTCATGGTTAGGATGATGTTCTTCGGCTTGCAAGCCTCACCCTTTTTCCTCCAAAACATAACAATGGTCATTATGGCCAAAAAAGTACAATCTTGGTCCCCATGTCTAGTTGAAACCCTAGTCTGGCTTTTTTGGGCAGATTTGGAGCAGTGGCTTCTTCCTTGCTGAGCGACCGTTCAGGTTATGTCGATATAGGACTTGTTTTACTGTGGATATAGATACTTTTGTACCTGTTTCCTCCAGCATCTTCACAAGGTCCTTTGCTGTTGTTCTGCAATTGATTTGCACTTTTTGCACCAAAGTACATTCATCACTAGGAGACAGAACTAGTCTCCTACCTGAGCAGTATGACGGCTGCATGGTCCCATGGTGTTTATAGTTATGTACTATTGTTTTTATAGATGAAGATGGTACCTTCGGGCATATGGAAATTGCTCCCAAGGATGAACCAGACTCGTGGAGGTCTTGGCTGATTTCTTTTGATTTTCCAATTATGTCAAGCAAAGGCACTGAGGTAGGCCTTGAAATACATCCACAGGTACACCTCCAATTGACTCAAATGATGTCAATTAGCCTTACAGAAGCTTCTAAAGCCATGACATCATATTCTGGAATTTTCTATGTGGCCTAAAGGCACAGTCAATTTAGTGTATGTAAACTTCTGACCCACTGGACTTGTGATACAGTGAATTATAAGTTAAATAATATTTCTGTAAACAATTGTTGGAAATATTACTTGTGTCATGCACAAAGTAGATGTCCTAACGGACTTGCCAAAACTATAGTTTGTTAACAAGAAATTTGTGGAGTGTTTGAAAACTAGTTTTAATGACAGTGGCCTCATCATTCTTAAATGGAAGAAGTTTGGAACCACCAAGACTCCTCCTGGAGCTGGCCGCCCAGCCAAACTGAGCAATCGGGGGAGAAGTGCCTTGGTCAACGAGGTGACCAAGAACCAGATGGTCACTCTGACAGAGCTCTAGAGTTCCTCTGTGGAGATGGGAGAACCTTCCAGAAGGACAACCATCTCTGCAGCACTCCACCAATCAGGCCTTTGTGGTAGAGTGGCCAGACGGAAGCTACTCCTCAGTAAAAGGCACATGACAGCCCGCTTGGAGTTTTCCAAAAGGCACCTAATGGACTCTCAGACCACGAGGAACAAGATTTTCTGGAGAAACTACACAAATACAGGTGAGCCAAGCTTGTAGCGTCATACCCAAGAAGACTCGAGGCTGTAAACGCTTCCAAATATGCTTCAACAAAGTACTAAGTAAAGGGTCTGAATACTTACATAAATGTGATATTTCAGTTTTTTATAAAATCCTGTTTTTGCTTTGTTATTATGGGGTATTGTATGTAGATTGATGAGGGGGAAAAAAATTGAATCGATTTTATAATTAATCTGTAACCTAACAAAATGTGGAAAAAGTCAAGGCATCTGAATACTTTCGGAAGGCACTGTATATATACTTCTGTGTGTTAAATATACCTATATGCTAAGTGGTATATATATATCTATCTATATAATGCTTGTTATAAATACTTGAAATAAATAATGAAATACTTGTTTTATGTTATGTTTACAACAGCCCTTTTGCAGTTGACCCACACTAGAAAACGACTCAGTAAAATGTCTGATATCAACATTTGCCCCCCCCCCAATTTTTTTTTTATATATATATATAACACTCAGCATCTATATATATATTGTTATTGTATATATATATATATATATATATATATATATATATATATATATATATATATATATATATGGTGGGTGTTATATACAGCACCAGTCAAAAGTTTGGACAGACTTACTCGTTGAAGGGTTTTCCATTATTTGTACTATTTTCATGTTGTAGAATAATAGTGAAGACATCAACACTATAAATTAACACATATGGAATCATGTAGTAACCAAAAAAGTGTTATTATATTAAAATATATTTTACATTTAATATTTTTCAAAGCAGCCACCCTTTGCCTTGATGACCGCTTTCCAACCTCTTGGCATTCTCTCAACCAGCTTCGCCTGGAATGCTTTTCAAACAGTCTTCAATGAGTTCCCACATATGCTAAGCACTTGTTCGCGCTGCTTTTCCTTCACTCTGCGGTCCAAATGATCCCAAAACATCTCAATTGGGTTGATGTCAGGTGATTGTGGAGGCCAGGTCATTTGATGAAGCACTCCATCACTCTCCTTCTTGGTCAAATAGCCCTTACACAGCCTGGAGATGCGTTGGGTCATTGTCCTGCTGAAAAACAAATGATAGTCCCACTAAGTGCAAACCAGATGGGATGGCGTATCACTGCAGAATGCTGTTGTAGCCATGCTGGTTAAGTGTGCCTTGAATTCTAAATAAATCACAGACAGTGTCACCAGCAAAGCACCCCCACACCATCACAGCTCTTCTGTCATGTTTTGTCTTATATTGTCTTGTCATTTTGCTTTTCCTTCTGTTCGTTTTCCCCCTGCTGGTCTTTTTAGGTTCGTTCCCCTTTTTCTCTCTCCCTCTCTCTCTCTCTTCTCTCTATCGTTCCGTTCCTGCTCCCAGCTGTTCCTATTCCCCTAATCAATCATTTAGTCTTCCCACACCTGTTCCCTATCTTTTCCCCTGATTAGAGTCCCTATTTCTCCCCTTGTTTTCCGTTTCTGCCCTGTCGGATCCTTGTATATTGTTCACCGTGCTGTGTCTTTGTATCGCCCTGTCGTGTCGTGTTTCCCTCAGATGCTGCGTGGTGAGCAGGTGTCTGAGTCTGCTACGGTCAAGTGCCTTCCCGAGGCAACCTGCAGTTTATTATCGAGTCTCCAGTCAGTTCTCGTGATTACGAGTGAAATTGTTTTTATGCTTTATTTACCGCTCCGATTTGTCTAGGAGTATTGCTATTTCCTTAAACTGGATTAAAGACTCTGTTTTCGCCAAGTCGCTTTTGGGTCCTCATTCACCTGCATAACATCTTCCTTCATTCTTCATGGTGGGAACCACACATGTGGAGATCATCCGTTCACCAAATAGGGCTATCTTCTGTATACCACCCCTAACTTGTCACAACACAACTGATTGACTCAAACGCATTAAGGAGGAAACAAATTCCACAAATGTACCTTTAAAAAGGCACACCTGTTAATTGAAATCCATTCCAGGTGACTACCTCATGAAGCTGATTGAGAGAATGCCAAGAGTGTGCAAAGCTGTCATCAAGGCGGCTACTTTGAATAATTGTTTAACACCTTTTTGGTTACTACATGATTCCATATGTGTTATTTCATAGTTTTGATGTCTTCACTATTATTCTACAATGTAGAAAATAGTTTTTTTTTTTTAAACCTTTAATGAGTAGGTGTGTCCAAACTTTTTATTGGTACTGTATATGTTGGGTGTTACATATATCTCTATGCTTATATATATATATATATATATATATATATATATATATATATATATATATATATATATATATATATATATATATATATATATATATATATATATATATATATATATATATATATTATTTACTGGGTGTTATATATATATATATCTATATGCTGCTAGGTGTTATATATATATATATAAATTCTGGGTATTATATATATTTATATGCTACTTGGTGTCATATTATTTACATGTGTGCTGGGTATTAGTGAGGCTTGTTGGTGAAGAAAGTAATATTTTTGCAGTGTCCTTATATTATTTTGAATAATCTTTATACGCGGTGCATGACACATAACTTAACTTCAATCCATAACTAACTGTAAGCCGCTCTGGATACAAGCATCTGCTGAATGACTCAAATGTAAATAACTAAAGTAAATCTACATGACAATTCACTCCGCCAGGCCTACTGTAGAAAACCGTTGTTTACGTTGAACACATAATAACCCATGAAGATGGTTCATGGTGCCCTAAGGCAGGGGCTTCAAGCCACAACACAAGAACACTCACTTCCCGAATATCCTTTGATAAGAGAGAAGGGGTTAGGGATAATGTGTGTGTGTGTGTGTCCATTCAGAACATAGTATTCCATGTAAAATAAACATAACGACATTTAAAAATGCAGGCACACGTTTGCCCTCTTTCTTTCCAGTCGTTTGTGTCTGCCCTGTAATCATGTGTGTCAAGTGAAAATAGGGATATGCAGTTACTGCAGTGCTACGGTCAATATCTTTCAGTAGAAATCAGGCTTGTTCAAACTGCCCAATGTCTGCCTCAACTACCAAATTACATTTGAAGAGAAATGTTTATTACTTGGACAGTGATATCAAGCAGCTGTTGTTAGTTTAAATCACTTACTAAGTTTATCATTTTAAGACCAGAGGAATAGGCGAGGTCTTGCTTTCAGTTGGAACATAAGTTAATGGAATGAGAACACTGAGTTGAAAACACTTAGTCAATGTTTTATCAGAAGCTAGATAAAGGAATCTGTCATTCAAATGAATAAGGGACATTTTTTGGAGTGACAGTGGAATCAACCAATAACATTTTCACTTAATGGGTGGGACTGTTCTTACAAAAATGTATGGAATCTTCTGCCTTTTTGAAGGCCAACAGGTCACTGTGCAATAGCGAGCTGTAGTTTTTCCGACGGTCTAGCTAGCTAGCTTTTGTTGTTGGCTAGTTTGCAGCGGCTGCAGCAGGTGTTATCAAAGAGGATGTTGTTGCTAATTTGTTAGCTTCTCCCTTTTCAAGAATAACTTTCAACAAAAAGTTGTTTCAAATGATCATCATCTGATGAGTGGAACTGTGTTTTTTATTGCAGCGCGCTTGCTGTTGTTAGCCATCTCTTTGAAAATAACTTGTGTGTGAAACATTGTTGCATTTAAAGTAGAACTGACAGCATTTTAGCAACATTAAATATTATTGAAATCCGTTCATATACACCCCCAGGAGGCGACCACTTAGATATGGTCATTTTCATGTTTTCATAAGTTCTTAGAATGTTTGGGAATTACGTATACTAAGGCATTTGTCGACATTCTATTGCAATATAGAGTGGGAAAGCGTCCGTGAGTTTGGACAATTAATAGATAAAACCGAATAAAAATATCTGGGACAAGAGTCTACACAGACCGGTGCGCTAGAGCCAATCAGAGCTACAGTAGGACTTTATACAAACAAGCCATTTGCCACATGGGCCTGCCATCATTCACTTTGAACTTTGGATGACTTTAGATCATTAGAACGCATTCACCAAAAGCCACAAAATACACCTGAATGGATTTCTGCAAATATGTAAACACCACGGGAGTCCTCTTACATTTGGGTACTTTACAGTCTTATTGATCAGAACCATGAAAAGGTAGACTCTCTCTCCCTCAGTTATGCACATGAACAACAACAAGATCAACAACTAATGCTAGCCAGATCAAGGTGAGCTAATATCTAATGAAGGACGTTAGATAAACCATCTCAAAATGTTTCAGCTAGTTGGCCATCAAAATTGCACTGATAAACTATGGGGAATTGTAGCCTCCACATCCTTCTGAAGCTTGCCTGCCAATACATGCTTGTCCCAACCAAGCTAACTGGCTAAAGTTGGCTAGCTTGCTAGCTAGCTCCTTCCAGACATAAATGAGAGAACACCTCACTCTGACCATTGTACTCACCGTAGCAGAGCTGGTTAGGCTGTTTACATGTTATCTAGAGCGTTCTTGACTAACTATTAGTTGTCCTTCTGTAGCTCAGTTGGTAGAGCATGGCGCTTGTAATGCCAGGGTAGTGGGTTCGATCCCCGGGACCACCCATACGTAGAATGTATGCACACATGACTGTAAGTCGCTTTGGATAAAAGCGTCTGCTAAATGGCATATATTATTATATATTATTACTTTTTTTGTCTACGTTTACTGACACCGGTCATATTCAGCGGGTGTTACACATTCGGAAATTCATCAGTTGATCTGAATTTGCAAATGCAAGAGATATGCTAACTGAATAACAGTCGTTCAAGTTCATGCTAGCTAACCGAATGACACCTGCATCTCTATCTGTGTATAGCCACTGAAAAACGATATGAGGGGAAAAAGTCAGTCACTCACTCACCCACTCCTCCAATGGCATGACATCCTCCTAGCATCTATCTATCTATCTATCTATCTATCTATCTATCTATCTATCTATCTATCTATCTATCTATCTAACTTTAGGCTCCATATTTTTAGCTTGCTACATTAGATAAGCTAGCCTATTAGCCACATTATGACTGACTTGTGATCATTGCCTTGCTAGTTTGATTGTACTGACATTCCCAGCCATAGTTACATTCATGAATTTTTGTCCAGAATATTGAGTGATTGAAACTGAAACAGTGCGTAAAGAATGGAGGCAGCAAACAATGTAGCAGGCCAGCTGTGATTTACAACCTGACAGCAATATGTTTGGGACTACCAAGAAATGTGTTGGTGAATTACAGTATATTAATCATGCATTGAACTGCATCCCACTATTCTGCCAACAATGCCTTAGTGTACATCATGGAATGTTGAGTCAAATTGAACCTATTTTTAAAACCTCTTATAAAGTTGTTTTTTTATTATAAACTGGGAATTTGATATTTTTGACTGATGTTATGATTGTCTGTTTGTTTCATATCTGCAACGTAGTTAAAATGCTATCAGTTACACATGATTTATTTTTTAAATAAAATGTAAAAAATAATTTCACCTTTATTTAATTTAATCAGGTAGGCCAGTTGAGAACAAGTTCTCATTTACAACTGCGACCTGGCCAGGATAAAGCAAAGCAGTGCGACACAAACAACAACACAGAGTTACACATGAAATAAACAAGCGTACAGTCAATAACACTAGAAAAAAATATATTTAAGTCTGTATCCAGTGTTTGCAAATGGAGTGAGGAGGTAAGGCAATAAATAGTCCATAGTAGCGAAGTATTTACAATTTGTCAAATGAACATAGGAGTGAAAGATGTGCAGATGATGATGTGCAAGTAGAAATACTGGTGTGCAAAAGAGAATAAAAGTAAATAAAAAACAATATGGGGATGAGGTAGGTAGATTGGATGGGCTATTTACAGATGGGCTATGTACAGCTGCAGCGATGGTTTAGCTGCTCAGATAGCTGATGTTTAAAGTTAGTGAGGGAAATATAAGTCTCCAACTTCAGCAATTTTTGCAATTCGTTCCAGTCATTGGCAGGAGATAACTGGAAGGAAAGGCGGCCAAAAGAGGTGTTTGCTTTGGGGATGACCAGTGAGATATACCTGCTGGAGCGTGTGCTATGGGTGGGTGTTGTTATCGTGACCAGTGAGCTGAGATAAGGCGGAGCTTTACCTAGCAAAGACATATAGATGACCTGGTGCCAGTGGGTCTGGCGACAAATATGTAGTGAGGGCCAGCCAACGAGAGCATACAGGTCGCAGTGGTGGGTAGTCAGTTTTATGAAAGTATGTTTGGCAGCGTGAGTGAAGGAGGCTTTGTTTTGCGAAATAGGAAGCCGATTGTAGATTTAATTTTGGATTGAAGATGTTTAATATGAGTCTGGAAGGAGAGTTTACAGTCTAGCCAGACACCTAGGTATTTGTAGTTGTCCATATATTCTAAGTCATAACCGTCCAGATTAGTGATGCTAGTCGGGCGGGCGGGTGCTGGCAGCAAACGGTTGAAAAGCATGCATTTAGTTTTACTAGCGTTTAAGAGCAGTTCATGTGTTCATTGCTCACATTGAGGGAGAGGTTGTTGTCCTGGCACTACACTGCCAGGTCTCTGACCTCATCCCTATAGGCTGTCTCATCGTTGTCGGTGATCAGACCAACCACTGTTGTGTTGTCAGCAAACTTAATGATCATGTTGGAGTCGTGCTTGGGTACAGGGAGTACAGGAGGGGACTAAGCACGCACCCCTAAGGGTCCTGAGTGTTGAGGATCAGCGTGGCAGATGTGTTGCTACCTACCCTTACCACCTGGGGGCGGCCCATCAGGAAGTCTAGGATCCAGTTGCAGAGGGAGGTGTTTAGTCCCAGGATCTGTAGCTTAGTGATGAGCTTTGTAGGCCATTATGGTGTTGTACGCTGAGCTGTAGTCATTGAACAGCATTCTCACATAGGTGTTCCTTTTCTCCAGGTGGGAAAGGGCAGTGTGAAATGCGATTGAGATTGCGTCACCTGTGGATCTGTAGGGGCGGTATGCGCGTTGGAGCTGGAATAGGTTTTCCGGGATGATGGTGTTGATGTGAGCCATGACCAGCCTTTCAAAGCACTTCATGGTTACCGACGTGAGTGCTATGGGGTGGTAATAATTTAGGAAGGTTACCTTTGCTTTTTTGGGCACAGGGACTATAGTGGTCTGCTTGAAAGATGTAGGTATTACAGACTCAGTCAGGGAGAGGTTGAAAATGTCAGTGAAGACACTTGCCAGTTGGTCCGCGGATGCTATAAGTACACGTCCTGGTAATCCGTCTGGCCCGAGGCATTGTGAATGTTGACCTGTCTAAAGGTCTTGTTCACATCGGCTACGTAGAGCGCGATCACATAGTCGTGTGGAGCAGCAGGTGCTCTCATGCATGCTTCAATGTTGCTTGTCTCGAAGCGAACATTAAAGGCATTTTTTGCTCGTCTGGTAGGCTCGCATCACTGGGCAGCTCGCGGCTAGGTTTCCATTTGTAGTTAGTAATAGTTTGCAATCCCTGTCAGGATTTGGCCAGGGTTGTTCCGGTTTTTGGTCACTAGATGCCCCCATTGTGCCTTTTGACCTTTTGTTTTCCCTTGATCCCCATTATTATTTGCACCTGTGCCTCGTTTCCCCTGATTGTATTTAAACCCTTTGTTTTCCTCAGTCCTTTGCTCTGTGTTTGTATGTTAGCACCCAGCCCTAGTACTCTGTGAAACTCTTGTTTATCCCGGTGGACTCTCTTGTGGAATTCTGTTTTTTTGTTCTTGTTTGTTCGTTTTTGAGTATTTTTTGAGGCTTTTTGTGCTATACCTTCCACTCTGTGGATTTACCTTTTTGTCTTGGAGGATTACCTTTGTTCTTGTGGAATTCCTTTTGAGGGTTGTGGAGTTACATGTTTTCCTGAAGAACTTCACTTTTTACTTCATTAAATACACCGTCTCAAGTGCTGCTGTGTCTGCCTCATCTTCTGGGTTCTGCCGACTATTCGTGGCTCAGTTGGTTAAGTAACTGTTTCTCACTCCGGAGACCCGGGTTCGTAACCGGGTCCTGACAATCCCTGCCACATCTGACGAGCGTCAGAGCCGGTGTAGTAGGATTCAATCCCAGTCCTATGTTGACATTTTGCATGTTTGATGGTTCGTCTGAGGGCATAGCCAGATTTTTTATAAGCATCTGGATTGGTGTCCCGCTCATTGAAAGCGGCAGCTCTCGCTTATAGCTCGACGAGGGAGAGCTTTGTATGCGTCTCTGCGTTTGAAGTAAAGGTGGTCTAGAGTTTTCTTTCCTCTGGGAGCACATGTGACATGTTGGTCGAAATGATGTAAAAGTAACATAGGTTTTCCTGCAAGTAAGTCCCCAGCCACTAGGAGCCATAAGTCCCCAGCCACTAGGAGTGCCCTTCTTGATGAGCATTTTCTTGTTTGCTTATGGCCTTATACAGCTTGTTGAGTGCAGTCTTAGTGCCAGCATTGGTTTGTGGTGGTCAATAGACGGCTACGAATAATATAGATGAGAACTCTCTTGTTGGATAGCGTGGTCTGCAGCATATCATAGGGTACTCTACCTCAGGCAAGCAATACCACAATACCGCAATACCTACTGTCACATGCACTCTTTAAATAGCTCAGTGTCTGGGAAGGGCTAGGTGTGTTTGGGTTTTTGGGCTCAAATTGAGTGATCTATATATCCCATGCCCTTTGTTAAAGAAAAGGGAAAAGGGATACCTGTTGTCAGCTTTATATTGATATTTGAAAATAAATGCATAAAAAGTATCCAGATCATATAAAGCGTTCTATAACAATGCTTAACTCTGTGATGCTTTATGGTAGAAACAAGCTTAAAAATGCCAGCAAAAGACGTGATGCATTTGGAGATATATTGATTCCTCTCTATCACATTCTGAAGTTGAACTGCAGCCTATAATATTCAAAGAGACAAACATATTGACTTTGCTATTTTGTCCCTATTAATTGGGCTTTTACTTTCTGAAAATATAAGATATTTGTTTAAACCCAGGCAGCTTTTAGGGAAGCACTTCTGTTTTAGGGTTATGCAATAGACGAGTAACCAGCGGTTGAAGTTTACATTTTTCTTCTCCAGTAGAGCATCTGTCTGGGTGGAAAGGTAACTTTTGAAAGTACATGCTTAGAATTACAAGGATGCCTAAGATGGAATTATTTGCAAACAAGACACTCTGGTTGGATGTTGGAGAAATATGGTACGAATGCCTATTTCCACCTTCCGGAGACACCTGAAACCCCACCTCTTTAAGGAATACCTAGGATAGGTTAAGTAATCCCTCTCACCCCCCCCCCCCCTAAGTTTTAGATGCACTATTGTTAAGTGACTGTCCCACTGGATGTCATAAGGTGAATGCACCAATTTGTAAGTCGCTCTGGATAAGAGCGTCTGCTAAATGACTTAAATGTAAATGTAAATGTTCTCTGTCCATTCTTCGCTGAATCTTCTATTTTCATCATCCTCCTTTCTTTGGAGACTTTTTCAGCCCAACATTTTCTTTTGATTACAAGATGTTTTTCCCGAATCAACGCACACAAGAAAAACAAAAATAACCAATATAATAGAGACATTGGTGATTTTATCAATGTACACATACTGACATTGAACTGATTATATAGCCTACTAACGAGATGTGTTAAAAATTGTGTTTAATTTGCAGTGTAGGCCTAAGAATTGGGCTGCAATTATGTTCTGTTCCTTCAACTTTCAGGCGAGAAAAAAATTGGCCTATGGCCAAACCTATTGCTGACCCCTGCTATACATAGTTTAGCAGGGATAGGAGGGGGGGGTGGGAGATATTTGTCTCGCCTAGGGCGACAGAACGTCCAGGGCCGGCCATGACTGGCCCATTGGGTTGTACAAAAAGTGAACTCTCCTACATGAGTGTGCTGGTATTACCATTGTTGTCTTTTCAAAATCACCAACCTTTCACACAGTGACAACTTAAAGGTTTACCACTGTACTAACCTGTCACTCACTGAAGACCTATAGGTTCACCACTGTACTAACCTGTCACACACTGAAGACCTATAGGTTCACCACTGTACTAACCTGTCACACACTGAAGGCCTATAGGTTTAACACTGTACTAACCTGTCACACTGAAGGCCTATAGGTTCACCACTGTACTAACCTGTCACACTGAAGGCCTATAGGTTCACCACTGTACTAACCTGTCACACACTGAAGGCCTGTAGGTTCACCACTGTACTTACCTGTCACACACTGAAGGCCTATAGGTTCACCACTGTCACACACTGAAGGCCTATAGGTTCACCACTGTCACACACTGAAGGCCTATAGGTTCACCACTGTCACACACTGAAGACCTATAGGTTCACCACTGTCACACACTGAAGGCCTATAGGTTCACCACTGTCACATACTGAATGCCTATAGGTTCACCACTGTCACACACTGAAGACCTATAGGTTCACCACTGTCCTAACCTGTCACACACTTAAGGCCTATAGGTTCACCACTGTCACACACTGAATGCCTATAGGTTCACCACTGTCACACACTGAAGGCCTATAGGTTCACCACTGTCCTAACCTGTCACACAGTGAAGACCTATAGGTTCACCACTGTACTAACCTGTCACACAGTGAAGACCTATAGGTTCACCACTGCGCAAACATGGCTTTAATATATGTTAAGGCTGTTAATATAATAATTATGAGTTTTTTACTCAGCTCGTCTTGGATGGTCTCAGGAAGATATTACGAGTCCTCACTGTCTGAGACCGAGTCAAGACCAAGTACAAATATATCCGAGACAAGACCGAGACACTCAAGAACACTGAAAAACGCAAAAACAAAGCCATTATATCGGAAAGAGGAGGAAGTGCGACAGGACTGAGTTTTAAGCAGAGCTTGTGATTGTTGGTGTTTTGGTTGGACTGAAAATACCGTAATCTATATTTTTGTGGGCTGAGTGTCAGAGTTCAGACTGGTGCCTAGTGTGGAAACAGACTGGGCGAGAGTGTGGAGTTTCAGCAGTCTTTATGGTCTGCCGGGAAAACCTTTTTCTCAATGTTAAAATAACTGCCACACAAACTACTAGGATTTAAAATAAAAGTCTATATTAGGAAGACATCTTTATGACTGTTTTATGGTAATGTTGTAATTCAAATATGAAGACAGCCTTCACATCTTCAAGAAGGTGGAACTTTTGAATTAGATTACAATAAAAGCCTGACAATAGGATTTGGGAGGACATCTTTATGACTGTCTTCTGATAATGTGGTCAACAATAGAGAATTATAGCCTCCACATCCTAGGGAGGCAGGTAACCTAGTGGTTAGAGCGTTGGGCCACTAACTGTAAGGTTGCTCGATTGAATCCCCGAGCTGACAATGGAAAAATCTGTTGTTCTGCCCCTGACTAAGGCAGTTAACCCACTGTTCCTAGGCTGTCATTCTCAATAAGAATTTGTTCTAAACTGACTTGCCTAGTTAAACATCAAATCTTTAAGAACGAAAGAGCAGGAACACCCTTCTTCTGAATTAGATGCCCCAGAATCATCTGGGAAGAAAGAAGAAATCCCATCATTGCCCCACGACAGTCATAACTGAAGTGTAACAATGAGTGAGAAGGCATTATGCCACAGCTGCTACAGTGAGTGAGAAGGCATTATGCCACAGCTGCTACAGTGAGTGAGAAGGCATTATGCCACAGCTGCTACAGTGAGTGAGAAGGCATTATGCTACAGCTGCTACAGTGAGTGAGAAGGCATTATGCCACAGCTGCTACAGTGAGTGAGAAGACATTATGCCACAGCTGCTACAGTGAGTGAGAAGGCATTATGCCACAGCTGCTACAGTGAGTGAGAAGGCGTTATGCCACAGCTGCTACAATGAGTGAGAAGGTGTTATGCCACAGCTGCTACAGTGAGTGAGAAGGCATTATGCTACAGCTGCTACAGTGAGAGAGGCGTTGTGCCACAGCTGCTACAGTGAGAGAGGTGTTATGCCACAGCTGCTACATTGAGAGAGAAGATGTTATGCCACAGCTGCTACAGTTAGAGAGAAAATGTTATGCCACAGCTGCTACAGTGAGAGAGAAGGTGTTTTGCCACAGCTGCTACAGTGAGAGAGAGGGTGTTTTGCCACAGCTGCTACATTGAGAGAGAAGATGTTATGCCACAGCTGCTACAGTTAGAGAGAAGATGTTATGCCACAGCTACTACAGTGAGAGAGAAGGTGTTATGCCACAGCTGCTACAGTGAGAGAGAAAGTGTTATGCCACAGCTGCTACAGTTAGAGAGATAATGTTATGCCACAGCTGCTACAGTTAGAGAGAAGGTGTTATGCCACAGTTGCTACAGTTAGAGAGAAGGTGTTATGCCACAGCTGCTACAGTGAGAGAGAAGGTGTTATGCCACAGCTGCTACAGTGAGACAGGAGGTGTTATGCCACAGCTGCTACAGTTAGAGAGAAGGTGTTATGCCACAGCTGCTACAGTGAGAGAGAAAGTGTTATGCCACAGCTGCTACAGTTAGAGAGAAGGTGTTATGCCACAGCTGCTACAGATAGAGAGAAGGTGTTAAGCCACAGCTGCTACAGTTAGAGAGAAGGTGTTATGCCACAGCTGCTACAGTTAGAGAGAAGGTGTTATGCCACAGCTGCTACAGTTAGAAAGAAGGTTTTATGCCACAGCTGCTACAGTGAGAGAGAAGGTGTTATGCCACAGCTGCTACAGTTAGAGAGAAAGTGTTATGCCACAGCTGCTACAGTGAGAGAGAAGGTGTTATGCCACAGCTGCTACAGTGAGAGAGAAGGTGTTATGCCACAGCTGCTACAGTGAGAGAGAAGGTATTATGCCACAGCTGCTACAGTGAGAGAGAAGGTGTTATGCCACAGCTGCTACAGTGAGAGAGAAGATGTTATGCCACAGCTGCTACAGTAAGAGAGGTGTTATGCCACAGCTGCTACATTTAGAGAGAAGGTGTTTTGCCACAGCTGCTACAGTGAGAGAGAAGGTGTTATGCCACAGCTGCTACAGTGAGAGAGAAGGTGTTATGCCACAGCTGCTTTTGTGAGAGAGAAGGTGTTATGCCACAGCTGCTACAGTGAGAGAGAAGGTGTTATGCCACAGCTGCTACAGTGAAAGAGAAGGTGTTATGCCACAGCTGCTACAGTGAGAGAGAATGCATTATGTTACAGCTGCTACAGTGACAGAGGTGTTGTGCCACAGCTGCTACAGTGAGAGAGGTGTTATGCCACAGCTGCTACAGTTAGAGAGGTGTTATGCCACAGCTGCTACAGTTAGGGAGAAGGTGTTATGCCACAGCTACTACAGTGAGTGAGAAGACATTATGCCACAGCTGCTACAGTGAGTGAGAAGGCATTATGCCACAGCTGCTACAGTGAGTGAGAAGGCATTATGCCACAGCTGCTACAATGAGTGAGAAGGTGTTATGCCACAGCTGCTACAGTTAGAGAGAAGGTGTTATGCCACAGCTGCTACAGTTAGAGAGAAGGTGTTATGCCACAGCTGCTACAGTGAGAGAGAAAGTGTTATGCCACAGCTGCTACAGTTAGAGAGAAGGTGTTATGCCACAGCTGCTACAGTTAGAGAGAAGGTGTTAAGCCACAGTTGCTACAGTTAGAGAGAAGGTGTTATGCCACAGCTGCTACAGTTAGAGAGAAGGTGTTATGCCACAGCTGCTACAGTTAGAAAGAAGGTTTTATGCCACAGCTGCTACAGTGAGAGAGAAGGTGTTATGCCACAGCTGCTACAGTTAGAGAGAAAGTGTTATGCCACAGCTGCTACAGTGAGAGAGAAGGTGTTATGCCACAGCTGCTACAGTGAGAGAGAAGGTGTTATGCCACAGCTGCTACAGTGAGAGAGAAGGTATTATGCCACAGCTGCTACAGTGAGAGAGAAGATGTTATGCCACAGCTGCTACAGTAAGAGAGGTGTTATGCCACAGCTGCTACATTTAGAGAGAAGGTGTTTTGCCACAGCTGCTACAGTGAGAGAGAAGGTGTTATGCCACAGCTGCTACAGTGAGAGAGAAGGTGTTATGCCACAGCTGCTTTTGTGAGAGAGAAGGTGTTATGCCACAGCTGCTACAGTGAGAGAGAAGGTGTTATGCCACAGCTGCTACAGTGAAAGAGAAGGTGTTATGCCACAGCTGCTACAGTGAGAGAGAATGCATTATGTTACAGCTGCTACAGTGACAGAGGTGTTGTGCCACAGCTGCTACAGTGAGAGAGAAGGTGTTATGCCACAGCTGCTACAGTGAGAGAGAAAGTGTTATGCCACAGCTGCTGCAGTGAGAGAGAAGGTGTTATGCCACAGCTGCTACAGTGAGCGAGAAGATGTTATGCCACAGCTGCTACAGTGAGACAGGAGGTGTTATGCCACAGCTGCTACAGTTAGAGAGAAGGTGTTATGCCACAGCTGCTACAGTTAGAGAGAAGGTGTTATGCCACAGCTGCTACAGTTAGAGAGAAGGTGTTATGCCACAGCTGCTACAGTTAGAGAGAAGGTGTTAATCCACAGCTGCTACAGTTAGAGAGAAGGTGTTATGCCACAGCTGCTACAGTTAGAGAGAAGGTGTTATGCCACAGCTGCTACAGTTAGAAAGAAGGTTTTATGCCACAGCTGCTACAGTGAGAGAGAAGGTGTTATGCCACAGCTGCTACAGTTAGAGAGAAAGTGTTATGCCACAGCTGCTACAGTGAGAGAGCTGTTATGCCACAGCTGCTACAGTTAGAGAGAAGGTGTTTTGCCACAGCTGCTACAGTGAGAGAGAAGGTGTTATGCCACAGCTGCTACAGTGAGAGAGAAGGTGTTATGCCACCGCTGCTACAGTGAGAGAGAAGGCATTATGCTACAGCTGCTACAATGAGAGAGCTGTGGTGCCACAGCTGCTACAGTGAGAGAGAAGGTGTTATGCCACAGTTGCTACAGTGAGAAAGAGGGTGTTTTGCCACAGCTGCTACAGCGAGAGAGAGGGTGTTTTTCCACAGCTGCTACAGCAAGAGAGAGGGTGTTTTGCCACAGCTGCTACAGTGAGAGAGAATATGTTATGCCACAGCTGCTACAGTTAGAGAGAAGATGTTATGCCACAGCTGCTACAGTGAGAGAAGGTGTTATGCCACAACTGCTACAGTTAGAGAGAATGTGTTATGCCACAGCTGCTACAGTGAGACAGAAGGTGTTATGCCACAGCTGCTGCAGTGAGAGAGAAAGTGTTATGCCACAGCTGCTGCAGTGAGAGAGGTGTTATGCCACAGCTGCTACAGTGAGACAGAAGATGTTATGCCACATCTGCTGCAGTGAGAGAGAAGGTGGTATGCCACAACTGCTACAGTGAGAGAGGTGTTATGCCACAGCTACTACAGTGAGAGAGAAGGTGTTATGCCACAGCTACTACAGTGAGAGAGAAGGTGTTATGCCACAGCTACTACAGTGAGAGAGAAGGTGTTATGCCACAGCTACTACAGTGAGACAGAAGGTGTTATGCCACAGCTGCTAGAGTTAGAGAGAAAGTGTTATGCCACTGCTGCTACAGTGAGAGAGAAGGTGTTATGCCACAGCTGCTACAGTGAGACAGAAGATGTTATGCCACAGCTGCTACAGTGAGAGAAGGTGTTATGCCACAGCTGCTACAGTGAGAGAGAATGCATTATGTTACAGCTGCTACAGTGACAGAGGTGTTGTGCCACAGCTGCTACAGTGAGAGAGGTGTTATGCCACAGCTGCTACAGTTAGAGAGGTGTTATGCCACAGCTGCTACAGTTAGGGAGAAGGTGTTATGCCACAGCTACTACAGTGAGTGAGAAGACATTATGCCACAACTGCTACAGTGAGTGAGAAGGCATTATGCCACAGCTGCTACAGTGAGTGAGAAGGCATTATGCCACAGCTGCTACAATGAGTGAGAAGGTGTTATGCCACAGCTGCTACAGTTAGAGAGAAGGTGTTATGCCACAGCTGCTACAGTTAGAGAGAAGGTGTTATGCCACAGCTGCTACAGTGAGAGAGAAAGTGTTATGCCACAGCTGCTACAGTTAGAGAGAAGGTGTTATGCCACAGCTGCTACAGTTAGAGAGAAGGTGTTAAGCCACAGTTGCTACAGTTAGAGAGAAGGTGTTATGCCACAGCTGCTACAGTTAGAGAGAAGGTGTTATGCCACAGCTGCTACAGTTAGAAAGAAGGTTTTATGCCACAGCTGCTACAGTGAGAGAGAAGGTGTTATGCCACAGCTGCTACAGTTAGAGAGAAAGTGTTATGCCACAGCTGCTACAGTGAGAGAGAAGGTGTTATGCCACAGCTGCTACAGTGAGAGAGAAGGTGTTATGCCACAGCTGCTACAGTGAGAGAGAAGGTATTATGCCACAGCTGCTACAGTGATAGAGAAGGTGTTATGCCACAGCTGCTACAGTGAGAGAGAAGATGTTATGCCACAGCTGCTACAGTAAGAGAGGTGTTATGCCACAGCTGCTACATTTAGAGAGAAGGTGTTTTGCCACAGCTGCTACAGTGAGAGAGAAGGTGTTATGCCACAGCTGCTACAGTGAGAGAGAAGGTGTTATGCCACAGCTGCTTTTGTGAGAGAGAAGGTGTTATGCCACAGCTGCTACAGTGAGAGAGAAGGTGTTATGCCACAGCTGCTACAGTGAAAGAGAAGGTGTTATGCCACAGCTGCTACAGTGAGAGAGAATGCATTATGTTACAGCTGCTACAGTGACAGAGGTGTTGTGCCACAGCTGCTACAGTGAGAGAGAAGGTGTTATGCCACAGCTGCTACAGTGAGAGAGAAAGTGTTATGCCACAGCTGCTGCAGTGAGAGAGAAGGTGTTATGCCACAGCTGCTACAGTGAGACAGAAGATGTTATGCCACAGCTGCTACAGTGAGACAGAAGATGTTATGCCACATCTGCTGCAGTGAGAGAGAAGGTGTTATGCCACAACTGCTACAGTGAGAGAGGTGTTATGCCACAGCTACTACAGTGAGAGAGAAGGTGTTATGCCACAGCTGCTACAGTGAGAGAGAAAGTGTTATGCCACAGCTGCTACAGTTAGAGAGATAATGTTATGCCACAGCTGCTACAGTGAGAGAGAAGGTGTTATGCCACAGCTGCTACAGTGAGAGAGAAGGTGTTATGCCACAGCTGCTACAGTGAGCGAGAAGATGTTATGCCACAGCTGCTACAGTGAGACAGGAGGTGTTATGCCACAGCTGCTACAGTTAGAGAGAAGGTGTTATGCCACAGCTGCTACAGTTAGAGAGAAGGTGTTATGCCACAGCTGCTACAGTTAGAGAGAAGGTGTTATGCCACAGCTGCTACAGTTAGAGAGAAGGTGTTAAGCCACAGCTGCTACAGTTAGAGAGAAGGTGTTATGCCACAGCTGCAGTTAGAGAGAAGGTGTTATACAGTTACAGTTAGAAAGAAGGTTTTATGCCACAGCTGCTACAGTGAGAGAGAAGGTGTTATGCCACAGCTGCTACATCCCTCTCACCCCACCCCCCCTAAGTTTTAGATGCACTATTGTTAAGTGACTGTCCCACTGGATGTCATAAGGTGAATGCACCAATTTGTAAGTCGCTCTGGATAAGAGCGTCTGCTAAATGACTTAAATGTAAATGTAATGTAATGCTACAGTTAGAGAGAAAGTGTTATGCCACAGCTGCTACAGTGAGAGAGCTGTTATGCCACAGCTGCTACAGTTAGAGAGAAGGTGTTTTGCCACAGCTGCTACAGTGAGAGAGAAGGTGTTATGCCACAGCTGCTACAGTGAGAGAGAAGGTGTTATGCCACCGCTGCTACAGTGAGAGAGAAGGCATTATGCTACAGCTGCTACAATGAGAGAGCTGTGGTGCCACAGCTGCTACAGTGAGAGAGAAGGTGTTATGCCACAGTTGCTACAGTGAGAAAGAGGGTGTTTTGCCACAGCTGCTACAGCGAGAGAGAGGGTGTTTTTCCACAGCTGCTACAGCAAGAGAGAGGGTGTTTTGCCACAGCTGCTACAGTGAGAGAGAATATGTTATGCCACAGCTGCTACAGTTAGAGAGAAGATGTTATGCCACAGCTGCTACAGTGAGAGAAGGTGTTATGCCACAACTGCTACAGTTAGAGAGAATGTGTTATGCCACAGCTGCTACAGTGAGACAGAAGGTGTTATGCCACAGCTGCTGCAGTGAGAGAGAAAGTGTTATGCCACAGCTGCTGCAGTGAGAGAGGTGTTATGCCACAGCTGCTACAGTGAGACAGAAGATGTTATGCCACATCTGCTGCAGTGAGAGAGAAGGTGGTATGCCACAACTGCTACAGTGAGAGAGGTGTTATGCCACAGCTACTACAGTGAGAGAGAAGGTGTTATGCCACAGCTACTACAGTGAGAGAGAAGGTGTTATGCCACAGCTACTACAGTGAGAGAGAAGGTGTTATGCCACAGCTACTACAGTGAGACAGAAGGTGTTATGCCACAGCTGCTAGAGTTAGAGAGAAAGTGTTATGCCACTGCTGCTACAGTGAGAGAGAAGGTGTTATGCCACAGCTGCTACAGTGAGACAGAAGATGTTATGCCACAGCTGCTACAGTGTGAGAAGGTGTTATGCCACAGCTGCTGCAGTGAGAGAGAAGGTGTTATGCCACAGCTACTACAGTGAGACAGAAGGTGTTATGCCACAGCTGCTAGAGTTAGAGAGAAAGTGTTATGCCACAGCTGCTGCAGTGAGAGAGAAGGTGTTATGCCACAGCTGCTACAGTGAGAGAGAAGGTGTTATGCCACAGCTGCTACAGTGAGACAGAAGATGTTATGCCACAGCTGCTACAGTGAGAGAAGGTGTTATGCCACAGCTGCTACAGTGAGACAGAAGATGTTATGCCACAGCTGCTACAGTGAGAGAAGGTGTTATGCCACAGCTGCTGCAGTGAGAGAGAAGGTGTTATGCCACAGCTGCTACAGTGAGAGAGAAGGTGTTATGCCACAGCTGCTACAGTGAGACAGAAGATGTTATGCCACAGCTGCTGCAGTGAGAGAGAAGGTGTTATGCCACAACTGCTACAGTTAGAGAGGTGTTATGCCACAACTGCTACAGTTAGAGAGTAGATGTTATGCCACAGCTGCTACAGTGAGAGAGGTGTTATGCCACAGCTACTACAGTGAGACAGAAGGTGTTATGCCACAGCTGCTACAGTGAGAGAGAAGGTGTTATGCCACTGCTGCTACAGTGAGAGAGAAGGTGTTATGCCACAGTTGCTACAGTGAGAGAAGGTGTTATGACACAGCTGCTACAGTGAGAAAGGTGTTATGCCACAGCTGCTACAGTCTGATCTGACATGACTTATAGTTTCCACATGAAATCCAAACCCATCCCCCAGTGAATACAGTAGGTTGAGAATGGTGGCCTAAACACTATTGGCAAAACACTTCTCCCTTTTGATATAAGGCAATAGAAAAGAAGCCAGAACTACATTGTAGTAAAATTATGTTTTCAAAGAAGCACCTGTTTTAGTAACATGAAGCTAATATTGAATTAAAGCCCAAAGCCTATTAAGAATTGTAGCATTGTAGCAGGTAGAGTTTTAAAGGTAATATATTTATTTTTAATGAGCATTCCTTTCCAATGTTTCTGAGCTATACACTTGCAGAAAGCAGCGTCTGGCTCCGTCCACGTGTTCCTACTTGTAAGGGTTGGAGCTTATAGTAGATTTACTACAAATGTTTTTTAATTTTTTATATAACACTTATTTTACCAGGTAAGTTGACTGAGAACACCTTCTCATTTGTGCTGCTACCATGCTGTGTTGCTACCATGTTGTTGTCATGTTGTGTGCGTACCATGCTGTGTTGTCATATTTTGCTGCCTTTCTATGTTGTTGTCTTAGGTCTCTCTTTATGTAGTGTTGTGTTGTCTCTCTTGTTGTGATGTGTTTTGTCCTATATTTATGTTGTATTTATTTTACATTTTTAATCCCAGCCCCCGTCACCACAGGAGGCCTTTGCCTTTTGGTAGGCCGTCCTTGTAAATAAGAATTTGTTCTTTAGGACTTGCCTAGTTAAATAAAGGTTAAATAAAATAAATACATGTTAGAATCACCTTTGGCAGTGATTGCAGTCTAAGTGTTTTCCACACCTGGATTGTACAATACTTGCCCTTTTATTGTTTTCAAAATTCTTCAAGTTCTGTCAGTATGTTGGGGATCATGGCTAGACAGCCATTTTCAAGTCTTGCCATATATTTTCAAGCAGAGTTAAGTCAAAACTGTAACTTGGCCACTCAGGAACATTCACGGTCTTCTCGGTAAGCAACTCCAATGTAGATTTGGCCTTGTGTTGTAGGTTATTGTCCTGCTGAAAGGTGAATTCATCTCCCAGTGTCTGTTGTAAAGCAGACTGAAGCAATTTTTTCTCTAGGATTTTGCCTGTGCATAGCTCCATCCCGTTTCTTTTTATCGTGAAAAACTCCCCAGTATTTGCCTATATCAAGCATACCGATAACATGATGCAGCTGCCACCGGTTACTCTGATGTTTTGTGCCCCTAACATAAGGCCCTGCATTTAGGCCAAAAAGTCCATTCTTTGCTGTGTTTAATTTTTTAAAACTTTAACTGAGCTGCAGGACAGGAAAGGAACGACTCAGGGATGTTACCATGAGGCCATTGGTGATTTTAAAACAGCTTGTCACGCCCTGGTCTTAGTATTTTGTGTTTTCTCTATTAATTTGGTCAGGCCAGGGTGTGACATGGGTTTTTTATGTGGTGTGT
Source organism: Oncorhynchus gorbuscha (assembly GCF_021184085.1). Classification (NCBI taxonomy): domain Eukaryota; kingdom Metazoa; phylum Chordata; class Actinopteri; order Salmoniformes; family Salmonidae; genus Oncorhynchus; species Oncorhynchus gorbuscha. The sequence continues at coordinate 98,280,095 of NC_060178.1, forward strand.
TTTGTCTTGGGGTTTTTCGTAGGTATTGGGATTGTGGCTTAGTGGGGTTTTCTAGCATAGTCTATGGCTGTCTGGAGTGGTTCTCAATCAGAGGCAGGTGTTTATCATTGTCTCTGATTGGGAACCTTATTTAGGCAGCCATATTCTTTGAGTGTTTCATGGGTGATTGTTCCTGTCTTTGTGTTTGTTGTCACCAGATAGGCTGTTAAGTTTTCTCACTTTTGTTAGTTTGTTCATGTGTAGTTTCTTCATTAAAGAACCATGAATAACAACCACGCTGCGTTTTGGTCCGCCTCTCCTTCACCTCAAGAAAACCGTAACACAGCTTCAGAGTTCAATGGCTATGATGGGATAAAACTGAGGACGGATCAACAACATGCTGTGTATTTGCGTCCTCACTTTTTTTTCCATCACAGCCATTGAACTCTGTAACTGTTTTAAAATCACCAATGGCCTCATGGTAACATCCCTGATCCGTTTCATTCCTGTCCTGCAGCTCAGTTCAGAATGATCTTTTGAGGTGTCTGGGTGGTTTAATACATCATCCAAAGCATCATTATTAATTTGACCATGCTTAAAGAGATATTCAATGTCTGCTTAGTTATTGTTACCCATCTACCAATCACTGCCCTTCATTATGAGGCTTTCTAAAAGCTCCCTTGTCTTTGTAGTTCAATCCATGCTTGAAATTCAATACTTGACTGATGGACCTTACAGATGTTGTACGTATTTATTTTCTAAATTTCACCTTTATTTAACCAGGTAGGCTAGTTTGAGAACAAGTTCTCATTTACAACTGCGACCTGGCAAAAAGCAAAACATTATGACACAAACAACAACACAGAGTTACACATGGAATAAACAAACATACAATCAATAACACAATAGAGAAGTCTATATATAGTGTGTGCAAATGAGGTAAGATAAGGGAGGTAAAGGCAATAATTAGACCATAGTGGCAAAAAAATTACAATTTAGCAATTAAACAATTGAGTGATGGATGTGCAGAAGATGAATGTGCAAGTAGAGATACTGGGGTGCAAAGGAGCAAAAAAAATGAATAACAGTATGGGGATGGGGTAGTTGGATGGGCTATTAACAGATGGGCTATGCACAGGTGCAGTGATCTGTGAGCCGCTCTAACAGCTGGTGCTTGAAGTTTGTGAGGGAGATATGAGTCTCTAGCTTCAGTGATTTTTTTTGCAATTTGTGTCAGTCATTGGCAGCAGAGACCTGGAAGGAAAGGCGGCCAAATGAGGAATTGGCTTTGGGGGTGAAATATAACTGCTGGAGCGCATGCCAGGAGTGGGTGCTGCTATGGTGACAAGTGAGCTGAGATAACGTGGGACTTTACATAGCAAATACTTATAGATGACCTGGAGCCAGTGGGTTTGGCGACAAATATAAAGCAAGTGCCATCCAATGAGACCATACAGGTCGCAGTGGTGGGTAATATATGGGGTTTTGGTGACAAAACCGATGGCAGTGTGATAGATTGCATCGAATTTGTTGAGTAGAGTGTTTGGAGGCTATTTTGTAAATGACATTGCCAAAGTCAAGGATCGGCAGGATAGTCAGTTTTACGAGGGTATGTTTGGCAGCATGAGTGAAGGATGCTTTGTTGCAAAATTCTAGATTTTAATTTTGGATTGGAGTTGCTTAATGTGAGTCTGGAAGGAGAGTTTATAGTCTAACCTGACACCTCGGTATTTGTAGTTGTCCACATATTCTAAGTCAGAACCGCCCAGAGTAGTGATGCTGGACGGGCGGGTAGGTGTGGGCAGCGATCGGTTGAAGAGCATGCATTTAGTTTGACTTGCATTTAAGAGCAGTTGGACGCCACGGAAGGAGAGTTGTAATTGCATTGAAGCTCGTCTGGAGTTTAGTTAACACAGTGTCCAAAGAGGGGCCAGACGTATACAGAATGGTGTCGTCTGTGTAGAGGATTATCAGAGAATCACCAGCAGCAAGAGCGACATCCAGTATGTATACAGACAAGAGAGTCGGTCCGAGAATTGAACCCTGTGGCACCCCCAAAGAGGCTGCCAGAGGTCTGGACAACAGGCCCTCCGATTTGACACATTGAACTCTGTCTGAGAAGTAGTTGGTGAACCAGGCGAGGCAGTCATTTGAGAAACCAAGGCTGTTGAGTCTGCCGATAAGAATGTGGTGATTGACACAGTCGAAAGCCTTGGCCAGGTCGATGAATACAGCTCCACAGTATTGTCCCTTATCGATGGCGGTTATGATATCGTTTAGGACCTTGAGCGTGGCTGAGGTGCACCCGTGATCAGTGTCGTAGCAGAATCAGAATTAGTTAGGTAACATTGATAAATAACCTGTTTTATCTACTTTCATAAATATGCTTATGTGGGAAAAGTCACTTGGGGCCCAGAGAGGGGAGAGGTCAGGCTTGTCTTTTATCTGTCTGGTAATATGCAGAATATCAGAAAGGGAGAAGTCAGAATTGAACAGTCTTATCTGTTAACGTATCTGTTAAACCATGTGAAGGGCTCCTCAATGCCTGTCACTCCCCTCTGTGAGTTTATCCAGGAGGGAGTGTATTTGAGATGGGACTATCTAGAATTGACAATTGATATATACCATTGGATGAGGTAATGTTTTGGTACTAAGAAGTACCAGGAACGAGATTACAATCTCGGTTTAGGAGACCAAACTGAACAATAATTTATAGCTAATGTTATCTGGCTATGGGATACTCCTCTTTCAAGTAAAAGTCACTTTGTGAAGTTCCTAAGATCTGTGGTTTGTCGTTGGTAGTTGAGAGGGGTGGATCTTTGCTATAAAATATCTGTTGCCATTTTGTAAGCACTCTCAGAGAATTCATTTATAGACACTGAATTGATCTGAGAGTCACAGGGCTATGGTGAAGCTCCTTTAATTAAAATATGAAGTTTATGTATAACTCTGACTGGTGTGTGGTTTGTAACTCTCCTTATTTAGTAATAAAGGACATTTCCACGACACCAGCTCGGAAACCAGATTGCATAGCGGAGAAGTTATGGTGGGATTCGAAATGGTCGGTGATCTGTTTGTTAACTTGGCTTTGAATGGGGAACAGAGGAAGGCTTAGTCATTCAAAAATCATGTCGACCCTTATTATTTCACACAGAGTAAGTCCATGTAAGTTATTACATGATTTGTTAAGCCAAATTTGACTCCTGAACAAATGGGTTGAATACTTATACAACAACTATATTTATCAAAAAATATATAATTTGTCTTCCACATTGACATTAATAGTATTTTGTGTAGAAACCCTGACAATTAAATTAGTTTTAATCCTTCTTTGAAGCTGTAACGATGTGCGCTGAGATTCGGGAAGCAAGTTCAGGGAGTGAGTGTTTTAATAAATAAACGCAACATAAAACAAAACAATAAACACGAACAATGCACAGACAAGACACTGGAACAGAAACAATAACGCCTGGGGAAGGAACCAAGGGGAGTGACATCGCTCATAGCCATTGCTCATTCATATATTTATATGTGCATATTCTTATTCTATCCCTTTACATTTGTGTGTATACGGTAGTTGTTTTGGAATTGTTTGATTACTTGTTAGATATTACTGCACTGTCGAAACTAGCAGCACAAGCATTTCGCTACACTCGCATTAACATCTGCTAACCATGTGTATGTGACCAATAACATTTGATTTGATTTGACTATACTGTACCTGTGGACAGATTAGCTGTGGTGGGTCTTCTATTGAATTTTGGGATTACAGTATTCCAATGACTGCCACCTCATTCAACAGGTTGTGGTGGATCCATGTAATTAGTGGGTGTTGGAATGACTTATACACACTTTATTTAATGAAAGCTTTCTCCATTGAGGTACAGTATGATTGAATCACTGAGATTTAGCCACCAATGAATCACTGAGATTTAGCCACCAATGAATGTGTAAGAAAGTGAAAGGAATGAAAAAACTAAAACACTTTATCTTGAAGACTTCCTGCTGCTGTCGAAAAATAAGAGCCTATAAAAACATGTCTCCTGTTTTCACAAAGATCCTCTCCTTATGGTGCTACCTCCTCAGCAGGCCATGAGAAAAGAACTGAAAAATCCTAACCATTCTGCTTCTCATCCTTCACAAGGGAACAGTTCAACACGAACCCCCTAATGTTTATTCGAATATTAGGTTGAGTTGCATTTCAACAAAGCAGTGTGTAGGAAGACATTAGACATGCTGGTAAAACCTCTACCACTGGAGAGCATTGTGTTTTCTGTCTTCAACTCAGCCTGAACATTCATTGTAGCAACGGTCTTTTTCCAGTTTTTTTTCTCCTTCTCTGGAACTTGCCGTCTCTGGAGAGCTCCCTCCCTCTTCTATCCCTCCATCCCTCTCTCCCTCCATCCCTCTCTCCCTCCCTCCGTGTTCTCCAGTCCACCCACACTCCCCTCCACCACTCAGACATACAGAGCCAGACACACGGGGTAGATGGAAAATATGACTGGATTCTTCCCTGACATCAGATAATGTGCTGCTGCTGCTCTGCTGGCAGGCATGACACAACTAAACACAGGGGGAGAGAAAGCATACCAGACAGTGAGCAGTTTCTCTGGGAGTGTTCTGCAGTGTGACACGTTCATCAATTGAAATCTTCTTCAAAGCTGGGCAAAGGTGGAACTTGTTCTTACTTTATATCTATGGCAGAGCTAAGAGGTTTTCCAACTTGTTACTATTTTTATGGCTGTACATGCAGCTGGTTTTTCTTTCTCTTAACAAAGGTTGTGGGCGAGTTAAATATTGTTTGTATAAAGATACTGTACACAGTTCCTCTAATGCTATAAGGGAACTGACAGATCAACTAGTTCATTCATGACAGAGAGAAGTGAGAGCAAAAAGAATGAAGACAGCTGGTGTGGATAAAACTCCATTTTGAAACACGTCACCAGATATGAGTCATGACCAATCTATGAACCTCCAGTCAGACAGGAGGGAATAAAACTGTTCACAGATCAGATTTTTCTGAGCAGAAATTCAGAATGGTATTTCACAGAACCTCATTTATGTTCAATGAGTTGCATGTTAGAAGAAGCCACAAGACACAACCCAAGGTCCTGACAGACTCACCCGGGAACCATAGTTCCCACTCACAAAACCTCAACAGAGGAGAGGGGAAGAGAAAGAGATTTTGTTTAACAAATAATACATTACAAAATATCTTTCTCTGAGCAATTTCATGACTAGAAAAGAATTGAATGTTACATGTGATAAAATGGATTACACCAGAACAGATGATGTTCTACATGGCAGAGGGTTTCAAAGTTTGAGAAATATGCAGAGGAACTCAGAAACTCTCAGGCTGTTTAACATAAGCCATATTTCCTGTCGCCCTTGCAGGCTGTCCATCTCCATCTTGGTTCCAGGCCAGAAAAACATCTGGCGTAAAAGAGTCTTCATGGCTTATATTCACAGTTTATTTCTAACTCCTTTTATCTTGTGTTGTTCCCTTCTATTCCCCTCAAATTATCTTTATTGAAGCTGTCTTGCTGTTTATATATCCAGCTAGCTTTAATAAACAAAGTATGAGTCCTGCATGAGGTCAGCAGTTTGAATAGTTCTATAAAAACTATAAAGATCTAGCCTTGAAATACAGACTGAATCACACCACATTCCTCTATTGTTTCAACAAATGTGAAATGGAGCTCAATTCAGTCTGCATTATAAAACTGTATTCAGATTGCCCTCAACTGCAAACCCTAACTTATAGTATGTTGCACAGACTGGGGGGATACATTCTCAGGCAATGTGCATTACATCTTGGCCACACTTTACACCGAGGCCCATGTCAACCGGTGAGTATTTGAAAATGATTGGGGGAAATGAACTCATAGAGAAACTGGTCTGGAAATGTCTTCAGTTACCTGACGCCTCAGTGCAAGTCAAGCACTCGTAAATACTGAGGCGGCTCTGGAGAGACGTTCAAATCAAGTCAAACTTTATTTGCCAAATGCGCCAAAGTAAACAACTGTAGACTTTACCATGAAATGCTTACTTACAAGCCCTTATTTGCCAAGTAGGGTTAGATAAAAAGTAATATTAAAAAGTAACACAATAAGAATAACAATAACGAGGCTATATACAGAGGCACCGAGTCAGTACAGAGTCAGTGTGGAGGGGTACAGGCTAGTTGAGGTAATCTGTACATGTAGGTGGGGGCGAAGTGACAATGCATAGGTAACAAACAAACAGTGAGTAACAGCAGTGAACAAGAGGGGGGGTGGGGTGTCAATGTAAATTGTCCTGTGGCGATTTGTATGAATTGTTCAGCAGTCTAATGGCTTTGGGGTAGAAGCTGTTGGGGTGCCTTTTGGTCCTAGACATGGCGCTCTGGCACCACTTGCAGTGCGGTATCAGAGAAAACAGTCTATCACTTGGGTGACTAGAGTCTCTGACAATTTTATGGGCTTTCCTCTGACACTCTCTATTATATATATGTCCTGAATGGCAGGAAGCGTGGCCCCAGTGATGTACTGGGCCGTTCCCACTACCCGCTGAAGCGCCTTACGGTCAGATGCTGAGCAGTTGCCATACCAGGCGGTGATGCAACCGGTCAGGATGTTCTCGATGGTGCAGCTGTAGAAGTTTTTGAGGATCTGCGGACCCATGCCAAATCTTTTCAGTTTCCTGAGGGGGAAAAGGTTTTGACGTGCCCTCTTCACGACTGTCTTGGTATGTTTGGACCATGGATAGTTCGTTGGTGATTTGGACACCAAGGAACTTGAAACTCGCAGCCCTGTCAATTTTAATGGCCTGTTCGGCCCACCTTTTTCTGTAGTCCACGATCAGATCCTTTGTCTTGCTCACATTGAGGGAGAGGTTGTTGTCCTGGCACCACACTGCTAGTTCCCTGACCTCATCCCTATAGGCCGTCTCATCTTTGACGGTAATCAGTCCTACCACTGTTGTGTCATCAGCAAACTTAATGATGGTGTTGGAGTCGTGTTTGGCCATGCAGTCGTGGGTGAACAGTGAGTACAGGAGGGGACTACATACACACCCCTGAGTGGCCCCAGTGTTAAGGATCAGCATGGCAGACATATTTTTGTCTATTCTTACCACCTCTGGGCGTTCCGTCAGGAAGTCCAGGATCCAGTTGCAGAGGGAGGTGTTTAGTCCCAGAGTCCTTAGCTTAGTGATGAGCTTCATGGGCACTATGGTGTTGAACACTGAGCTGTAGTCGATGAACAGCATTCTCACATAGGTGTTCGTTTTGTCCCGGTGAGAAAGGAAGGTGTGGAGTGCGATTGAGATTGCGTCATCTGTGGATCTGTTGGGGTTGTATGTGAATTGGAGTGGGTCTAGGGTGTCCGGGAGGATGCAATTGATGTGAGCCATGACCAGCCTTTCAAAGCACTTCATGGCTAGCGATGTGAGTGCCATGGGGCGGTAATCATTTAGGCAGGTTACCTTCGCTTCCTTTGGCACAGGGACTATGGTGTTCTGCTTGAAACATGTAGATATTACAGACTCGGTCAGGGAGAGGTTGAAAATGTCAGTGAAGACACTTGACAGCTGGTCCGCGCATGCTTTGAGTACACGGCCTTATAATCCGTCTGGCTCGGCGGCTTTGTGAATGTTGACCTGTTTAAAGGGGTGGCAGGTAGCCTAGTGGTTAGAGCGTTGGACTTGTAACCGAAAGGTTGCAAGATTGAATCCCTGAGCTGACAAGGTAAAACATCTGTTGTTCTGCCCCTGAACAAAGCAGTTAACCCACTGTTCCTAGGCTGTCATTGTAAAGAATCATTTGTTCTTAACTGACTTGCCTCGTGAAAGAAAGTGTTTGTTTACATTGGCTACTGAGAGAGTTATCACACAGTCATCCAGAACAACTGGTGCTCTCGTGCATGCTTCAGTGTTGGTTGCCTCAAAGTGAGCATCAAAGGCATTTAGCTCATCTGGTAGGCTCGCGTCACTGGGCAGCTCACTTCTGGGTTTCCCTTTGTTGTCCATAATTGTTTTCAAGCCCTGCCACATCCGACGAGCGTCAGAGCCAGTGTAGTAGGATTCAATCTTAATCCTGTTTTGACACTTTGCTTGTTCGATGGTTCGTATCCTCCACTTTTCCCATATTTCTCCTCACTACCAAATAGAAACAGCATGTTATCTCAGCACATGGCGGTCATACAGACGTATGATCTTAATTTAAGCCAGTTTGCTACAGCAGGAAAATCTTCCTGCATCAGCAGGATTTGGAAATTATTATGTGGATTATAATTAACAGACAATTCTAATAAGGAAAAATCAAGTCTAAAATTTCAAAGTAGAAATTACACATTTCAGAAGCCTTTTAAAACCTAAAATACATTACAAGTTTTATTGTAGTTCTCATGCATCTGGGTGATCAAATTAAGATCCTACATCTGTAGTTAACATACTTTTCTCTCACTTCCCTCTCTGCTTTCCCATATTCCCTCTCCATATTCTACCCAATATTTTCTTCTTCTCTAGAGAACAGCAGGTAAATCCATCGGTCCACCTGGCGGTTCCTCAGACACATCTGTCTCAGTATTCTAGGTTAGTATTACATCCCAGAGATAAGGGAAAGTTTCCCATTGGGATTGGCTGAACGAAACAGTGATCCTTGTAATCACATACAGTTCACATGCAGTTGAAGTCAGAAGTTTACATACACCTTAGCCAAATACATTTAAACTCAGTTTTCTACAATTCCTGACATTTAATCCTAGTACAAATTCCTTGTTTTAGGTCACTTAAGATCTCCACTTTATTTTAAGAATGTGAAATGTCAGAATAATAAAGGTCCAATGCAGCCATTTTTTTCTGGGTAACAATGAAGTATCTTACTGTGAATATTTCATTCAAATTGTCAAAAATGTCTCAAGCAAAAAATTGTTAGACGTTTCTGGGGGTGGTCTGAGTGGGGAGGGGAAAACAGAAAATTAGCTGTTCAAACAACATTGTTGCGCCGTGGAGCAGCTCCCATTGAGGATGAAAAATAATTGCATTAATAAGAAACATAAACTACCAATGATCAAGTAAATTAGTTAATGAATCAAATCATTTTTGGCTTTTGTTAAAGCAATGTTAGTTTAACAGGCCTATTGTCCTGTTGGTTTGTATTTACTTTGGTCTGTCTTGTAAACCTTAGATGACTTTCAACATCAATCCAAAGTCAACATGTCTACGAATTTCAAACAAGTATTGAAAGAACTTGGGCGCTTTTTGCAATTACATAGCATACATTACAATTCCTTGGTGGAATTGATGAAAATGAGCATGAACAATGACAATCAATGTGAAATGTTAACCGGTATAATAATACTGTTACTACTGGTATGTACGGTATAAAATGGAATATCAGCCATCTAAATCGTGTTGTGCATCACCAGTTCTGGAGTGTGGTGGTAGCCTACATTATACCTCCCTGCACTAATGTCTAAAGTCCCAAAGTCCAAAGGTTAAAGTCTCTGGTCACTTCCGATATTGTTTACCAGAGACCATAACCCCCCCCCCATGACATCAACGAGAGGTCATTGACGCTGATGGATGATTGGAGAAGGCCTGTGTGTTGTGTTGGTGGTATTCCCTCATGGCCTCAGCAGGAAGAGGGGGAATGAAACACTTACCATTCTGAGGTAACTGAGAAAGTGTCAGTTTGTGTGTCTGCTTGTATGCACCACACGCTCACACATGTGCGAAGCTTGTGCTTCTGAGTACACATTGGGATGAAATATGGACTGCCACTTTGTATCACTATGACTCACTATAATGCAAAATGTGAATGAGATGCTGCCAGCTGGTGCTGACCTGGAATATGGAACTGTAAGGGACTCATAGCAGCATTTGACATATGAATACTGATTGAGTTGCTGATTCAACCAGTGAGAACATTTTGACATAGTACCTTTTGGAGTTCGCATGTACATTAGAGGCATGTACTGTAAATCAATGAGACCTATATAGAGGGTATACTGTAAAAAGACCTACAGTAGATTTGATGCAGTCTATCACAGTGCCATCAGTTTTGTCACCAAAGCCCCGTATACTACCCACCACGACCTGTATGCTCTCGTTGGCTGGCCAACGACTGATGTTCCAGGATTCATCCAATGGCATTGAGGAGTATACCATCTCAGTCACCGGCTTCATTAATAAAAGCATCGATGACGTTGTCCCCACAGTGACCGTTCGTACATGTACATATTCCAACCATAAGCCATGGATTACAGGCAACATGTGCACCGAGCTAACGGATAGAGCTGCCACTTTCAAGGAATGGGACACTAATTCGGATGCTTATAAGAAATCCCACTATGCCCTCAGACAAACCATCAAACAGGCAAAGAGTCAATAAAGGACTAAGATTCAACCCTACTACACTGGCTCTGGCGCTCGTCGGATGTGGCAGGGCTTGAAAACTATTACAGACTACAATAGGACCCAGCCACAAGCTGCCCAGGGATGCAAGCGTACCAGACAGGCTAAATGCCTTCCATGCTCGCTTTGAGGCAACCAACATTGAAGCATGCTTGAGAGCACGAGCTGTTCCAGACGACTGTGTGATAACGCTCTCCATAGCCGATGTGAGTAAGACATTTAAACAGGTCAAAATTCACAAGGCCGTGGGGCCAGACGGATTACCAGGATGTGTACTCGGAGCATGCGCGGACCAACTGGCAAGTGTCTTCATTCATATTTTCAACCTCTACCTGAATTAGTCTGTAATATCTATATGCTTCAAGTAGACCACCATAGTTTCTGTGCCCAAGAAAGCAAAGGTAACCTGCCTAAATGACTACCGTTTCAAGATCCTTGGTGTCCATATCACCAACAAACTATCATGGTCCAAACAGACCAAGAAAGTTGTGAAGAGGGCACGATAATGCCTTTTCCCCCTCAGGAGACTGAAAAGAATAGCCATGGGTCCCCAGATTGTCAAAAAGTTCTACAGCTGCACCACCGAGAGCATCCTGACCGGTTGCATCCCCGCCTGGTATGGTAACTGCTCGGCATTCAACCAGGCACTGCAGAGGGTCAATTTAGTTTAAGGGGATATACTGTATGTGATGTCACGGTAAAATGTGTTAAAGTGTTAATATTGGAAAACAGTTCGCCATCTTGATGCTAAACACATTTAGCTTGACTAAGCATTAGGTAGCTCTAGTTGGTTTCTAGGCTAGTTGGTTTCAGTCAATGGTTAATAATGTAATGGTTGTAAAATTGTTTAGCACAGGCCTCCAGTAACATATAGCTTTTTCTAAATTGACACTGATAGTAAGGTGAGTTATATAGAACATGAGGATGTATGGTGATAGTTTTTTAACCTGGGGCCTCTTATTTTTTGATACTGGAATATGAAATGTGAAGATGTAATACTACAATAGAGTTGTAAGGGATAGTTGATTTTGACATTTTAAAAAAATTAACAAAAGAGAACAATATTATAATAAATCTTGAATGCCTAGTACTGAACACTACTAACGTTTCTCTGTCATCATTTTACCCTGTTAATTCAGGTTTGTAACATATACTGTAAAAGTACCTATATAGAGTGTATATTGTAAAAATACCTATATAGAGTGTACACTGTAAAAAATACATATAGAGGGATACCGTAAAATGACCTATATAGAGGGTATACTGTAAAAATAACTATATAGAGGGCATACTGTAAAAATACCTATATAGAGGGATACTGTAAAATAACTACAGTATATAGAGGGAATACTGTAAAAATACCTATAGAGAGGGTATATTGTAAAATGGTCAATATAGAGGGTATATTGTAAAAGTCAGATTCTCTGGGTGGGCGGAGGCTGTGGTGGGTCATAGGGAGAGCGCCATCAGACAGATGCTCTTCTGCACATGTGCAGACAGAACCCCAGCACACCAGCTTTGTGCTAAAACAGCTTGCAGAGGGACCAGACGAGGCTAGCAGCTCTCTCCTCTCTCTGGGTAGATCAGACTGGTAGAGAGAGAAGCAGCAGCAGTGACCTCAGTGGAAAAGAATTCAGCGGTTGATTCTCCCTCCCCTAACATTCAACTCAATACTTTTACTTCCCTGAACCCACTGTTTAGTGGAGGGAGAAAATAAGCCTTTTCCCATTTTAAAATGGCCACAACCATTATTTTTCTCCTTTCCTTCCCCTTCCTCCCACATTGCCTTCCCACCACATCCATTGGGTCAGTGTAACATTGGTTGCCACGTTTACGGCTGTCCTCCCTGCTGCTGTCATTCTGCTGTTCTGATGTTGTTTTCACTGGTAATAGAGATCAGAAGTTGTTGCTGGCACACGTTTGCCTTGGTTGTATGTGTCAAGATTAACTTGGGCTCTGTCCCAAATGGCAGCCTATTCCCTATGTGCACTAAATGGGGAATAGAGTACCATTTGAGATGTAGACTTATACCTTTCTTGGCCTGTGATTCCATGTCCTATTTATTAGTCTATTCTCCATGTTTTGGAGATAATTCTGTCATGGAGACCTGTGAGGGGGGATATTTCATGTGCTGTGTTTTGAGGCTCTCCTGGTACCAGCCACATGTTCTGACGCAGAGAAGGAGGACCAAGATTTATGATGGCCTCCTGTGTCACCCTGGAAACATGGTGCTAATAGCTTTCAGATGTTGCTTGGGGGATGGGGACTGGAGATGGGTCATGGGTAGGCAGAACTACAGTAGGAGGCCAAGACTGGAGGCAGCAGACCCACTTTACTTACTGTCATTTTTTTATTGGGTAACTAGCTTTGAGTTAGTTGGATGGTGGGCACAGAAGAGGCCCACTGACTCAGTTAGTATGGCTGGAACCTTCTTTTTCTGTATTTCTTATTGTTTATCTAGAGTTTACATTTACATTTAAGTCATTTAGCAGACGCTCTTATCCAGAGCGACTTACAAATTGGTGCATTTACCTTATGACATCCAGTGGAACAGTCACTTTACAATAGTGCATCTAAATCTTAAAGGGGGGGGGTGAGAGGGATTACTTATCCTATCCTAGGTATTCCTTAAAGAGGTGGGGTTTCAGGTGTCTCCGGAAGGTGGTGATTGACTCCGCTGTCCTGGCGTCGTGAGGGAGTTTGTTCCACCATTGGGGGGCCAGAGCAGCGAACAGTTTTGACTGGGCTGAGCGGGAATTGTACTTCCTTTGACTTGTACTGCATTATTGGGAGCTAGTAACATCAGCATTTATCTGCATATTCCCTCTGGGGCTCCCGAGTGGTGCATTGGTCTAAGGCACTGCATCTCAGTGCTAGCAGCGTCACTACAGACCCTGGTTTGATTCCAGGCTGTATCGTCCGGTTTGGGGTTTGGCCGGGGTGGGCTGTCTTTGTAAATAAGAATTTGTTCTTAACTGTTCATCGACATCACATAGCATGTTAATATGTACATTCATAATAACTGTCAGCAGTGCCAGCTCCAGGCATAAGTGGAATAGGAGCTCAGTTTAAATGTAGTATTGAGAGTAAGAATAGTCAAAGACACCAGCTGCAATTTTCAAAATGTGACCAACTAGATTCGGTCACATGTAACAAAATTTGAAGTTTTTTTATTTTTACATTGGATAAAAGTAGAGACTCAGAGCTACATATTGTATATTATACACTGCAGTTGAGGAACAATGGGAAATGAATTCTGTTTTGAAAATTGGCTGTTTTGGTAAATGTACTGGAGAGCTCTTAGTCTACACCCATTCAGTATCGGAACCCAAACCCATGCGCCATCGTGCATAAATGTATTTTGTTCCCCCACACCAAACGCGATCACGACATGCAGGTTAAAATATCAAAACAAACTGAACCAATTATATTAATTTGGGGACCGGTCGAAAAACATTAAAGGCAATATAGTTAGCTAGCTGCTGTTGCTAGCTAATTTGTCCTGGGATATAAACATTGAGTTGTTACTTTACCTGAAATGCACAAGGTCCTCTACACCGCCAATTAATCCACAAATAAAATGGTAAACCAAATAATTTCTAGCCATCTCTCCTCCTTCCAGGCTTTTTCTTCTCTTGACTTTATATTGCGATTGGCAACTTTCATTAATTAGGTGCATTACCAGCACTGACATTGTTCGTCTTTCAGTCACCCACGTGGGTATAACCAATAAGGAGATGGCACGTGGGTAGCTGCATCTATAAACAAATGAGGAGATGGGAGAGGCAGGACTTGCAGCGCGATCTGCATCAGAAATAGAACTGACTTCTATTTTAGCCCTTGGCAACGCAGATGCTCGTTGGCGCGCGCGTAATAATTGAACATTTATGTATACATTTATTTTGGTGTAGTTAGCCCAACCCATATCTTTAAGGAGTCACATGTAAGGTTAGGTGCTAAACAGAGTAAATAAGGTAGGGTGGTAAAACAACCAAATATTTCAAGACTAAATGTGGTGAAAGTAGTAGCATACCGTAAGTAGAAGTAAAAGTACACTGTACCTAGTCCTTGGCCTAGATCCTAATCTGACTTTGATGCAGGTCATGTTGTTCTTCACATCGTCTCTGGTAAACACACACTATAGCAAATATTATTTGTCACATGCACAGGATAGAGGTGTGAACAGTACAATGAAATGTTTCCTTACATATTTGCATAGTAGAAATATCAAAAATAGAAAGTGTCCAGATAAATAGTGTGCAAATATTTGATCATTTGTAGATGATTCTTACCCAGACACACTTGTCTAAATTGATGTGTCATCTGAAATAAATGCTATAAGCACCCTCTAGTCACATCTAGCTACTGTAAGTGGCTGGGTCACTATTGTCTCGACATGTACACATGTTCATGAAAAACAATAGATGACCGTATTCACCCCAGACACACCTGGCTAACTTGATTGGTCATGTAGTCATCTGGCGAAAAAAATATGACGTCAGTGATGTTCAGGTCTGAAATTCTGGGCTTTAGAAAGAGGCCCGAGTTCCCGAATTGGAAGTCTAAGTTTGGTAGACCATTCAAAACTATTTTTCCCAGTCTGAGATTATTTTTTTCAGAGTTCCCAGTTGTTTTGAACGTGGTAATAATCCCAACCCATACTACTAGCAATACAAACTGATTGTCATAGCTAGCCACCATGTATGAATCTGCAGATAACTAAAGCTAACCAACTAGGTTCAAAGTAAGCTAGCTAGCTAACATTGGGTTATAATAATATTACTGCACAGATCATACATGTAACGTTAGCTAGCGAACCAGCCAGCTAGTTTTAGCTAGCTAGTTGCTTTAACTTGCAATGAAAATGACTTTCTGACCAAATTTGAAAAGTACAATATCTGAAAATGTAGCTTGCTAGACTTGTACCTGTATACATGGATGAATACTCCTTCTGTGTTCTCTTTTTGACTCCCTTCGCATATTTGCAATCAAATGTGAGATTTTTCTCCATCTCCTTAGCTATCATACTCTGCTTACACCTGGCATTCCACTAATTTCATAACCCCCATCCAGGTGTCGCCCATCTTCCCCATTATTCCCTGTGTATTTATACCTGTGTTTTCTGTCTGTTGCCAGTTCATCTCGTTTGTTCAAGCCTACCAGCATTTTGTCACAGCTCCTGTTTTTCCCTAGTCTCTCTTTTTCTCGTCCTCCTGGTTTTTGACCTTTGCCTGTCCTGTCCCTGTACCCACCCACCCACCCACCTGACCACTGCTTGTCTCTGACCCTGAGCTTGCCTAACGTTGTCATGTTTTGTCTTATATTGTCTTGTCATTTTGCTTTTCCTTCTGTTCGTTTTCCCCCTGCTGGTCTTTTTAGGTTCGTTCCCCTTTTTCTCTCTCCCTTCCTCTCTCTCTTCTCTCTATCGTTCCGTTCCTGCTCCCAGCTGTTCCTATTCCCCTAATCAATCATTTAGTCTTCCCACACCTGTTCCCTATCTTTTCCCCTGATTAGAGTCCCTATTTCTCCCCTTGTTTTCCGTTTCTGCCCTGTCGGATCCTTGTATATTGTTCACCGTGCTGTGTCTTTGTATCGCCCTGTCGTGTCGTGTTTCCCTCAGATGCTGTGTGGTGAGCAGGTGTCTGAGTCTGCTACGGTCAAGTGCCTTCCCGAGGCAACCTGCAGTTCATGATCGAGTCTCCAGTCTGTTCTCGTCATTACGAGTGGAATTGTGCTTTATGATTGATTAATTACTTTACTGGATTAAAGACTCTGTTTTCGCCAAGTCGCTTTTGGGTCCTCATTCACCTGCATAACAACCGTCCTGTACCTTTGCTCCACCTCTGGATTACCAACCTCTGCCTGACCCTGAGCCTGCCTGCCGTCCTGTACCTTGGCCTCTGCTCTGGATTATCGACCCCTGCCTGCCTGAACTTGTCATTTGCCTGCCCCTCTGGTTACAATAAACATTGTTACTTCACACAGTCTGCACTTGGATCCTACCTTGATTCCTGATAGTACGAACTGGACATGTCTGACACAGCAGACTTGGACCAGCTCCGCAACGCCATCTCCTCTCAAGGAGCCCTCATTGGTAGATACAAGAAGATGCTTCGTGGTGTGAGAATGGTTCCAGGATGTGGCCGAACGTCACAACCTAGCATTGGACGCTTTGTGGGAGCAATTCCATGGGTTACCTACCACGACGGTACCCTCCCAGTGCCTCAGTAACCCGGCTGGTAGCAGCGCTGTCTCCCAGGTTTCCCGGGAACCCCACTTACCTCCCCTGATGTGCTACAATGGAGATTCCAGAACCTGCCGGGCCTTTCTCTCCCAGTGCTCCCTCGTTTTCGAGCTACAGCCTTCTTCGTTCACCCGTGGATAGCGTACATTATTACGCTGATGTCCGGGAGGGCACTCACCTGGGCCACAGTGGAGGCCACTGCTCGGAGGTCACTCCAGCTTCTGCAGGGCTCCCTCAGTGTGGCAGACTATGCGGTGGACTTCCGCATGCTGGCAGTGAAGGGTACCTCTAACCCGAAACCGCTGCCGCTGTTCGACACGTTCCTGCATGGATTATCGGCGGATGCAAAGGACGTGCTTGCACCCCGGGATCTACTAACGGATCTCGACTCACTCATCGCCTTAATCAGGGAGAAGACGTATGAATGTGGTCCCAATCGCTCATTCAAGGATCCCAACTTGCATCTTATGAACTTTGGAAGTCCCCGAGAGGATCCGAGCTTACCCGGGGTCCTCCAAGAGCTTCCGAAGACTGCTGAGTTGCCTCTTCCCGATCATATGCCGCTCAGCAGAGCTAGGCTGCCTCCAGCCGAACGAGTACGCAAACTTATCACCCAGAGTTGTCTGTATTGCGGTACTGTCGGTCATTATGTGTCTACCTGTCCCTTCAAGAGACCCAGCTTATTCGTTGGAGTGAGTACTCCGATGTGGCTTAAAGATAATTATTTTTCTCCCCTTACTCGCCCCCCTCTCCATGCCACCCTGCTATGGGGCGACCAGTCCAAGTCTCTCCAGGTACTCATCGACTCGGGGGCCGATGTGAGTCTCATGGACGTTACCCTGGCGTCCGAGCTGGGCATCTCCAATCAACCCCTCTCCATTCCCATGGGTGTTAGAGCGCTGGACAGGCACTCTATAGGCCGGGTCCCTCACCAGACCACCCCCGTCAACCTACAAATGTTGGGGAACCACAGTGAGATGATCCAATTCCTGCTGGTTGAGTCTCCGCAGTTACCCGTGGTATTGGGATTTTCTTGGCTCCAGTGATACAATCCCTACATTGACTGGGCTACTGGTGCCATCGTGGGCTGGAGCCCGTCCTGCCACACTCATTGCCTGAAGTCAGCTCTGCCTGCTCCAGGACGTCTTCCTGGGGGCTTGAGAATTGGGCTTGGGAATTGCCCCGGACATCTCCGCCTGCTCTGCATAGTACCAGGACCTCCGGGAGGAGTTCAGTAAGTCCCGGGCCACTTCGCTTCCACAGCACCGACCGGTATCCAAGAAGGTCAAGCCTGAGGCCCTGGCACGCCACTATAGTGCCGCGGCTACACCCCTGGAAGCCGAGACCTTTCCCCTCTGCTCCAAGATCATTAGCCTCTCTGCTATTCGTCCTCTGTTGCCCCGTACCCTCCATATGTTTTCTTCCTTTTCTGTGTCTAGAGTTAAAACCATGTCTAACTGCCCCTTGTCTCCTGTTTCCAGGCCCACCCCTCTCCCTCATCTCATCGACGGCCGGCGTACATGGTGAGATGTCTCCTGAAGGTTCGACCTCGGGGCAGGGGATTCCAGTACCTGGTTGACTGGAAGGGTTATGGCCCGTAGGAGAGATGCTGAGTCTCTGCAAGGGACATCCTGGACCCAGGAGTCATCTTTGAGTTCCAGTGCCGGGATTCCGCTCAACCAGGTATGCACCCAGGTAGGAGGGCAGGTGGCATCCATTGGGGGGGGCTACTGTCACGACCTGATGTGTTTCACCTGTCCTTGTGCTTGTCTCCACACGCCTCCAGGTGTCGCTCATCTTCTCCATTATCCACTGTGTATTTATACTGGTGTATTTATACCTGTGTTTTCTGTCTGTTGCCAGTTCGTCTTGTTTGTTCAAGCCCACCATAGTTTTGTCTCAGCTCTTGTTTTTCCCTGGTCTCTCTTTTTCTCATCCTCCTGGTTTTTGACGTAAACCACCCACCTGTCCACTGCCTGTCTCTATCCATGAGCGCCTACCGTCCTGTATCTTTGCTCCACTTCTGGATTACCAACCTCTGCCTGACCTGACCCTGAGCCTGCCTGCCATCCTGTACTTTGGCCTCTGTTCTGGATTATCAAACCCTGCCTGCCTTCCTAGACCTCACGTTTGTCTGCCCCTGTGGTTACAATAAGCATTGTTATTTCAAACAGTTTGCAATTGGGTCTTACCTTGATAACTGATACTATCTTTGACTTTGCCATCTATTGTTATCTATAATGTTTTGGGATGTTCCAAAAATTTGAGATGTGAATCTGCCATAGAAATAGAAAGAAGAATAAGGTATTTGTCCTATTTCAGACATGTAGAAGTCCATGTGTGACTTGGAAATCAATTCTTGCATATCCAACACCCTCTGAGAGTGGGGTCAGAGCCAGGGATTTTTATTTATTTTCATTTCGCCTTTATTTAACCAGGTAGGCTAGTTGAGAACAAGTTCTAATTTACAACTGCGACCTGGCCAAGATAAAGCAAAGCAGTGCGACACAAACAACAACACAGAGTTACACATGGAATCAACAAACATACACTCAATAATACAGTAGAAAAAAGTCTGTATACAGTGTGTGCAAATGAGGTAAGATAAGGGAGGTTATTATTATTATTATTATTATTATTATTACAGTATGGCAAATTAAACACTAGGTCGATAGATGTGCAGAAGATGAGTGTGCAAGTAACGGTACTGGGGTGGAAAGGAGCAAAATAAATAACAGCTGTCAGAGCACCAGCTAGTGAGGGAGATGTGTCTCCAGCTTCAGTGATTTTTGCAGTTCGTTTCAATCATTGGCAGCAGAGAACTGGAACGAAAGGCGGCCAAAGGAGGAATTGGTTTTGGGGGTGACCAGTGAAATATAGGAGTATGAAGCAAGGGCCAGCCAACGAGAGCATAGAGGTCGCAGTGGTGGGTAGTATATGGGACTTTGGTGACAAAATGGATTGCACTGTGATAGACTACATCCAATTTGCTGAGTAGAGTGTCGGGAGGCTATTGTGTAAATGACATCGCCAAAGTCAATGATCGGTAGGATAGTCAGTTTTACAAAGGTATGTTTAGCAGCATGAGTGAAGGATGCTTTGTTGCGAAATAGGAAGCTGATTCTAGATGTCATTTTGGAATAGAGATGCTTAATGTGAGTCTGGAAGGAGAGTTTACAGTCTAAACAGACACCTCGGTATTTGTAGTTGTCCACATATTCTAAGTCAGAACCGTCCAGTGTAGTGATGCGGGACGGGTGGGCAGGTGTGGGCATCGATCAGATGAAGAGCATGCATTTAGTTTTGCTTGCATTTAAGAGTAGTTGGAGGCCACGGTAGAAGAGTTGCATGTCATTGAAGCTCGCCTGGAGGTTAGTTGACAGTGTCCAAAGAAGGGCCAGAAGTATACAGAATGGTGTCTTCTGCGTAGAGGTGGATCAGAGAATCACCAATCATATAGAGAAAAGAGTCAGCCCGAGGATTGAACCCTGTGGCACCCCATCGAGACTGCCAGAGGGCCAGACAACAGGCCCTCCGATTTGATGCTGTCACGAATCTCACCGAAGATGGTGCCTCTTCCTGTTCGGGCGGTGCTCGGCGGTCGTCGTTGCCGGACTATTAGCTGCCATCGGTTCCCTTTCCATTTGTTTCTGTTTATTGGGTAATTGGGTACACCTGTTTTGAGTTAGTGTTTGTTTGTAGGCTATTTAAGGGCACTAGGCCCGCTGGGTATTTGTGCGGGCTTGTTTTCTGTTATCTGGTGTATGAGTGTAATCAGTATTTTTTCCGGACAGTTTAGTCCGTTGTATTTTGGGACTGGTTGTTTCATGCGTCCTGGTGTTTTGCATGTCGTGGCTCCACAGTCTATGGAATAAAATATCCACGAACTGAATTACCTGCTCTCTGCGCTTGACTCCTCCACTCACCATTGTTAGAAGTTGTAACAGAAGCCCGCACCACCTAAATGGAGTCAGCAGGAGCAGCGACCACCCCTCTCCCAACTACGGAGGAGCGCGATCATCACCATACAGCTGTCCTCCATCGGATCAGTACAGCGATGGACCAGATGATGGAGAGGATGGAACGATGGGAGAGGAGTGGTCTACCGACGTCTACCCCAGCTCCCCCCCAGACGACGCCACCTACTCCACCTACGTCGTCCTCTGGGTCCAGCACATTGCGTCTCTCCCCCCCGAGGGAGTACGATGGAGCGGTGGCTGGGTGCCATTTTTGCTCCAGCTCAAGCTCTACCTGGCTACCGTGCGTCCGGCTCCTTTGGGTGAGGAGAGGGTGAGCCTCCTCGTCTCCTATTTAACGGGTAGGTCCCTGGACTGGGCCAACGCTGTCTGGAACCACCCAGACTCGGCTCGGGACAACTACTTGGAGTTCACCCGCCGTTTTCGAGCTGTGTTCGACCACCCACCAGAGGGCAAAGCGGCGGGTGAGCGACTGTTCCACCTCAGACAGGAGACGAGGAGTGCGCAGGACTTCGCGTTGGAGTTCAGGACCGTAGCTGCTGGTGCTGGGTGGAATGACAGGGCCCTGATGGACCATTACCGTTGCAGTCTCCGGGAGGACATCCGCCGGGAGCTAGCTTGTCGGGACACAACTCTCTCCCTGGATGAACTAAAGACATGTCGATTCGATTGGGCAACCTGCCAGCTGCCCGCGGGCGTTCAGAAGGGGTCCTGTCAATTCCACCTTCCAGCCCTCCTGCTCTGACTCCGATGGAGTTGGGAGGAGCTGCATCTAGGGAGACCAGAGGAGGAGGCTCCTCCTGCGCCTATTGTGGACGGAGAGGACACACTTCGGACCGGTGCAGGAGGAGTTCCTCTGGGAGTCGAGTTGGCCGGCGGAACACTTCTCGGCCACCCCAGGTGAGCAAGCACCAAACTCACCCAGAGCTCCCTGTTGGTCACATGTGTTTGTTTATTTTTTTCCCTGTGTTTTTTCCACTCTCTTCAGCATAAGGCGCTAGTCGATTCAGGCGCAGCTGGGAGTTTTATGGATCGCGGACTCGCCCGTAAATTGGGTATTCCGTTAGTGCAGATAGACCCACCTGTCCCCGTGCACTCCCTAGATAGCCGACCGTTAGGGTCAGGGCTGGTCAGGGAGGCCACGATTCCGCTGGACATGGTAACGCAGGGGGATCATAGGGAGAAGATCACTTTCTACCTTATTGATTCACCTGGGTTTCCAGTGTTGTTGGGGGTTCCCTGGCTGGCTATTCACAATCCCCTCATTTCTTGGAAACAGGGGGCTCTTCAGGGGTGGTCAGACAAGTGTTCGGGTAGGTGTATAGGAGTTTCCATCGGTGCCACGACGGTGGAGAGTCCAGACCAGGTTTCCACCGTGCGCATTCCCCCAGAATATGCCGATTTAGCTATCGCTTAAAAATAATTTAAAAAGCGACCAAATTACCACCCCATCGACGGTGGGATTGCGTGATAAACCTCCAGGAGAACGCTGCACTTCCCCGGAGTCACGTGTACCCACTGTCACAGGAGGAGACGTTGGCTATGGAGACATATGTCACGGAAGCTCTGAGACAGGGGTACATTCGGCCCTCCATGTTACCCGTCTCCTCAAGTTTCTTTTTTGTGAGGAAAAAGGAGGGAGGTCTGCGTCCGTGCATTGATTATCGAGGTCTCAATTAGATCACAGTGGGTTTTAGTTATCCGCTACCTCTCATCGCTAAGGCGGTGGAATCATTCCACGGAGCGCGTTTCTTCACAAAACTGGACCTCAGGTGTGCGTAGAATCTGGTGCGTATTCGGGGAGGAGACGAGTGGAAAACAGCGTTTACTACCACATCAGGCCACTATGAGTACCTCGTCATGCCGTATGGGTTGAAAAATGCTCCAGCCATCTTCCAATCCTTTGTAGATGAGATTCTCAGGGACTTGCACGGGCAGGGTGTGGTAGTCTATATTGATGGTATCTTGATTTATTCTGCCACACGCGCCGCGCATGTCTCCATGGTGCGCAAGGTTCTTGGGCGACTGCTGGAGCATGACCTATACGTCAAGGCTGAGAAATGTGTGTTCTCCAAACCTGCCGTTTCCTTCCTGGGTTATCGCATTTCCAGCTCGGGGGTAGTGATGGAGTGTGACCGCGTTAACGCTGTGCGTAATTGGCCGACTCCGACCACGGTAAAAGAGGTGCAGCAGTTTTTAGGGTTTGCCAATTACTACCGGAGGTTTATCCGGGGTTTTGGCCAAGTAGCGGCGCCCATTACCTCACTGCTGAAGGGGGGGCCGGTGCGTCTGCGGTGGTCGGCAGAGGCTGATGGTCAACCAGTTGAAGGCGCTGTTCACTGAGGTTCCCGTGTTGGCACATCTGGACCCTTCATTAGCATTCATAGTGGAGGTGGATGCGTCCGAGGCTGGGGTTGGAGAAGTGCTGTCTCAGCGCTCGGGCACGCCACCGAAGCTCCGTCCCTGCGCTTTCTTTTCTAAGAAGCTGGGTCCGGCCAAGCGGAACTATGATGTGGGGGAGTTACTAGCTATGGTAAAGGCCCTGAAGGTGTGGAGACACTGGCTAGAGGGGGCTAAACACCCTTTCCTCATCTGGACTGACCACCTCAATCTGGAGTATATTCGAGCAGCGAGGAGACTGAATCCGCGTCAGGCTAGGTGGGCCATGTTCTTTACATGCTTTAGATTTACGATCTCTTATAGACCAGGTTCTCTTAACACTGAGACCGACGTGCTGTCCCATCTCTATGGCACAGAGGACCGGTCCATCGAACCCACTCCCATCCTTCCAGCCTCTCGTCTGGTGGCCCCGGTGGTATGGGAGGTGGACGCGGACATCGAGCGGGCGTTGAGGGTTGAACCTGCGCCTACACAGTGTCCGACCGGTTGTAGGTACGTTCCGCTTGGTGTCCGTGATAAATTGATTCGGTGGGCTGACACACTACCATCTTCGGGTCATCCGGGGATTGATAGGACAGTGCGGGGTCTTAGGGGGAAACACTGGTGGCCCACCTTAGCTAAGGATGTGAAGCTCTATGTCTCTTCCTGTTTGGTATGCGCCCAGAGTAAGGCTCCTAGGCATCTTCCTAAAGGGAAGTTACAACCCCTCCCGGTTCCACAATGGCCATGGTCCCATCTCTCGGTAGATTTCCTTACTGATCTTCCCCCATCTCAGGGGAACACTACCGTTCTGGTCGTTGTGGATCGGTTCTCAAAGTCCTGCCGTCTCCTCCCATTGCCTGGTCTCCCTACGGCCCTACAGACTGCAGAGGCTCTATTTACCCACGTCTTCAGGCACTATGGGGTTCCAGAGGATATCGTATCTGATCGGGGTCCACAGTTCACGTCCTAGGTTTGGAAGGCGTTTATGGAGCGTCTGGGGATCTCGGTCAGCCTTACCTCTGGTTATCACCACGAAAGTAATGGGCAGGTGGAGAGAGTAAACCAGGAAGTGGGTAGGTTTCTGAGGTCGTATTGCCAGGACCGACCAGGAGATGGGCGAGGTACGTCCCGTGGGCAGAGTTGGCCCAGAACTCACTTCGGCATTCATCCACGAATATGTTGCCATTCAAATGCGTACTGCACTACCAGCCGGTCATGGCTCCGTGGCATCAGAGTCAGACCGATGCTCCTGCGGTGGAGGAGTGGGTACAGTGCTCTAGAGAGACCTGGCGGGCAGTCCAGGATTCTCTCAGGCAGGCCAGTGAACGGCAGGAGACGCTGACCGCCACCGCAGTGAGGCCCCGGTGTTCGCCCCAGGGGACAGGGCTTGTTTTCTGTTATCTGGTGTATGAGTGTAATCAGTAGTTTAGTCCGTTGTATTTTGGGACGGGTTGTTTCATGCGCACTGGTGTTTTGCATGTCGTGGCTCCACAGTCTATGGAATAAAATATCCACGAACTGAATTACCTGCTCTCTGCGCTTGACTCCTCCACTCACCATTGTTAGAAGTTGTAACAGATGCACTAAACTCTGTCAGAGAAGTAGTTGGTGAACCAGGCAAGGCAGTCATTTGAGAAACCAAGGCTGTTGAGTCTGCCAATAAAAATGTGGTGATTGACAGAGTCGAAAGCCTTGGCCAGGTCGTTGAATACAGCTGCACAGTATTGTCTTTTATCGATGTCGGTTATGATGCCGTTTTGGAGCTTGAGCGTGGCTGAGGTGCACCTATGACCCGCTCGGAAACCAGATTGCATAGTGGAGAAGGTATGGTGGGATTTGAAATGGTCTGTGATCTGTTTGTTAACTTGGCATTCGAAGACCTTAGAAAGGCAGGGTAAGAGCTGTGTGGGTCTAGAGTGTCTCCCCCTTTGAAAAGGGGGATGACAGCGGCAGCTTTCCAATTTTTGGGGATCTCAGATGGTATGAAAGTGGTTGAGGTTGAACAAGCTAGTAATAGGGGTAGCAACAATTTCGGCGGATAATTTTTGGAATCGAGGGTCCAGATTGTCTAGCCCTGCTGATTTGTACGTGTTCTGAAAGAGCTGCAAAATCTGAACATCAGCTATCTGGATTTGGGTGAAGGAGAAATGGGGGAGGCTTGTGCAAGTTGCAGTGAGGGGTGCAGGGCTGTTGACCGGGGTAATGGTAGCCAGGTGGAAAGCATGGCCAGCAGTAGAAAAATGCTTCTTGAAATTCTCGATTATCCCGGATTGTTCGGGGGTGACAATGTTTCCTAGCCTCAGTTTCGTGGGCAGCTGGGAGGAGGTGCTCTTGTTCTCCATGGACTTCACAGTGTTCCAGAACCTTTTGGAGTTAGTGCTACAGGATGCAAATTTCTGTTTGAAAAAGCTAGCCTTTGCTTTCCTAACATCCCTGAAAAGTTGCATATTGCGGGGGCTATCCGATGCTAATGCAGTACGCCACAGGATGCTTTTGTGTTGGTCAAGGGCAGTCAGGTCTGGAGTGAACCAAGGGCTATATCTGTTCCTGGTTATACATTTTTGGAACGGGGCTCACTTATTTAAGATGGTGAGGAAAGCACTTTCAAAGAATAACCAGGCATCCTCTACTGATGGCATGAGGTCAATATCATTCCAGGATACCCAGGCCAGGCCGATTTAGAAAGGTCTGCTCGCTGAAGTGTTTCAGGGAGCGTTTGACAGTGATGAGGGGTGGTCCCATTATGGGTGCAGGCAATGAGGAATTGATCGCTGAGATCCTGGTTGAAGACAGCAGAGGTGTATTTGGAGGGCAGGTTTGTTAGGTTATCTATGAGGGTGCCCGTGTTTATGGATTTGGGGTTGTACCTGGTGGGTTCATTGATAATTTGTGTCAGATTGAGAGCATGTCCCAGTCTAGGTCACCTAACAACAAGAGCTCTGAAGATAGATAGATGGGGGGCAGGCCTTTTTGAAGGCAACTCTGGAGAAATTAGAGTTCAGTTCCTTGCTCAGATTTTTCAACGAGTCAGCTCAGGGATTTTAGCCAGCAACCTTCTGGTAATTGGCCCAACGCTCCTAACTGCTTGGCTACCTAGCTGCAGCAATATAGCTAGCCTAACTAGTGAATGTTTTGGACTACAGCTTAATTTTTCTACCTTGTAATGGACACGGTGCAACCTTTGGTAAGCTGCTGGCAGGCTATTTGGCTGCACTTCAGCAATGCTAAGTCAGCCTGTGCTCATGCCATGGTTCTCACAGCTAGGGGAAATGATAGGCTACAATGACTTTGCTCATGATGCGCGTCACAAATTATGTGTAACACCCTGAGAGCATCGGACACGAAATAGATAAACAAGTTTGTGGCATTTTCTTTTGCTGGTGCATTTTCATTATAGCTGCACCAATCAAAGCATTGGAGTGTGGTCAAAACCATTAATCTTGGGCTACAGGGGAGCACAATTTTACCATTTTTATAATGGTCATATGTATATTTTTGAATTTATTTATTTAACCTTTGTTTAACTAGACAAGACAGTTAAGAACAAATTCTTATTTACAATGACGGCCTACACCGGCCAAACCGGACGACGCTGGGCCAATTGTGCGCTGCCCTATGGACTCCCAATCACGTCTGGTTGTGATACGGATTCATAGAAAATCAATTTTATTTCGGTAAACGTGTAAGTGGTCAACGCCAACACAACAGGCGAACAAATATGACCGACCCAAAACAGGACACCAAAAAGGTCCCGAGAACATACTACATGCAACCATCCACAGACAAACAGAAAACAAGCCCGCACAAAAGCAGGCGGGCCTAACCGGCTTAAATGGCCCTAAAACAAATCTCTAACAAGGAACAGGTGAAATCAGTACAGACATAACAAACAGAAAATTAAAAAGGGGTCGGTGGCAGCTAGTAGACCAGTGACGACGACCGCCGAGCGCCGCCCATACAGGCAGGGGAGCCACCTTCGGTGGAAGTCGTGACATACGGCCTGGAATCAACCAGGGTGTCTATAGTGACGCTTCAAGCACTGAGATGCAGTGCCTTAGACCGCGTAGACCTTAGATCGCCACCCGGGATACAGACTCACCCAAAAATAAGTGAAACTTTACAAATTATCCAATGGATCATTTACTGTTAGAAAAGTGGAGGTGACAAAAACATACGCTTGTACACTCTACTTTAATTTGCTCCATAACTCAGGCTGCCAAGTAAAGGCTAGCCAAAGGTGTTTGGCTTAGCCAAAGATTATATATTATATCGTACAGTAGCAACTCACGAAGAGGAACAACTTTGCAGGTGTTTCTGATGAATATACAATGCCTTGCTGGTGGGTGGTAACATTCAAATAAAACCCAGCCCTGAAAAGAAACGTAGACTGCACAGTGTTAGCACGTCATCTCATAGGGGAAACACAGGATTGACACAAAATATCTGAAGTTACTTCGGATTTCCCACTTCAACTTCAACTATATTATACTCTGACTATAACTATGAATTATTAACTTAAAGTGTAACATCATGGGTAAGCTATGGGCATCGTCTTTCAGTTGAAAAAAAAGAGAACATTACTTGTGGGAGTTTAAAACGACAAATGTTTTTCTCTCTGCCCCATGGCAAAATGTGTAGAATTGCATTTTTTTATTTATAGAATTACAACATTTTCTCTCAGCCCCTTGGCAAAATGAGTAGAATTGCATGTTTTTATTCATACAATTGCAACATTTTCTCTCAGCCCCTTGGCAAAATGAGTAGAATTGCATGTTTTTATTCATACAATTGCAACATTTTCTCTCAGCCCCATGGCAAAATGAGTAGAATTGCAAGAAATTAACTTTAAAGCTTATATGTTTCTCTCGCCATCAAGAGAGGGACCACTAAAATGTTTTTCCGCGAGGTGGGAGGATCTCCAACCAAATCTCGCTTAGTGGCACCAAAAGGCTAGAGCCGACCTTGATCATTAGTAAAGAAAATATAGTCAATATGAGTTCAACAAATCAGTTGGTTATTGAATTATTGGCTCATGACCTCAATTCAGGGTGCATCCCTATATAGTGCACGATTACCAGAGGCCCTGGTCAAACGAAGTGCAACACATAGGGAATAAGGTGCCATTTGGGATGCGGTCTCATTCTTTATGAGGCCATTCCTTCTTAGCTATGTATGATATTAAACAAGGGAAACTCCATTTTTATGCAACTGTAAATCCCTGCTCTCAGACACCTGGTCTGAACCTTACCCGGTCCTCTAATTCAACCTCCTTTTCTTACCATTCAATGTGGACTGCCATTTTAAAGGGGAAATCTGCCATTCCGAAATCCATTTGCAAACTTTTAAAATAATGACATATGCCGATTTGATTCTTGAAGAATATAACTTAGAAATGCCTCATGCGCTTAGTTCAACCAAAATATATGCATGTTTTACTCCATTGTTTATAATTGTAAATAAACGCTGTCTATGGATTTGAGAATGGTTACGTTTCTCCAGCCCTGTCCATCAGTGGTGGGGTGTCCACTTTGTTGTTGTTTGTCCTGCAGATTGCCCCTTTAACCGGTGGCTGTTCCGGCCCAATTCCTCAATGAACCGTTGTCATTAAAGTGGCCCATGTAGACAGAATGTCTGCTTGTTTGACTTCTCACTTTCTTTACAAGATACCAATGGAGCGTTTTCTGTCTAGCTCTTCCTATTGCTAGGGTCAAAGGCCTTTGTGAAATAAGGTCAAAATTGCTAATGGTGTTCTAAATAGATAGGATTCTAATGTAAGTAGTAGTAGAGATGCTGTACTTTCCACCTCTCCAATTGAAGTATCTCCCCTGCACTAGAGGATAGGCATTGTCTTCTTCCATCTTAGTTCTCATAGCACAGACACTCATTTCCCATAGCCAGTGCTCAATCATCCAGAGGCCTGAAATAAAGAGCATATTTAACCATCCCATCAGTCTGACTACTCACAGGATGCATCACAAATGGCTCCTCATTTAATGTACTACTTTTGACCAAATCCTACGGAGAGAATAGGGTGTATCATTTATGACTACACAAAAAGAGTAGCATGTGGCAGAGAATATAGCAAGGTCATTGTTGCCTCAAGTGACGTTGACACGGCACAGAGAACACGCTCAACAAATGATGTACTAAAATAAGTCCCCAAATTAGAGGCTGGAGAGAGAGAAGGACTGACTGGTTTGGTTAACTTGGTTTATGACCTGGTACCACACAGATTGCAGCTTTGAATATCCTTTTCCCCTTTTGTATTATTGCTGGTGTCCTGCCAGGTAGAGCTGGGAGAGACTGGCTCTATCTTTCCTTCTCTACCTCCTTCCTTGTCTGATCTAGCTAGTGTTTGAACAGAAGGTTGGATGATACACTTGGATGATGTTTAAAGGGTAGACATTTTGTGAAGTTTCTGGTTTTAGAAATTTCGTTTACAGCACTCCCACTGTTTTTCTGTGAATACTGATTCCCTTTATTCTAATTTTGGTAGCCATCTAGGTGAGTTTTAGTTTCATAATTGCTCAAGTCTTGTATCCCAGTTCCCTGAAGAAGTTGAACAGCTTTATTATCACATTTGGCTGCTATCAACTTCCATGGTGTTGATTGGCCAATCAGAATAGCAGGATATTTCGATTAAAGGACCTCACACTTTTTATATGCATGCGAATGTCTGGAGTCCCACACAAAGGTTACATATTGGGCCGATATAATCTGCTTAGCAGCTGTTTTATAACAGTGTTTTCTACAATGCCAAGCGGCAGACATACACATTTTCCATTCCAGATTCAATAACAGGTAAGGATATCCGTTGTGGAAGACCCTTGAAAGCTTTCCAAACTCTAGAACTTCACAGGCTCTGTTCTCTCTGGGCCTAATGTCTTTCGCAGTCCCTCGATCTACAAATAGATAGAGGGACTGCAGAAGAGAGTTCTCTGACTTACTAACTCTCTGAAATGCTTGATGTGTTACAAAACCAGATGTTCATTGGACTGCAGTATTGAAACCAGATAGAACATCATCTGTGATTCTGCAGCCAAGTAGCTCAGGGCAAGTATTGTGAAGGCTGAAACATGTTCTCCTCAACTCAATGTATTCCTCACAATAACTTCTCACTGTCTCAGTCAAATAAGACATCTCTGGTCACCTTAAAAAATGTCCTTTAAAGTATACTACCTGACCATGACTTCACTAAAGAAGTCCATTGGAAAGGAAAAGTTATTTTTGAGGCGAGTTGAGCACTCCTGTGCGTTTCATGGAGATCCCCATTACACCTTGGGATCCTTGCAAAACGTAGGCCCTCAGTTCATACGTGGCTAGGGTGCTCATACGTGGCTAGGGTGCTCATACGTGGCTAGGGTGCTCATACGTGGCTAGGGTGCTCATACGTGGCTAGGGTGCTCATACGTGGCTAGGGTGCTCAACGGGCTTCATCTACAGTGGCATTTTACTGTAATCCTTTTGTGGTGGTGGAATAGTAAGCTATAAACAGTATGGGACCTGTCATTGCTGTCATAATTACAACCATGCTCTATGGAATTTAGGGCTGAAAATGTTTGGCTTATGTTGTCATTAAGACTGAAGACAGTCTACACTGTGAGATAGCCAGGAAGTGCATAAGATTCCACTTCTGTCTACCTGTTTAGCACGTGACATGCATGTAAACCATAAATATCTAAATGGACTATAGAGAAACAGGTATAAAATAGGCTATAAACAGGTATAACATGGGCTATTGATAAACAGGTATAAAATAGGCTATAAACAGGTATAACATGGGCTATTGATAAACAGGTATAAAATGGGCTATTGATAAACAGGTATAAAATGGTCTATTGATAAACAGGTATAAAATGGTCTATTGATAAACAGGTATAAAATGGTCTATTGATAAACAGGTATAAAATGGGCTATTGATAAACAGGTATAAAATGGACTATAGAGAAACAGGTATAAAATAGGCTATAAACAGGTATAAAATGGGCTATTGATAAAAAGGTATAAAATGGGCGTGTCAGATAAACAGCACTGGAACTGAAGAGGACCATCAGGGCTTTGGGCAGAGTGTGTAGTCATTATGAAGAGGCTAGATGGATAGGTCTCACCACCACAGCACCCCCACTCTCCTCTGCCTCCCCTCTGCTCTAAATTTACATTTGATTGGAGCATGTGGAAACGCCTTCTGTTGGTGAGCGAGAGAAGCAGAGTCCGTGACAGTGAGTCAAATTAGGGCCGGAGGAAGAGGAGGATGAAGGGAAGAGCTGAAAGTTCAAGATGGATGGATAGGTTTTATATGAAATGCTCACAGTTTAATATATCCCTACTTCTTTATTCAAGATTCTGTGTCTTATAGAAACAGTGTCTGATGTTCTAGGACTATTGTGAGTTTGTGTTCACCTAGCAGATACTACTTCACTGATGTATATGGGAATAAACTGATGCTTGTGTCTACTGACAACGATGAACAGAGCTACAGATGTGGGTTTCTTTATAGCATTGTATAGTTTATTAAGCAACACGGGACTGTCCTGTACTAAAAACAGAGTTTCAATGAACATTCTCCATAAAAAAATCTTTCTGCAGAAACTGGCAAGAACCAGCCCCAAATCTATGGCCACGCAGTTAAGAAGCAGAGTCCAACTGTGGCTCTCCATATACCCCTACCAGACAGAGAGAGCCACTGCAAACATTCCACATCTCTTTGCCCTGGCCCAGCCAAAAGCCCCTCTCTCTGTCAGCTGGGAACCAGAATTCTGTGACTAACTCTCAGAGGAAATACCAGGGAAGATACACTACCGGTCAAAAGTTTAAAGGGTTTTTATTTATTTTTACTAATTTCTACAATGTAAAAGAATAGTGAAGACATCAAAACTATGAAATAACAAACATGGAATAATGTAGTAACCAAAAAAGTGTTAAACAAATCAAAATATATTTTATATTATAGATTCTTGAAATAGACACGCTTTGCCTTGATGACAGCTTTGCACACGCTTGGCATTCTCTCAACCAGCTTCACCTAGAATGCTTTTCCAACTGTCTTAAAAGCATTCCAGGAATGCTTTTCCTTCACTCTGCGGTCCAACTCATCCCAAACCATCTCAATATGGTTGAGGTTGGGGTATTGTGGAGGCCAGGTCATCTGATGCAGCATTCCATTACTCTCCGTCTTGGTCAAATAGCCCTTACACCGCCTGGAGGTGCGTTGGATCATTGTCCTTTTGAAAAACAAATGATAGTCCCGCTAAGCTCAAACCAGATGGGATGGTGTATCGCTGCAGAATGCTGTGGTAACCATGCTGCTTAAGTGTGCCTTGAATTCTAAATAAATGACAGACAGCGTCAACGGCAAAGCACCACCACACCATCACACCTCTTCCTCCAAGCTTTACGGTGGAAAAATCACATGCAGAGATCATCCATTCACCCACACCGCATCTCACAAAGACACAGCAGTTGGAACCAAAAATCTCCAATTTGGACTCCAGACCAAAGAGGTAACTCTGGGTCTTCCATTCCTGTGGCGGTCCTCATGAGAGTCAGTTTCATCATAGTGCTTGATGGTTTTTACGACTGCACTTGAACAAACTTCCAAAGTTCTTGAAATGTTCCATATTGACTGACCTTCATGTCTTAAAGTAATGATGGACTGTAGTTTCTCTTTGCTTTTTTGAGCTGTTATTGATATAATATGAACTTTTACCAAATAGGGCTAACTTCTGTATACCACCCCTACCTTGTAGCGACAAAACTGATTGGCTCAAGCAGATTAAGAAGGAAAGAATTTCCACAAATTACATTTTAAGTATGCACACATGTTAATTGAAATGCATTCCAGGTGACTACCTTATGAAGCTGGTTGAGAGAATGCCAAGAGTGTGCAAGCTGTCATCTAGGCAAAGGGTGGTTATTTAATGAATGATGAGAGGAGGAGAGGAGAGTGGGTGATTGGAGAGGAGGAGGGGGGGATGGGAGGAGAGGGGGATGAGGAGAGGAGAGGGGGATGACAGGGGAGAGAGGAGAAAAGGACAGATAAATCAATGTTAGGATTTGAGGTTTCCACATCACATGTTTTAGTGAAAAAAATGATAATGTGAAAGCTAGTCATTGCAAGAGAGTGTGAATAAGGAATTATTAGAGGTGGGGCCATGGTGGATTATAGTCCTCTGATTGGCTTTTGAAAGATTGCTCGTTTTCTGATTGGCTGTGGACAGATGCCCATATTTAGATGAGCCGCTAATTTCTCCATGCTACTAGTTTCTCCATGCTTCGTGTTCAGCTGCACCTTTGAATGGGGTTGAGCTAGACGTCTGTTTCCTTTCTCCACATCACATCACTGACACACGCTAAGCATAGATCTGAATCCTAGATCCTGGCTAAAGTCACTGAATAAGTCTGGGGGGGAGGGATTGAAGATGTTGGTCCCTCAGGATTACTTTGATTCCTACCTAATTAGTGAGTTAATTGGCCACTTTGTAATTAGTATGTTCAATGAAGTAATTTGAGATGCAGGTCAGAGAGGTCCTCTTGCACCTTCACCTGTTTTAACCCACCTGTTTAGCCATGAAAATGAATGCCAGTGTAGGGAGAGGATACCTTTTCTCCCAGAGGCTTTGCTAACACAAAAGCGGAGCACCATTTCATTTCTCAGGCCTGCCTGCCACATCAACAGATGTGACAGAGGGAGTCCGCTTGGCTGAGGTGCAAGTAGAGAGAGAAAGAACACAACACTTAGAGTGTGTGTGTGGAGAGGCAGAAGAGAACACAAACAGCTGGAGTTTGTATGGATGTTGGATTAATCCACGGCCACACATGCACCCAGTCCTCCCTTACATCCCCAGCACATGCACTGTTACTGTAGAGTTAAAAACCTCAATGTTGTGTATGGAATTCAATATAGTATGTTTTATTTTGCCTTCTACAAAGAATTATCTAATGTTGATCATGTGTTCGGGTTTTAGGAGAATTTCTCCACTAATAATGACTCCGAATCTAAAAGTATTACTGTGTGACACTTAAACCTCCCTCATTCTCCCACTATATGTTGGCATCCCTATATGCTTATAGAAATGAATTAAACCTCATTCTCCCACTATATGTTGGCATCCCTATATGCTTATAGAAATGAATTAAGCCTCACTTCAACGGCTATCGAAACCAGACATGTTACTTTAAAACAAAGAAAAATAAACATTTGTTTCAAAGATAACAATCAAATGTAGCCGATGAGTATACTTTTGTTCTGCAGTCAAGTGTCTATTTGAAAACGGAAAACCGTTTTTTTGAGCAGACCACTTTAATCAGGGAATGAGTCACCACAGCAGAGCTCCTCTGCATGCTGGCTTGATTCAAGTCAGATGAGGTGGAGTTGAAGGAGGGAGGACTGGAACTCTGGAACGAAAATATAACATCTTCGTCATTTAGACAAACATTAACTGAGTCCCAAATTAAGTTTGTCAAAAGGGAATAGGGTGCCATTTGGGATACATATGTTAAGTCGAGAGAGACGTTTTGTGCCATTTAAGATGAAGGAGGACGATTCTTTTTTAATGAGCATGACCTTATTCCTATTACAGCATATTGGATGACTGTCATTCATATTCCATTCACCCAGTTCAATGTTACATTGATAGGTTTAGGCTACTATATGATACTCTAATTTTCCCTATACCCATTATGAGGTTGCTACAACCTAGCCAAAGAATGAAAGTTTACAATGTAGGTGCACATGTCAAGAGAGATTTGAGTAACTGTCACGGCTGGCTGAAGGACTGGATCAAGGTGCAGCATGGTAAGCATACATTTTCTTTATTTAAAAATGACGCAGACAAAACAAAGAACAAAACCGTGAAGCTTTGGGCTATGTGCCCTGAACAAAGTCAAAATTAACTTCACACAAAATTTGTGGGGGAAAAGGGTACCTAAGTATGGTTCTCAATCAGAGACAACGATAGACAGCTGTCCCTGACTGAGAACCATACCAGGCCAAGACATAGAAATACAAAACATAGAAAAAAGGACATAGAATGCCCACCCTAGTCACACCCTGGCCTAACCAAAATCGAGAATAAAACCCCTCTATGGCCAGGGCGTGACACACCCCAAAGGTGCGGACTCCGGCCGCAAAACCTGACTCTAAAGGGGAGGGACCGGGTGGGCCCTCTTACGGTGGCGCCTCTGGAGTGGGGAACCTCGTAGAGGGCGCCACTGGACTGAGGGGCTGTGCCTCTGGCAGCTCTGGACAGGAGGGAGCACCTGGTGGGAGGAGACGGAGAGACAGCCTGGTGCCTGGGGCTGCCACCGGGGGCCTGGTGCGTAGTGGAGGCACCAGATACACAGGGCCGTGGAGGCGCACTGATGGTCTCGAGCGCAGAGCTGGCCCCACCCATTCTGGCTGGATGCCAGCTTCCCCCCGTCAAATAATTCAGTGTAATTCATTAGCATGAATCCCTTTGATCATTGTGTTATTCATTCTCGTATCTTTGTGCTCTCCTATTCTCACCTTTCCATTTGTTTGTGTATTTCAATGCACAACACATCAGCTGGCTGTGACCAGTCGATAAAACCTTACCAAGCCAAATATTCATATCATGACCTCTAACCGCTACACACAGCCTACATCATTGTCACCATATTAACTAACATCTTAATCAACATAGCTACTAGAACTAACACATTAGTAACCCCTCTACAACCATGCAATACAGTCAGGAAGCAGTTTAGCAGTTACACCAGCGGACCCCGGTGGTAATAAATTAATAAAACCAAAAGCTTACCTTGACTTGGAAGAGTTCCAGTGTTGGATAACCATAGCCAGCTATGAGCCGGGTGTTTGAGTAGACTAAACTAGCTAGCTGCTTTCTCTAGTTAGGTAAGTGAAAATAAATACAACAAAATATATCTAGCACTCTCTATTGCTTCACTTTCATTTTTGAAGAAATCAATTTGTTCAAAACTGTTCAACTATTGTCTTTCTCTCTCTTTGAGTCAACTACGTACCACATTCTATGCACTGCAGTGCTAGCTAGCTGTAGCTTAAGCATTAAGTACTAGATTCATTCTCTGATACTTTTATTGGGTGGACAACATGTCAGTTCATGCTGCAAGAGCTCTGATAGGTTGGAGGACGTCCTCCGGAAGTTGGCATAATTACTGTGTAAGTCTATGGAAGGGGGTGAGAACCACGAGCATCTTAGGTTTTGTATTGAAGTCAATGTACCCAGAGGATGATGGAAACTAGCTGTGCTCCAGCTACACCCTGGTGCTACCCTACAGAGTGCTGCTGAGGCTACTGTTGACCTTCATGACAAAACAGTGTATTTGAATAAATTATTTGGTGGCGTGAATATATTTAGTGTAGTTTTATCAAAAAACATTTGACTATTTTTATTTTTTATTTAATTCACTGAGGAGGGTGGTCCTCCCATTGCTCTTGTGAGTAGCCTCCAATGGTTTTGGGACATGGATGTTTTTCCTCATTGCCTCTGATAGGTACAGTACAGTATATTTTACCTCAGAATGACAGTAACCCATCCAGATATTAATATTTAAAGATTCCTCTCCACTCCCTTTATCCCTGTACATTACACAAATGACTACTACTATCCTGCTTTCAAACACACCTACCACAGTGGAAGCCCCGCTAAACGACAATTTGGTTCAGAAACTCAAGAGACAACAGCTGTCTAGCGATAAGGTTGAATGGTAGTATATAGAATATGGGAGTGCACAGGTCCATAAATGTATCTTTGTGCATTTCTACAATAATGTATAAAGACGAGTACAGTATGCCTCTAATTGAATTCTATCCATATGATATGCAGACGTAGGATCTTAATTTGATCAAATATTCCTGCTCAGCAGGAAATGCAAACTTGTAGTGTATTTATGGTTTAAAAAGGCTTCTAAAGCTTGTAATTTCCACTTCAAAATGTCAGACTTGATTTCCCCTAACAAAACATGCATCAACCCCCTACAAACATTTCCAATTATAATCCACACAAGAATTCACAATTCCTGCCGCATAATTATTTTCCTGCAGTGCGAAAATGATTGAATTAAGATCCTACACCTGTAGGCAGTAGGGTGACACGTTGCAGAGTAATATAAATTCTAACTTACAGCTTATTATGTATGCAGTGCAGCGGAGGTATCTGATTTTAGCTGGAGAAAACTCTGCTGTTGACCCAGTAGGAATATTAACAGAGGACATTAAAGCATAAACACGTGCACACTCTAACCTTCAGCATGTTGAGACTAAGCAGACAGCATTCCTTCAAAAAACATCTTTCCCAGAGTAGGCCATCTTTAAAACAAGGAAGCCGGCCTTCGCCTGCATTAACTATCATCACCAAAACTCACAACTGACTGTTAGAAGGAAGCCATTCATGTTGCCTCGCCCATAACCTAGGACCCCGCATCGGGACTACTTGGCCAGATGACTCCTTGCTGTCCCCAGTCCACCTGGCCGTGCTGCTGCTCCAGTTTCAACTGTTCTGTCTGCGGCTATGAAATCCTGACCTGTTCACCGGACGTGCTACCTGTCCCAGACCTGCTGTTTTCAACTCTCTAGAGACAGCAGGAGCGGTAGAGGTACTCTGAATGATCGGCTATAAAAAGCCAAATGTCATTTACTCCTGAGGTGCTGACTTCCTGCACCCTCGACAACTACTGTGATTATTATTATTTGACCCTGCTGGTCATCTATAAACATTTGAACATCTTGGCCATGTTCTATTATAATCTCCACCCGGCACAGCCAGAAGAGGACTGGCCACCCCTCATAACCTGGTTCTAGGTTTCTTCCTAGGTTCTGGCCTTACTAGGGGGTTTTTCCTAGCCACAGTGCTTCTACTCCTGCATTGATTGCTGTTTGGGGTTTTAGGCTGGGTTTCTGTACAGCACTTTGTGACATCAGCTGATGTATAAATACTTTTGATTGATTGATTGATTGATTGATTAATAACAAAGGGTAACCAAGGAGAATGAGGATAGAAAACATCCAGTCACCACCACTAGTCAACCACCACCACCACAGACGTTGCCAAAGAGACAGATGTTGTATTTCCCTTTGTTTGTTGTTGCCTTGTTTATGCCTGAACAGAGAGAGCAGAGAGAGACGCACAGGCCAACTCCATTATCTCTGCACAACTCCAGTCCCCTCAGGAGGCTGAAAATATTTGCCCTGGACTCTCAGATCCTCAAAAAGTTATACGGCTGCACCATCAAGAGCATCTTGACTGGCTGCATCACCACTTGGTATGGCACCGCCCTCGACGACAAAGAAACAAACTGGGGCAGAGGAAAGGCCACCAAGCCATAGACTGTTCCCTGCACTATCATCAGCAAACAGTACGGGAGCATCAGCTCTCGGACCAACAGGCTCCGAGACAACTTCTACCCCAAGGCCATAAGACTGCTAAATAGTTAATTAAATGGTTACCTGGACAATCTGAACTGACTTTACGCGCACTCACAAGACTATATAAACACACTATATATACTCTACATTGATGCTGTCACACAAAACCGGCACACATTCACATACGCACACACACACGTAACACACACGCATACCAACACAACACAAACACACACACACATACACACACACTTTTACACTCATCATTTGCTACTGCTACTCTGTTCTTTATTTTACTCTTATTATTATCTATCCCGATGTCTAGTGATTTTACCCTGCCTTCATGTACATATCTACCTCAAATACCTTATTATTATCTATCCCGATGCCTAGTCACTTTACCCTGCCTTCATGTACATATCTACCTCAAATACCTTATTATTATCTATCCCGATGCCTAGTCACTTTACCCTGCCTTCATGTACATATCTACCTCAAATACCTTATTATTATCTATCCCGATGCCTAGTCACTTTACCCTGCCTTCATGTACATATCTACCTCAAATACCTTATTATTATCTATCCCGATGCCTAGTCACTTTACCCTGCCTTCATGTACATATCTACCTCAAATACCTTATTATTATTTATCCCAATGCCTAGTCACTTTACCCTGCCTTCATGTACATATCTACCTCAAATACCTTATTATTATCTATCCCAATGCCTAGTCACTTTACCCTGCCTTCATGTACATATCTACCTCAAATACCTTATTATTATCTATCCCAATGCCTAGTCACTTTACCCTGCCTTCATGTACATATCTACCTCAAATACCTTATTATTATTTATCCCAATGCCTAGTCACTTTACCCTGCCTTCATGTACATATCTACCTCAAATAACTTATTATTATCTATCCCAATGCCTAGTCACTTTACCCTGCCTTCATGTACATATCTACCTCAAATACCTTATTATTATCTATCCCAATGCCTAGTCACTTTACCCTGCCTTCATGTACATATCTACCTCAAATAACTTATTATTATCTATCCCAATGCCTAGTCACTTTACCCTGCCTTCATGTACATATCTACCTCAAATACCTTATTATTATTTATCCCAATGCCTAGTCACTTTACCCTGCCTTCATGTACATATCTACCTCAAATACCTTATTATTATCTATCCCAATGCCTAGTCACTTTACCCTGCCTTCATGTACATATCTACCTCAAATAACTTATTATTATCTATCCCAATGCCTAGTCACTTTACCCTGCCTTCATGTACATATCTATCTCAAATACCTTATTATTATCTATCCCAATGCCTAGTCACTTTACCCTGCCTTCATGTACATATCTATTTCAAATACCTTATTATTATCTATCCCAATGCCTAGTCACTTTACCCTGCCTTCATGTACATATCTATCTCAAATACCTTATTATTATTTATCCCAATGCCTAGTCACTTTACCCTGCCTTCATGTACATATCTATCTCAAATACCTTATTATTATCTATCCCAATGCCTAGTCACTTTACCCTGCCTTCATGTACATATCTATCTCAAATACCTTATTATTATCTATCCCAATGCCTAGTCACTTTACCCTGCCTTCATGTACATATCTATCTCAAATACCTTATTATTATCTATCCCAATGCCTAGTCACTTTACCCTGCCTTCATGTACATATCTACCTCAAATACCTTATTATTATCTATCCCAATGCCTAGTCACTTTACCCTGCCTTCATGTACATATCTATCTCAAATACCTTATTATTATCTATCCCAATGCCTAGTCACTTTACCCTGCCTTCATGTACATATCTATCTCAAATACCTTATTATTATCTATCCCAATGCCTAGTCACTTTACCCTGCCTTCATGTACATATCTACCTCAAATACCTTATTATTATCTATCCCAATGCCTAGTCACTTTACCCTGCCTTCATGTACATATCTACCTCAAATACCTTATTATTATCTATCCTGATGCCTAGTCACTTTACCCTGCCTTCATGTACATATCTATCTCAAATACCTTATTATTATCTATCCCAATGCCTAGTCACTTTACCCTGCCTTCATGTACATATCTACCTCAAATACCTTATTATTATCTATCCCAATGCCTAGTCACTTTACCCTGCCTTCATGTACATATCTATCTCAAATACCTTATTATTATCTATCCCAATGCCTAGTCACTTTACCCTGCCTTCATGTACATATCTATCTCAAATACCTTATTATTATCTATCCCAATGCCTAGTCACTTTACCCTGCCTTCATGTACATATCTACCTCAAATACCTTATTATTATCTATCCCAATGCCTAGTCACTTTACCCTGCCTTCATGTACATATCTACCTCAAATACCTTATTATTATCTATCCTGATGCCTAGTCACTTTACCCTGCCTTCATGTACATACAGTGCCTTCGGAAAGTATTCAGACACATTAACTTTTTCCACATTTTGTTACATTATCTACCTCAAATACCTAGTACCTCTGCACATTGATCTGGTACTGGCACTATATACAGTAGCTCCATTATTGTGGATTTTATTCCCTGTGTTTTACTATTTTTTTAACTGCATCGTTGTATTTTAACTGCATCGTTGTATTTGGCATATTACAAATAACATTTGATTTGATGATTTTGATTTGAATTTCTCTTTCCCCTTCTCTTTCTCTCTCTATTATTTTCTCTCTCTCTCTCTCTCTCTCTCTCTCTCTCTCTCTCTCTCTCTCTCTCTCTCTCTCTCTCTCTCTCTCTCTCTCTCTCTCTCGTCCTCTCTCTTTATTTCCCCTCCATTTCTTTTTCTCCCTCTCCTGTTTCTACCTGCCTTGTGCATTCCTAAAGTTCTACCTCATCCATCATCTCGCTATAGGGGAGAAACAACACACACCAAATAAGTCTCCAGCCTCTCCCTGCCCCCCCTTCCCTCTCCCTCCCTGCGAAAACAGATTTAGCAAATGTATAAAAAAATATAAAAAACATGAATACCTTATTTACATACAGTAAGTGTTCAGACCCTTTGCTATGAGACTTGAAATTGAGCTCAGCTGGATCCTGTTTCCATTGATCATCCTTGAGATGTTTCTACAACTGGATTGTAATCCACCAGTGGTATATTCAATTGATTGGACATGATTTAGAAAGGCACACGCCTGTCTATATAAGATCCCACAGTTGACAGTGCATGTCAGAGCAAAAACCAAGCCATGAGGTCGAAGGAATTGTCCGTAGAGTTCCGAGACAGGACTGTCAAAGCACAGATCTGGGGAAGGGTACCAAAAAATGTCTGCAGCATTGAAGGTCCCCAAGAACACAGTGGCCTCCATCATTCTTAAATGGAAGAAGTTTGGAACCACCAACACTTCCTAGAGCTGGCCGCCTGGCCAAACTGAGCAATCGTGGGAAAATGGCCTTTGTCAGGGAGGTGACCAAGAACCCAATGGTCACTCTGACAAAGCTCTCGACTTCCCCTGTGGAGATGGGAGAACCTTCCAGAAGGACAACATTCTTTACAGCACTACACCAATCAGGCCATTATGGTAGAGTGGCCAGACAGAAGCCACTCCTCAGTAAAATGCACATCTCAGCCCACTTGGAGTTTGCAAAAAGGCACATAAAGACACTGAGATGATGAGAAACCAGATTCTCTGGTCTGATGAAACCAAAATTAAACTCTTTGGCCTGAATGCCAAGTGTCACGAATGGAGAAAACCTAGCACCATCCCTACGGTGAAGCATGGTGGTGGCAGCATCATGCTGTGGGGATGTTTTTCAGCAACAGGGACTGGGAGACTAGTTAGGATCAAGGCAAAGATGAACCGAGGAAAGTACAGTGACATCCTTGATGACAAAACTTTCAGAGCGCTCACGACCTCAGACAGGGGGGCGAAGGTTCACCTTCCAACAGGACAACGACCCTAAGCACACAGCTAAGACAACGCAAGAGTGGCTTCGGGACAAGTCTCCAAATGTTCGAGTGGCCCAGCCAGAGTACAGCAGAGTACAGCAAAGTACAAAGTACAGTACAGCAGAGAACAGAGTACAGTAGAATACACAGTAGAGTACAGTAAGAGTACAGTAGAGTACAGCAGAGTGCAGAGCACAGTAGTGTACAGAGTACAGCCGAGTACAACAGGGTACAGTGGAGTACAGTGGAGCACAGCAGAGCACAGCAGAGCACAGCAGAGCACAGAGTACAGTAGAATACACAGTAGAGTACAGCAGAGTGCAGAGCACAGTAGTGTACAGAGTACAGCCGAGTACAACAGCGTACAGTGGAGTACAGTGGAGCACAGCAGAGCACAGAGTACAGTAGAATACACAGTAGAGTACAGTAAGAGTACAACAGGGTACAGTGGAGTACAGTGGAGCACAGCAGAGCACAGCAGAGCACAGAGTACAGTAGAATACACAGTAGAGTACAGTAAGACTACAACAGGGTACAGTGGAGTACAGTGGAGTACAATGGAGCACAGTAGAGCACAGCAGAGTACAGCAGAGCACAACAGAGTACAGAAGAGTACAATAAAGTACCACAGAGTACAGAGTATAGTAGAGTACAGTTGAGTAAAGACTACAGTAGAGTAGAGTACAGTAGAGTACAGAGTACAGTCGAGTTCATTAGATTACAGTCGAATACAGCAAAGTACAGAGTACAGCAGAGTACAGTAGGGTAAGTAGGGTACAGATTACAGCAGAGTACAGTAGGGTAAGTAGGGTACAGAGTACAGCAGAGTACAGTAGGGTAAGTAGGGTACAGAGTACAGCAGAGTACAGTAGGGTAAGTAGGGTACAGATTACAGCAGAGTACAGTAGGGTAAGTAGGGTACAGATTACAGCAGAGTACAGTAGGGTAAGTAGTGTACAGAGTACAGCAGAGTACAGTAGGGTAAGTAGGGTACAGAGTACAGCAGAGTACAGTAGGGTACAGATTACAGCAGAGTACAGTAGGGTAAGTAGGGTACAGATTACAGCAGAGTACAGTAGGGTAAATAGGGTACAGAGTACAGCAGACTACAGTAGGGTAAATAGGGTACAGATTACAGCAGAGTACAGTAGGGTAAGTAGGGTACAGAGTACAGCAGAGTACAGTAGGGTAAGTAGGGTACAGATTACAGCGGAGTACAGTAGGGTAAGTAGGGTACAGAGTACAGGAGAGTACAGTAGAGTAAGTAGGGTACAGATTACAGCAGGGTACAGTAGGGTAAGTAGGATACAAATGACAGCAGAGTACAGTAGGGTAAGTAGGGTACAGATTACAGCAGAGTACAGTAGGGTAAGTAGGGTACAGAGTACAGCAGAGTACAGTAGGGTAAGTAGGGTACAGATTACAGCAGAGTACAGCAGAGTATGGCAGAGTACAGTAGGGTAAGTAGGGTACAGATTACAGCAGAGTATGGCAGAGTACAGTACAGTACAGTAGAGTACAGAGTACAGTAGAGGTTGAAGGAAAAACAGCACCCAACTATTTTCTGGTCCTCTAAATGGCCCTCCCATTTCCATTCATTGGTTGGCTTTTGTTCCAGTGTTTCTCCATTCCAATGTGACTAACTTTTTCCATTCCGTAGTCATGAAACTTGATCTCTTCATGGTTTCAAACACAGCTTTACCATCCAAGTGTTTGACTGCATTTTCTTTATACCAAAGACCCCTAACAGTACCTCATGATGCCTACAGCTACAACAGGCAGTCAGACTTAGGTACTGTTGAGTTGAGTTCAGGCATGAGTAATCAACATTGAGTAATTGAGCATTGAGTAATCAACAGTGTTGATGAAAACAGATATAGGTGATGGCAGATTGAGGAACAAAAGGACAGCAGCATTCTGTTCTCACAGACACATGAGTTCAATTTCTCCTGCATCTGGAATCACTTAATTTCATACTGCTGGATTCG
The DNA here is from genome assembly GCF_021184085.1 of Oncorhynchus gorbuscha. Classification (NCBI taxonomy): domain Eukaryota; kingdom Metazoa; phylum Chordata; class Actinopteri; order Salmoniformes; family Salmonidae; genus Oncorhynchus; species Oncorhynchus gorbuscha. The sequence goes on from NC_060178.1 coordinate 98,324,381, forward strand.
TCTGAGCAGAGGTCTGCTGTGTGACTGCAGCTCTGGTAACAAAACATTGGCAGAGAAAAATAATAACAGCAGTGAACCTGGTTAATGAGACAAAATTATTGTTTTGTTGTGTTCTCACAGGGAAAATTAAACAGTGCACTTCACTTCATTTGCGCTATTTACCCACATTGGAAAATACATGGAGATTTTTATATGAATATGAAATCCTAGCAAGACCCTGTAAGTGTAAAACTTGTGAAGAAAACAAAATGTGACACTACAGAGAAAGAGCAGATCCATCACTTAGAACATATTGACTCTATTAACTATACTCAACAAAAATATAAACACAACATGTAAAGTGTTGGCTGGCATGTTTCATGAGCTGAAATGAAAGATTCCAGAATTTTTCCATATGCACAAAAAGATTATTTCTCTCAAATGTTGTGCACAAATTAGTTTACATTCTTGTTAGTGAGCATTTCTCCTTTGCCAAGATATTCCATCAACCTGACAGTTTTGGTATATCAAGAAGCTGATTAAACACCATGATCATTACACAGGTGCACCTGGTGCTGGAGACAATAAAAGGCCACTCTAAAATGTGCAGTTTTGTTACATAACACAATGCCACAGATGTCTCAACTTTTGAGGAAGCGTGCAATTGGCATGCTGACTGCAGGAATGTCCACCAGAGCTGTTGTCAAATAATTGAATGTTAATTTCTCTACCAACATCATTTTAGAAAATTTGGCAGTACGTCCAACCGGCCTCAGAACAGCAGACCATGTGTAACCACGCCAGCTCAGGACCTTCACATCCAGCTTCTCCACCTGCGGGATCGTCTGAGACCATCCACCCGGACAGCTGATGAAACTGAGTAGTATTTCTATTTATAATAAAGCCCTTTTGTGGGGAAAAACTCATTCTGATTAGCTGGGTATGGCTCCACAGTGGTTGGGCCTGGCTCCAAATTGGGTGGGCCTATGCCTAAGGGTGGGCCCTTGATTAAAATCAAATTGTATTTGACACATGCAACAGGTAGACCTTACAGTGAAACGCTGAATACAACAGGTAGACCTTACAGTGAAATGCTGAATACAACAGGTAGACCTTACAGTGAAACGCTGAATACAACAGGTAGACCTTACAGTGAATGATGAATACAACAGGTAGACCTTACAGTGAAATGCTGAATACAACAGGTAGACCTTACAGTGAAATGCTTACTTACAAGGCCTTAACCAACAATGCAGTGTTAAGAAAATACAATAAAAAAGTAAGAGGTAAAAATAACAAAATCTTACAGAGCAGCAGTAAAATAGCAATAGCGGGGCTATGTACAGGGGGTAACAGTACAGAGTCAATGTGCGGGGGCACCGGTGTCGAGGTAATTGAGGTAATATGTACATGTAGGTAGAGTTATTAAAGTGACTATGCACAGATAATAACAGAGAGTAGCATCAGCGTAGAAGAGTGGGGAGGAAGGGGGTCAATGCAAAAAGTCTGGGAAGCTATTTGATTAGATGTTCAGGAGTCTTATGGTTTGGGGGTAGAAGCTGTTTAAAAGCCTCCTGGACCTAGACTTGGTGCTCTGGTGCCGCTAGCAGAGAGAAGAGTCTATGACTAGGGTGGCTGGAGTCTTTGACCATTTTTAGAGCCTTCCTTTGACACCGCCTGGTATAGAGGTTCTGGATGGCAAGAAGCTTGGCCTCGGTGATGTATTGGGCAGTACGCACCACCCTTTGTAGTGCCTTGCGGTAGAAGGCCAAGCAGTTGCCATACCAGGCAGTGATGCAACCCATCAGGATGCTCTCGATGGTGCAGCTGTAGAACCTTTTGAGGATCTGAGGACCCATGCCAAATCTATTCAGTCTCCTGAGGGGGATTAGGTTTTGTCGTGCTCTCTTCAAGACGGTCTTGGTGTGCTTGGACCATGTTAGTTTGTAGGTTATGTGGATGCCAAGGAACTTGAAGCTCTCAACCTGCTCCACTACAGCCCCATCGATGAGAATGGGGGCATGCTCGGTCCTCATTTTCCTTTAGTCCACAATCATCTCCTTTGTCTTGATCACTTTTAGGTTGTTGTCCTTGCACCACACGGTCAGAATCTCTGACCTCCTTCGTTGTCGGTGATCAGGCCTATCACTGTTGTATCATCGGCAAACTTAATGATGGTGTTGGAGTCATGCATGGCCGTGCAGTCATGAGTGAACAGGGAGTACAGGAGGGGACTGAGCACGCACCCTGTGTTGAGGATCAGCATGGCAGATGTGTTGTTACCTACACTTACCACCTGGGGGCGGCCCTTCAGGAAGTCCAGGATCCAGTTACAGTGGGAGGTGTTTAGTCCCAGGGTCCTTAGCTTAGTGATGAGCTTTGTGGGCACCATGGTGTTGAACTCTGAGCTGTAGTCAATGAATAACATTCTCACATAGGTGTTCCTTTTGTCCAGGTGTGAAAGGGCAGTGTGGAGTGCAAAAGAGATTGCATCATCTGTGGATCTGTTGGTCCGGTATGCAATTTGGAGTGGTTCTAGGGTTTCTGAGATAATGGTGTTGATGTGAGCCATGACCAGCCTTTCAAAGCATTTCATGGCTACACATGTGAGTGTAAGGGTCGGTAGTCATTTAGACAGGTTACCTTAGTGTTCTTGGGTACAGGGACTATGGTAGTCTGCTAGAAACATGTTGATATTACAGACTCAGACATGGGAGAGGTTGAAAATGTTAGTGAAGACACTTGCCAGTTGGTCAGCGCATGCTCAGAGAACACGTCCTGGTAACCCGTCTGGCCCTGTGGCCTTGTAAATGTTGACCTGTTTAAAGGTGTGACTCACATCGGCTGCAGTTAAGGCCTAATAAATGTATTTCAATTGACTGATTTTGGTCAGTAGCTGTTTACAGCATAATAGTTTTCAGAAGGACTTCGCCATATCATTTGTGCCTTCTGAGTCTACTTGTTTTGAACCAATTAGAAACCTGTGTTTTGACATCTGCCTCCAGGAGTAGGTCTATCTGGATGACCAGTTTGGGGATTGGGGAAACTTAAATAGGTTGTTTATATCAAACAGCCAGGGTTTAGCACAATTTTGACTAAATATTTGTTTCATCCTAATTCAAATGGGCATGACTGGTATACAAGCTCTCTTTCACTAAACCGGGCCATGTTTTCTCCCTTTGCTCTTTTAGCTGAGGGGAAATGACACTGTACATGTCGCTGTAGATGATGGAAAAGAAAATCCAAGGCTAATATGTATCTTGATGTGTGATTCCTACATGTATGTGTCTATTGCATATTGCTCCAGGACCCTAAGGGTAACACAACACAAGCCAAGACAAGCATTCTTTTTACATTTCATGTGGCCCAGTTCTTACCTATCTCAATTAGCAATAGGTGTAACCACTGAAGGGCAGATGCTTTTTTAATCAACTACATCGACCACAATCAAAATGAGTCACGAGACCAACATGTTCAGGGGGAAGTTATTGTCTGAAGTCACACCCATCCCATCTCTCTTCCAGCTTTTCCCCACAGTTCTCCTTCATACCGTACCCCTCCTAACCTCTAAAGCCTGCTGCATCATTCCCAGTTGAAACATTTAGTGCATGTAATATTATGATGAAAGGTTTGATGTTTTTTTATTTTTAAAGGAGTATGTGAGGCACAGTTGTTCGCTTCGCCGAGTTCCGCTAGGAGCAAACCGAGTTCCGCTAGGAGCAAACCGAGTTCCGCCAGGAGCAAACCGAGTTCCGCCAGGAGCAAACCGAGTTCCGCTAGGAGCAAACCGAGTTCCGCTAGGAGCAAACCGAGTTCCGCCAGGAGCAAACCGAGTTCCGCCAGGAGCAAACCGAGTTCCGCCAGGAGCAAACCGAGTTCCGCTAGGAGCAAACCGAGTTCCGCCAGGAGCAAACCGAGTTCCGGTAGGAGCAAACCGAGTTCCGCCAGGAGCAAACCGAGTTCCGCCAGGAGCAAACCGAGTTCCGCCAGGAGCAAACCGAGTTCCGCCAGGAGCAAACCGAGTTCCGCTAGGAGCAAACCGAGTTCCGCCAGGAGCAAACCGAGTTCCGCCAGGAGCAAACCGAGTTCCGCTAGGAGCAAACCGAGTTCCGCTAGGAGCAAACTGAGTTCCGCTAGGAGCAAACCGAGTTCCGCCAGGAGCAAACCGAGTTCCGCCAGGAGCAAACCGAGTTCCGCCAGGAGCAAACCGAGTTCCGGTAGGAGCAAACCGAGTTGCGCTAGGAGCAAACTGAGTTCCGCTAGGAGCAAACGGAATCTAGTATGCGTGCACCTTAACTGTTACGACCGCCACTAACTAGTAATAAGGCTGTCCGTTATATAGCAACAAGCAGCATGACTAGCTAATGTAATGTCAAAAAATTACTTTCAGGAAAAATGGTAGGCTACTGTACTGTCTCAACACTATTTAAAAATATCCCACTTTGACTGGCTGAACGGAAAGTTGAGAGATGGAAATAAACAAGACGCAGGCTGCTTTTAATCCCAGTGTTCTCTAGACTGTACCTGAGTCTGTGGCACAGCTTTTCTCAGAGGCCCAGTCGGTGTCCCAGATTACATCCTATTCTCTTCATAGAGCACTACTTTTGCTTCAATGCTCCGGCAGCAGCTCAACAATAACCCAGCTTCCTGCCTAAACACCCCAGCAGGAGCTCAACGATAACGCAGTTCTCTGTCTGTGTCTCCCACCCACCCTCCCTCCTTCCCTCTCTCGGCCTCTGCCCGAACCCCAACCGCTAGTAACAGAAACATCTGGCTAGATGGAGGGAAGAACTCAGGATGATGATAAAATGGAGAGAAAGGAGAAGAAGAAAATGGAGAGAAACGGCCAAAGTATCCCGAATACCAAAGGTATTTGTTCAATTAGTCAATTAGATAATGAAACTCCATGTGGAGATGATTCACATGGAGATCTCTCTGACAATAATGGAACAATTAAGAAATGTTTTAAATTATTATAGTCCTAAATCAACAAGAAAAGGGACATTAGCTGTGTAACCACAGCTAGATCATGTTGGTAAATAGCATTGCATCCTAAAATGATCATGCGCTAAAGTTAAGCCTCAAGGCAACGTTTGAAGGGGTCATCCTGCCAAGATGGCCACCGTTCTCGCTGCACTGCAGTATAAACATGTCTGGAGCATCAAGGCAACGTGTGACAGTCCTATGATTGAGTGTAGTCTGGCCCAGGGGTGTGAAGGTAAACGGCAAGGCACAGGAGCGATGAACCGCCCTTGCTGTCTCTGCCTGGCCAGCTCTCCTCTCTCCACTGGGATTCTCTGCCTCTGACCCTATTACAGGGGCTGAATCACTGACTTACTAGTGCTCTTCCATGCCGTCGCTAGGAGGGGTGGGTCACTTGAGGGGGTTGAATCATTGACGAGATCTTCCTTTTCCGGTTATGGCAACCTCGGGCTGGTACAGTGGAGATCTTTGTGCAAATTCTGAAATGCCATTCTATAAAAAACAAACTTAGCCTTCCTGAGTAAAATAATTAAAGTATTAAAGTATGTAATTAAAGATGTCTTTCAAGGCCTACCTTCAAACTCAGTGCCTCTTTGCTTGACATCATGGGAAAATCAAAAGAACCTCAGAAACAAATGTGTAGACCTCCACAAGTCTGGTTCCTCCTTGGGAGCAACTTCCAAACGCCTGAAGGTATCACGTTCATCTGTACAAACAATAGTACTCAAGTATAAACACCAAAGAACGCAGCCGTCAAACCGCTCAGGAAGGAGACACATTCTGTCTCCTAGAGATGAACGTACTTTGGTGTGGAAAGTGCAAATCAATCCCAGAACCAAAGGAAAGGACCTTGTGAAGATGCTGGAGGAAACAGGTACAAAAGTATTTATATCCACAGTAAAATGAGTCCTATATCGACATAACCTGAAAGGCTGCACAGCAAGGAGGAAGCCACTGTTCCAATATCACCATAAAAAAGCCAGACTACAGTTTGCAACTGCACATGGGGAAAAATATTGTACTTTTTAGAGAAATGTCCTCTGGTCTGTTGAAACAAAAGAACTGTTTGGCCATAATGGCCATCATTGTGTTTGGAGGAAAAAGGGGGATGCTTGCAAGCTGAAGAACACCATCCCAACGGTGAAGCACGGGGGTGGCAGCATCATGTTGTGGGGGTGCTTTGCTGCAGTAGGGGCTGGGGCACTTTACAAAATAGATGGCATCATGAGAAACGGAAATTATGTGGATATATTAAAGCAACATCTCAAGACATCAGTCAGGAAGTTAAAGCTTGGTCACAAACGGTTCTTCCAAATGGACAATGACCCCAAGCATACTTCCAAAGTTGTGGCAAAATGGCTTGAGGACAACAAAAAAGTCAAGGTATGTGAGTGGCATTTGACCCAAGTTGAACAATTTAAGGATAATGCTACCGAATACTAATTGAGTATATGTAAACTTCTGAACCACTGGGAATGTGAAGAAAGAAATAACATCTGAAATAAATTATTCTCTCTACTATTATTCTGACATTTACTTCACGTTCTTAAAATAAAGTGGTGATCCTAACTGACCTAAGACAGGGAATTTGTACTAGGATTGTATGTCAGGAATAGTTAAAAACTGAGTTTAAATGTATTTGGCTAAGGTGTATGTAAACTTCAGACTTCCGAGTCAATCACCACCTTCCGGAGACACCTGAAACCCCACCTCTTTAAGGAATACCAAGGATAGGATAAGTAATCCCTCTCACCCCCCCCCCTTTAAGATTTAGATGCACTATTGTAAAGTGACTGTTCCACTGGATGTCATAAGGTGAATGCACCAATTTGTAAGTCGCTCTAAATCTCCTAAATGACTTAAATGTAAATGTAAATGTAATGCAACTGTAAATGTGTACATATCAACCACGCTAATCATTTGTATTTTAGAAGTTTACTTTTTATGTCATTTGTATCTAATGGCTGCATGCTAATTGATAACCGCTAGCTAGTTTATAGGCAATAGCTAGACTGCCATTTCATCCTAGATATCTATTTTTATCTTATGTTATTGTTAACTGGTTTGTGTTACATTTAATACACAGGCCTAAAGGGGATTTGAATGTATTTGAAAATCACAGGAGGTTGGTGGCACCTTAATTGGGGAGGAGGGGCTCATGGTAATGTCTGGAGAGGAATTTGTGGAATGGTTTCCATGTGTTTGATGCCACTTTCATTCGCTCTGTTCCAGCCATTATTTTGAGCCGTCCGCCCCTCTGATTCTCAGGTGACATTTTTAATGTGATTTGTTCACACGTGTGTTTATACATGTGTCCAAAACCACATGTGTTTTTGATGTGATGTTTTTCACTTATTTTGTTGTAAGGGCCCTTAATACCATGTCAAATTTGCATGGTTAGATTAATGTAGCTGCCATTGTTGTTCTCCATTTGACTGTTTCTAATACAACACAGCACACCCATTCCATAGCCAGGTGGATAGGTGTTGCATAGGTAAAGTGCCTTGTTCAGTGGTGCAGACACATCTCTTTCCATCAGGGCATTAAGCCTGGCTGACACCTTCTGGTCAGATGTCCCTCAAGTCAAGTCCTGAGGTCTCTGTTAAGTACATCAACAAAATAAATAGGCTGAGGTCTGAAGGACTTTCACACATCAACCCTCACGAAATATGGTCAGTGAATTTTAAATCTGCAATGTCCTAGTTATACAGTATTCCTACTGTGCTATACACCAAACACTCGTTTTCTTCCTGTCTAAGTCGCTAAATATCTCTATGTAAACTCTGATTGTTACAAGTTCAAGAAGTGGACAACGGTACTTCAGATCTAAAAATGTGAACATTTAAGTGCACACTGTAAGTGAAACCACTTTAAAACTCCTATGCCTTCATAAAACACTTCAAACTGTTCCTAAAACAGTTGTTTTGGTAAATAAATGTTTCTGCTCTGTTAAGAAAAATAATATGTTGTCTATGATGAGACAAATAAACAGCAGTGGTCTGGGGAATCTAAACCAACTGTAAGAGATGTAGTCAGCATGTCCATGTAAGGTACTGGTACGTAGGTTCCCTTAGTGCTCTCTCAGATGGAAGCTAGGGCCCCCTCTAGTGACGGCTACTATGTCTGTCCACCAGGGTACTACATCCCTCCCTGGATCTACATGTTGGAACTGATGATCTAAACAAGTTTTCTCTGATGTACACAGGATGAGAAAAGACTAAACGCTCTGTAGTGAGGGTGGATGAGGGGTTACTGGGTGGGGGTTGGGGTGTGGGGTGTGGGGTAGGGCTTCAAGATTAATGGAGAAATGCTCATGGAGAAATCCTCTGGATTATTACCAAGGTAACCATTGGAGAGAAGGAGGGAGGGGCAGCGCTCACATAATCTAAAGGGCGTGAAAGGCCCAGAGCCAGAGAGAAAAACTCTCTCTCAAACACAAAAGGGATCTTTTAAAGTTGTACTGTTGTCATCACCTTTTCACTTTTTCTTGTCGACTTCTTTTTGTCCGCAGTCCTGCACATTCCACAAGTGCTTTTTCATGTATTTCCTTATACAGTCTATGACATAGATAAATTAATTTCTCCTTTCTTTGTGCCAGTTCATCTGTGCACATTATTTATTATCTGTCTGTCTGCTTTATAACATCTTTTTCATTTGAGAAGAGAAAAAAAACAATAATGGAATATCAGCAAAGAATAAAACATCCTGAGAACAAATGAAAAGCAGCCAGCTCAACTTCTCCACTCATTAGCTAGTTTGTTTTTGGAAACAAATCAAATATTCTCCTACTATGTTTATCGGTGATGTGAGTTGAGCTCACACAATAGACCCACTTGGCACAAACAGCTGAAATCAATGTTGTTTCGATGTGATTTGTCAACCGCAAATCCATTTAGGGATGCAAAAAGACAATACAGACTGAAACTTAGTGTTCAACAACTCAGACCTCCAAAGCATGTTTTAAGAACTACAGACAGTCACAGACTACATAGGCAAATCCAGCTGTGTGGTGCCTACAAAAGCCTCCATCCAAGACCAGCTTAACACATTCTATGCTCGCTTCTAGGCAGACAATACCGAGCCATCCAGGCTTAGGGCTCTCACTGCTCTGGATGACCAGAAGGTGCTTCTGCTCTCCGAGGCTGATGTGAGGAAAACTCTTAAAAGGGTGAATAACCACAAAGCCGCCGACCCAGATGGCCCGCGTCCTCAGAGTGACAAGCTGGCGGGCGTCTTCTCGGACATCTTCAACAAGTCCCTGTCCCAGACTGGAGTCCCCACCTGCTTTAAGGAGACCACCATCGTCCCAGTGCCCATCATGCTCACTTCAGTTATCAGGAAGTGCTTCGAGAGGCTGGTCAAGGCCCACATCAAGGCCAGTATGCCAGAAACAACTCCACCGCTCTTACAGGTCCACGGAAGATTCCATTTCCATCTCTATGCACATGACCATGACACATCTGGACAAGAGGAACACTTATGTGAGAATGCTGTTCATTGACCACAGTTCAGCATTCAACACTATTGTTCCCTCCAAGCTCGACACCAAACTCAGAGCCCTGGGTCTGGACACCACCGTTTGTAACTGGATCCTGGCCTTCCTGACAGGCAGACCACAGGATGTGAGGATTGGCAACAACACCTCCTTCACACTCTCTTAACATAGGGGCCCACCAAGGGTGCGTCCTCCGTCCCATGCTGTACTCCCTGTTCACCCACAATTGCGTGGCTTCGACTACACCAACGCAATTGGAGACAATTTCTATCTACAAGCCATCTGACTGCTGGACACTTGAACTGGACTGACAACCTACTCTGATTCTCCACACCTTAGCACTCATATGCACTCACTCATGCACACACCCACAAACACACACACACACATATACAGTACCAGTCAAAGGTTTGGACACACCTACTCATTCAAGGATATTTCCTTATTTTTAGTATGTTCTACATTGTAGAATAATAGTGAAGACATACAAACTATGAAATAGCACATATGGAGTCATGTAGTAACCAAAAAGTGTTAAACAAATCAAAATATATTTTATAATTGAGATTCTTAGCCACCCTTTGCCTTGATGACAGCTTTGCACGCTTTTGGCATTCTCTCCACCAGCTTCATAAGGTGCCTTGGTAAAAGTTAATTTGTGGAATATCTTTCCTTCTGAATGCATGTGAGCCAATCAGTTGTGTTGTGACAAGGTAGGGTTGGTATACAGAAGATAGGGCTATTTGGTAAAAGAGCAGGTCCATATTATGTCAAGAACAGCTCAAATAAGCAGAGAAAAGACAGTCAATTATTACTTTAAGACATGAAGGTCAGTCAATACGGAACATTTCAAGAACTTTGAAAGTTTGTTCAAGTGCAGTCGTAAAAACCATCAAGCGCTATGATGTAACTGGCTCTCATGACGACCGCCACAGGAATGGAAGACCCAGAGTTACCTCTTTGGTCTGGAGTCCAAATTTGAGAGTTTTGGTTCCAACCGCTGTGTCTTTGTGAGATGCGGTGTGGGTGAATGGATGAATTTTCCACCGTAAAGCTTGGAGGAAGCTTGGTGGTGCTTTGCTGGTGACGCTGTCTGTCATTTATTTAGAATTCAAAGCACACTTAAGCAGCATGGCTACCACAGCATTCTGCAGCAATACACCATCCCATCTGGTTTGCGCTTAGCGGGACTGGTATTGGTATACAGGTGGTTGGTATACAGAAGATAGTTCTATTTGGTAAAAGACCAAGTCCTTATTATGTCAAAAACAGCTCAAATAAGCAAAGAGAAAGGACATTTCATCATTACTTTAAGACATGAAGGTCAGAACTTTGAAAGTTTGTTCAAGTGCAGTCTTAAAAACCATCAAGCGCTGTGATGAAACTGTCTCTCATGAGGACCGCCACAGGAAAGGAAGACCCAGAGTACCCTCTGCTGCAGTGGATAAGTTCAATAGAATTACCAGCCTCAAAAATTGCAGCACAAATAAATGCTTCACGGAGTTCAAGTAACAGACACATCTCAACATCAACTATTCAGAGGAGACTGCATGAATCAGGCCTTCATGCTTGAATTGCTGTAAAGAAACCACTACTAAAGGACACCAATAATAAGAAGAGAGTTGCTTGGGCCAAGAAACATGAGCAATGGACATGGAAATCTGTCCTTTGGTCTGATGAGTCCAAATTTGAGATTTTTGGATCCAACCGCCATGTCTTTGTGAGACGCAGAGTAGGTGAACGAATGATCTCCACATGTGTGATTGCCACCATGAAGCGTGGAGGAGGTGTGATGTGTGGGGGTGCTTTGCTGGTGACACTGTTGGTGATTTATTTCAAATTCAAGGCACATTTAACCAGCATGGCTACCACAGCATTCGGCAGTGATACATTTACATTTACATTTAAGTCATTTAGCAGACGCTCTTATCCAGAGCGACTTACAAATACGCCATCCCATCTGGTTTGTGCTAAGTGGGACTATCATTTGGATAAAGACGCCGAAGGTGAGGGCCGCCGTTTTACAATCCCATAACCAATTGTGCTATTTGTCTATGTATTTTTGCATTATTTGTAACTTATTTTGTACATACTGTTTCTGCCACTGTGTCTTATGACTGAAAATAGCTTTTTGATATCAGGACAGCGATTACTCACCCTGTACTGGAGGAATTCTTCTTCTTCAACGAGTCGGACGGTTAGGATTTACTCCAGACACCCGACAAGGCCCTCATCCCTGTCATTGGCAGGACGTAAAGATTAAGGTATTGTGGACGACGGTCCGGGTGCCTTGTAAAGATCGTCACCAAGAGGTTAATCTACCTTTACCATTGGTCCTATTAGCCAACTTACAATCAATCAATAATAAAAATAGACGAACTACGAGCACATATATCCTACCAACAGCACATTTAAAAACTGTAATATCTTATGTTTCAACGAGTCATGGCTGAACGACGACATGATTAAAATACAGCTGTTGGGTTTTAGGCTTTTTCAGCAGGATAGAACAGCAGCCTCTGGTAAGACAAGGGTTGGCGGCCTACGCATATTTGTAAACAACAGCTGGTGCACGAAATCTAAGGAAGTCTTGAGGTTTTGCTTTCCTGAGGGTATCTCATGATAAGCTGTAGACCACACTATTTACCAAAAGAGTATAAATCTATATTTTTCTTAGCTGTCAATATACCACTGCAGACCGATGCTGGCACTAAGACCGCACTCAATGAGCTGTATATGGCCATAAGCAAACAAGAAAAAGCTCATCCAGAGGCAGCTCTCCTAGTGGCCGGAAACTTTAATGCAGGTAAACTCAAATCAGTTTCACCTGATTTCTGTTAGCATGTTAAATGTGCAACCAGAGGGGGAAAAAAATCAAAAACACTACTCCACACACAGAGACGTGTACAAAGCTCTCACTCGCCCTCCATTTGGCAAATCTGACCATCATTATATCCTCCTGATTCCTGCTTACAAGCAAAAACTAAAACAGGAAGCACCTGTGACTCAGTCAATAAGAAAGTGGTCAGATGAAGCGGATGCTAAGCTACAGGACTGTTTTGCTAGCACAGACGTAAATATGTTCTGGGATTCTTCCAATGGCATTGAGGTGTACACCACATCAGTCACTGGCTTCATTAATAAGTGCATTGATGATGTCATCCCCACAGTGACAGTACGTATATATACCAACCAGAAGCCATGGATTACAGGCAACATCCGTACTGAGCTAAAGGTTAGAGCTGTCAATTTCAAGGAGCGGGACTCTAACCCGGAAGCCTATAAAAATCCCGCTATGCCCTCCGACAAACCATCTAACAGGCAAAGTGTCAATACAGGACTAAGCTTGCAAAACTATTACAGACTACAAAGGGAAGCACAGCCACGAGCTGCCCAGTGACACTAACCTACCAGACGAGCTAAATTACTTCTATGCTCGTTTCGAGGCAAGTAACACTGACACATGCATGAGAGCACCAGCTGTTCCGGACAACTGTGTGATCACGCTCACCGTAGCCGATGTGAGTAAGACCTTTAAACAGGTCAACATTCACAAGGCCGCATGGCCAGACGGATTACCAGGATGTGTACTCTGAGCATGCGCTGACCAACTGGCAAGTGTCTTCACGGACATTTTCAACCTGTCCCTGACTGAGTCTGTAATACCAACATGTTTCAAGGAGACCACCATAGTCCCTGTGCCCAAGAACATAAATGATTACCGACACGTAGCACTCACGTCTATAGCCATGAAGTGCTTTGAAAGGCTGGTCATGGCTGGACAAAATGAACACACACCTATGTGAGAATGCTATTCATTGACTACAGCTCAGCGTTCAACACCATAGAGCCCTCAAAGCTCATCACTAAGCTAAGGACCCTGGGACTAAACACCTCCCTCTGTAACTGGATCCTGGTCAAAAAGGCTTCTTAACAGCTTCTACCCCCCAAAATATAATCAAAGGGCTACTCAGACCCCTCATTTACACTGCTGCTACTCTCTATTTCTAATCTATGCATTGTCACTTTATCTCTATCTATATGTATTAAGGTGCCCAGAGTAAACTGTCTGCTACTCTGTCCCAGATGTTAATATATGCATCGTATTAGTAGTATTGGCTAGAAAACACTCTAAAGTTTCTAAAACGGTTTGAATGATGTCTGTGAGTATAACAGAACTCATATGGCAGCCGAAAACCTGAGAAAAATCCAACCAGGAAGTGGGAAATCTGAGGCTTGGAGTTTTTTAACTCAGCCTCTATTGTAGATACAGTGGGATATTGGTTAAGTTGCACTTCCTAAGGCTTCCACCAGCTGTCAACAGTCGTTAGAACTTTGTTTGAGGCTTCTACTGTGAAAGTGGGGCCGAATGAGAGGGGAATGAGCCAGGTGTCTGGCAGAGTGCCACAGGCTCGTGAACTGGGATTCCTGGGAGTGCATTCTGATGAAGATCATCAAAGGTAAGTGAATATTTATAATGCTATTTCTGACTAATATTGACTACACAATATGACGGATATCTTTTTGGCTGCTTTGTTGTCTGAACGCTTTACTCAGATTATTGCATGGTTAGCTTTTTTCGTAGAGTTAAAAAAAATCTGACACAGCGGTTGCATTAAGGAGAAGTATATCTCTAATTCTATGTATAGCACGTTTATTTTAATCAACATTAATTATGAGTATTTCTGTAAATTGATGTGGCTCTCTGCAAAATCACTGCATGTTCTAGAACTACTGAACATACCACGCCAATGTAAAATGAGATTTTTTGATATAAATATGCACTTTAGCGAACAAAACATACATGTATTGTGTAACATGAAGTCCTATGAGTGTCATCTGATAAAGATCATCAAAGGTTAGTGATTCATTTTATCTCTATTTGTGCTTTTTGTGACTCCTCCCTTTGGCTGGAAAAATGGCTGTTTTTCTGTGACTTGGTGGTCACCTAACATAATCGTTTGTGGTGCTTTCGCTGGAAAGCCTTTTTGAAATCAGACACTGTGGCTGGATAATGATAATTTTATCTTTAAAATGGTGTAAAATACTTGCATGCTTGAGGAATTTTAATTATGAGATTTCCCTTTGAATTTGGCGCCCTGTACTTTCACTGGCTGTTGGCGAGGCTACCGTCCCACATACCCCAGAGAGGTTAAAGCATTGTTGGTTAAGGGCCTGTACGTAAGCATTTCACTGTAAGGTTGTATTCCTGTTGTAAGGTCTCGGTGCATGTGACAAATAAAATTCGATTTGATTTGATATGTGTTTCAACAGGACAATGACCCAACACACCTCCAGGCTGTGTAAAGGCTATTTGACCAATAAGGAGAGTGATGGAGTGCTGCATCAGATGATCTGGCCTCTACAATCACCCGTCCTCGACCCAATTGAGATATTTTGGGATGAGTTGGACCGCAGAGAGAAGGAAAAGCAACCAACAAGCACTCAGCATATACGTATATATAAACACTGAAAAAATATATAAACGCAACATGTCAGGTGTTGGTCCCCATGTTTCATGAGCTGAAACAACAGATCCCAGAAATGTTTCAAACAAACAAAAAGATTATCTCTCAAATTTTGTGCAAAAATGTGTTTACATCCCTGTTAGTGAGCATTTCCCCTTTGCCAAGATAATCCATCCACCTGACAGGTGTGGCATATTTAGAAGCTGATTAAATAGCATGAACATTACACAGGTGCTGGGGACAATAAAATGCCACTCTAAGATGTGCAGTTTTGTCACACAACACAATGCCACAGATGTCTCAAGTTTTGAGAGAGTGTGCAATTGGCATGCTGACTGCAGGAATGTCCATCAAACCTGTTGCCAGAGAATTGAATGTTAATTTCTCTACCATAATCTGCTGCCAATGTCGTTTTAGAGAATTTGGAAATATGTGCAACCAAACTCACAACCACAGACCTCCACATCCGGCTTCTTCACCTGTGGGATGGTCTAAGACGAGCCACCCAGACAGCTGATGAAACTGTGAGTTTGTACAATCAAAGAATTTCTGCAAAAACTGTAAGAAACCATCTCAGGGAAGCTCATCTAATTGCTCGTCATCCTCACCAAGGTTTTGACCTGACTGCACATTGGCGTCGTAACCGACTTCATTGGACAAATGTTTACCTTCGATGGCCAGTGGCACGCTGGAGAAATATGCTCTTCATTGATGAATACCAGTTTCAACTGTACCGGGCAGATGGCACCTGAGTGGGTTGATTCACTGATGTGGTCATCCTGTCTGGGTTGGCGCCCCCCCCTTGGGTTGTGCCATGGCGGAGATCTTTGTGGGCTATACTCAGCCTTGTTTCAGGATGGTAAATTGGTGGTTGAAGATATCCCTCTAGTGGTGTGGGGGCTGTGCTTTGGCATAGTGGGTGGGGTTATATCCTTCCTGTTTGGCCCTGTCCGGGGGTGTCCTCGGATGGGGCCACAGTGTCTCCTGACCCCTCCTGTCTCAGCTTCCAGTATTTATGCTGCAGTAGTTTATGTGTCGGGGGGCTAGGGTCAGTTTGTTATATCTGGAGTACTTCTCCTGTCCTATTCGGTGTCCTGTGTGAATTTAAGTGTGCTCTCTCTAATTCTCTCTTTCTCTCTTTCTTTCTCTCTCGGAGGACCTGAGCCTTAGGACCATGCACCAGGACTACCTGACATGATGACTCCTTGCTGTCCCCAGTCCACCTGGCCGTGCTGCTGCACCAGTTTCAACTGTTCTGCCTTATTATTATTTGACCATGCTGGTCATTTATGAACATTTGAACATCTTGGCCATGTTCTGTTATAATCTCCACCCGGCACAGCCAGAAGAGGACTGGCCACCCCACATAGCCTGGTTCCTCCCTAGGTTTCTTCCTAGGTTTTGGCCTTTCTAGGGAGTTTTTCCTAGCCACCGTGCTTCTACACCTGCATTGCTTGCTGTTTGGGGTTTTAGGCTGGGCTTCTGTACAGCACATTGAGATATCAGCTGATGTACGAAGGGCTATATAAATACATTTGATTTGATGGCAGACAGCGGGATTGGCGTTGTTTGGGCGAGCGGTTTGCTGATGTCAACGTTGTGAACAGAGTGCGCCGTGGTGGCGGTAGGGTTATGGTATGGGCAGGTATAATCTACGGACAACGGACACAATTGCATTTTATCAATGGCAACTACAAAAGCACACAGATATTGTGATGAGATCCTGATCACTTAATGTTTCAGCATGTTGCAAGGATATGTACACAATTCGTTGAAGCTGAAAATATCCCAGTCCTTCCATGGCCTGCATAATCACCAGATTTGTCACTCATTGAGCATGTTTGGGAAACTCTGGATAGACATGTACGTCAGCGTGTTGCACCAATATCCAGCAACTTCACACAGCCATTGAAGAGGAGTGGGACACCATTCCACAGGCCACAATCAACAGTCTGATCAAAGCTATGGGAAGGAGATGTGTCCTGCTGCATGAGGTAAATGGTGGTCACACCAGATAATGACTGCTTTTCAAATCCACTCCCCTACTTTTTTTAAGGTGCACTACATGACCAAAAGTATGTGAACACCTGCTCATCAAACATCTCATTCCAAAATCATGGGTATTAATATGGAGTAGGTCCCTCCTTTGCTGCTATAACAGCCTCCACTCTTCTGTGAAGGCTTTCCATTAGATGTTGGAACTGCTGCAGGGACTTGCTTCCATTCATCCACAAAAGCATTAGTGAGGTCGGGCACTGATGTTGGGCGATTAGGCCTGGCTCACAGTCATTGTTAAAATTAATCCCAAAGGTGTTTTATGGGGTTGAGGTAAGGGCTCTCTGCAGGCCAGTCAAGTTCTTCCACACCGATCTCAACAAACCATTTCTGTATGGACCTCACTTTGTGCATGGGGGCATTGTCATTCTGAAACAGGAAAGGGCCTTCCCCCCAAACTGTTGCCACAAAGTTGGAAGCACAGAATCATCAAGAATGTCATTGTATGCTGATGCATTATGATTTCCTTTCACTGTAACTAAGGGGTCTAGCCCAAACCATGAAAAACTGCCACAAACCATTATTCCTCCTCCACCACTTAACAGTTGGCGCTATGCATTGGGGCAGGTAGCGTTCTCCTAGCATCTGCCAAACCCAGATGCGTCTGTCGGACTGCCAGATGGAGAAGAGTGAACGGGTTTCCACTGCTCCAGCGTTCAATGGCGGCGAGCTTTACACCACTCCAGCCGACACTTGGCATTCCGCATGGTGATCTTAGGCTTGTGTGCTGCTGCTCGTCCATGGAAACCCATTTCACGAAGCTCCCGACGAACAGTTGTGGTGCGGACGTTGCTTCCAGTGGTAGTTTGAAACTTGGTAGTGAGTGTTGCAACCGAGGAAAGACCATTTTTACTCGCTACACGCTTCAGCCTTCGGGGGTCCCGTTTGGTGAGCTTGTGTGGCCTACCACTTCATGGCTGAGCCGTTGTTGCTCCTAGAGGTTTTTGCTTCACAATAATAGCACTTACAGTTGACCGTGGCAGCTTTAGCAGGGCAGCAATTTCATGAACTGACTTGGTGGAAACCATCCTATGATGGTGCCACTTTGAAAGTCCCTGAGCTCTTCAGTAATTCCATACCACTGCCAATGTTTATCTATAAAGATTGCATGGCTGTGTGTTCGATTTTATACACCTGTCATTAATGGGTGTGCCTGACATAGCCGAATCCACAAATTTGAAGGGGTGTCCACATACTTTGTATATATTGTGTATATTTGACCAACAGATGCATATCAGTATTCCCAGTCATGTGAAATCCAGATTAGGACCAAATGTATTTATTTCAATTGACTGATTTCTCTATATGAACTGTGACTCAGTAAAGTCTTTGCATGTATATTTTTGTTCAGTCTGTTATATACACTGTATATAGAGAGTTGAAGTTTACATACACCTTTCCAAATACATTCAAACTCAGTTTATCACATTTCCCAATGTTTAATCCGAGTAAAAATTATGTTTTAGGTCAGTTAGGATCACCCATTTATTTTAATAATGTGACATGTCAAAATAATAGTAGAGAGAATTATTTATTTCAGCTGTTATTTCCTTCATCACATTCCCAGTGGTTCAGAAGTTTACAAACACTCAATTAGTATTGGGTAGCATTGCCTTTAAATTGTTTAACTTGGGTCAAACATTTTGGGTAGCCTTCCACAAGCTTCCCACAATAAATTGAGTGAATTTTGACCCATTCCTCCTGACAGAGCTGGTGTAACTGAGTCAGGTTTGAATGCCTCACTCGCACACGCTTTTTCAGTTCTGCCCACACATTTTCGATGGGATTGAGGTCAGGGCTTTGTGATGGCCACTCCAAAATATTGACTTTGTTGTCCTTAAGCCATTTCACCACAACTTTGGAAGTATGCATGGGGTAATTGTCCATTTGGAAGACCCATTTGCGACCAAGCTTTAACATCCTGACAGATGTCTAGAGATGTTGCTTCAATATATCCACATAATTTTCTCTCCTCATGATGCCATCTATTTTGTGAAGTACACCAGTCCCTCCTGCAGCAAACCACCCCCACACCACCCCCCGTGCCCCTCGGTCGGGATGGTGTTCTTTGGCTTGCAAGCCTCCCCCTTTTTCCTCCAAACATAACGATGGTCATTATGGCCAAACAGTTCTATTTTTGTTTCATCAGACCAGAGAACATTTCTCCAAAAAGTTTGATATTGGTCCCTATGTGTAGTTGCAAACCGTAGTCTGGCTTTTTTAATGGCGGTTTTGGAGCAGTGGCTTCTTCCTTGCTGAGCGGCCTCTCAGGTTATGTCGATATAGGACTCGTTTAACTGTGGACATAGATTCTCTTGTACCTGTTTCCTCCAGCATCTGAGGTCCTGGCTGATTTCTTTTGATTTTCCCATGATGTCAAGCAAAGAGGCACTGAGTTGAAAGGTAAGCCTTGAAATGTATCCACAGGTACACATCCAATTGACTCAAATTCAGAAGCTTCTGAAGCCAGGCACAGTCACCTGAGTGTATGTAAACTTCTGACCCACTGGAATTGTGACACAGTGAAATAATCTGGCTGTAAACAATTGTTGAAAAAATTACTTGTGTTATGCACAAAGTAGATGTCCTAACCGACTTGCCAACAGTATAGTTTGTTAACAAGAAATTTGTGGAGTGGTTAAAAAACGAGTTTCAATGACTCTAACCTAAGTGTATGTAAACTTCCGACTTCAACTGTATATATATATATTTATTATTTATTATTTATTTGTACAAATCATTGGTAGGAGTCAATATATTGATATAATATCTTCCCAAATAATACTCCAATATGTAACTACAAATGTTTCCCCATCACTACTATGTGCCATGAGAGAACATTCTATCTTAGCCCCAATGGCACTCTATTCCCTATTTAGTGCATTACTTTTGACCGTAACTCTATGGGCCCTGGTCAAAAGTAGTGCACTAAATTGGGAATGGGGTGCTATTTGGGACACAACTTCTGACAGGGGCCTGTATTTGTTCTTCTCTCTGGATGGAATGAAGAAGGTGAAGCTACAGACAATGTTGAACTCGTCTTGATTTGGAGCCTGATACCAGTCAGGATGAGTTCCATTCCAAAGAAGCATCTGTTCTACTAATGCACAGCTAATCTGAACAGTGTGTTCTGTGTGTTTTCAACCTGGCATATGTAATGTAGAAGCTGGGTTTTCCATTTATTGGGAATTTTAAAGAGGACATTTCCACTGGATGGGCCTTTCCATCTAGGCTAGCTGAAACACAGTCTGTAGAGTTTGCCAAAGTCAAAGACAAACATTTCAGCAGAGCCCAAAAAAGAACAGTCTGGTTTGGTTTCCTCCACAGAGAGAAACACAGACATGGAGGAAAAATCTGTTTGCTTGCTTTTATTTATGACAAACTTACATGGTTTAGCAGAACAATGTAGACTCGCACGCACGCACACACACACACACACACACACACACACACACACACACACACACACACACACACACACACACACACACACACACACACACACACACACACACACACACACACACACACACACACACACACACACACACACACACACACACACACACACACACACACACACTTGTGTGTAGCTGTACAATTATGTTGAAGATCTGAATTACACGAAAGAGGGTAGAAGGTTGAGATGGGAAATCCCAAGAGACTGCTGTGATAGATGGAGGAAATCGCTGAAGAGGCTTCTCAGTTTAGGTCTGACACTCCCCACTCTTTAGTAACATCATAATTAGGACTGGTTGATCCCCAGCTTGTGTCTGTTGGTCCACTCCTCTCTGACTGAGCCTTCTTCTCGTCTCGGCTGTCTGCTCTTAACAGAGCCATCAGATTGGAACCAGCTGTGGATGCTGGCTGCATTTCAGCGCTGAGGAGAAACACACACACAGAAAGAGGCTGAGTTGTGTCTGCCAAGCCAAGCCCAGGGGAGGAGTCAAGATCTGGAACAGAGAAAGGAGAAAGTGATGTAGTGAAACAAAAGAGAACCAGGCAACAGGTCTGTTCTCTCTGTCCACTGCTGCTTCCCAGCAACAAGTCTGTTTGTGTCTGTCCACTGCTGCTTCCCAGCAACAAGTCTTTTCTCTCTGTCCACTGCTGCTTCCCAGCAACAAGTCTGTTCTCTCTGTCCACTGCTGCTTCCCAGCAACAAGTCTGTTTGTCTCTGTCCACTGCTTCTTCCCAGCAACATGTCTGTTTGTCTCTGTCCACTGCTGCTTCCCAGCAACAAGTCTGTTCTCTCTGTCCACTGCTGCTTCCCAGCAACAAGTCTGTTTGTCTCTGTCCACTGCTTCTTCCCAGCAACATGTCTGTTTGTCTCTGTCCACTGCTGCTTCCCAGCAACAAGTCTGTTCTCTCTGTCCACTGCTGCTTCCCAGCAACAAGTCTGTTCTCTCTGTCCACTGCTGCTTCCCAGCAACATGTCTGTTTGTCTCTGTCCACTGCTGCTTCCCAGCAAAAAGTCTGTTCTCTCTGTCCACTGCTGCTTCCCAGCAACAAGTCTGTTTGTCTCTGTCCACTGCTTCTTCCCAGCAACAAGTCTGTTCTCTCTGTCCACTGCTGCTTCCCAGCAACAAGTCTGTTTGTCTCTGTCCACTGCTGCTTCCCAGCAACAAGTCTGTTCTCTCTGTCTACCTCTGCTTCACAGCAACAAGTCTGTTCTCTCTGTCCACTGCTGCTTCACAGCAACAAGTCTGTTTGTCTCTGTCCACTGCTGCTTCACAGCAACAAGTCTGTTTGTCTCTGTCCACTGCTGCTTCACAGCAACAAGTCTGTTTGTCTCTGTCCACTGCTGCTTCCCAGCAACAAGTCTGTTCTCTCTGTCCACTGCTGCGTCCCAGCAACAAGTCTGTTCTCTCTGTCCACTGCTGCTTCACAGCAACAAGTCTGTTCTCTCTGTCCACTGCTGCTTCCCAGCAACAAGTCTGTTCTCTCTGTCCACTGCTGCTTCCCAGCAACAAGTCTGTTCTCTCTGTCCACTGCTGCTTCACAGCAACGAGTCTGTTTGTCTCTGTCCACTGCTGCTGCCCAGCAACAAGTCTGTTCTCTCTGTCCACTGCTGCTTCACAGCAACGAGTCTGTTTGTCTCTGTCCACTGCTGCTTCACAGCAACAAGTCTGTTCTCTCTGTCCACTGCTGCTTCACAGCAACAAGTCTGTTCTCTCTGTCCACTGCTGCTTCCCAGCAACAAGTCTGTTCTCTCTGTCTACCTCTGCTGCCTAGCAACAAGTCTGTTTGTCTCTGTCCACTGCTGCTGCCTAGCAACAAGTCTGTTCTCTCTGTCCACTGCTGCTTCCCAGCAACACGTCTGTTTGTCTCTGTCCACTGCTGCTGCTCTGAACCAATGGGAGATCACCATTTTGCAGAGGGAAGTTATTCAGTCGAATTCTGTGAAGGGGTTGGGCTATGGTATATTCAGTTATTCAGATTTTTCAATTAAGGTATTTACTTCTCAACATTTAATGATTAGCTACCCTGATGTGCTGGCCATGATGTGTTAGGGTTTAGACCAATCATTGTGATGGTAACAGTGGCCATTGAAGATAAACTACAACACTACTTTCTCCTGATAGAAGAGCATGTCTGGACATGTAGCCTACAGTAGGAACAGCCCATAGCAGTAAAGGGGGAAGGGAAAATAGAACAAGAGGTGCCATATCCAATATCAGAGTGAATACTTGAAATAACATGGTGCTGGAAGGTACCATCACTATATGTAGGATAAAGTACAATCTTATTCCTTCAGGACATTTCATTCAGCTGTAATTACAACCACACTGTACTGCCTCCGCAGCCCCGTAATATACCTGGAAAAAATGTGTCCAATTATCTTCCTACAGAGTTAATGACTTTTACAGTGTTAAAAGGCTCCGTCAAGAGAGTAATAACACACACATCTCCTCTGCCGTTGTGTAAATCCTTCCAGCCAGACTAGAGGATGTAATTACCAAGGATACAATGTTCACTGCTTCACTAGAAATACCCCTCAGACATTACATTTCATTCTTATTTTCCTAAAAAAAGTATTAGCCTGAGTGAGGAAATTAAAATAGGCAGTTTTTGGATAAATCCTACCATAAGGAATTTGGCATGTCCATCATCACAGTCCTCAGTACAGACTCCTGTATCCTGACAATTTGAGTAATGAACTTTTAATGCGTGTTTGATTTGGACAGCAGTGTGACACAGATTGAGGGGGGTTGACACTCCTAAAGGTTTGAATTGTAACAATAAGGTCAGAATTGAACACTAATGGCACATGTTTTTATTTATTTTTGTGCGCTTTTAATGTTTCCTTTATTTTTATGCAACAAATGTAATTTGCCGTAGGCCTAGCTGCAGTTGATACATACAGGACAGAGGGCCTGGCATCCCACAGAGCCTAGTGAGAAGGTTCCACAGCCTGGGTAGAGCCTAGTGAGAGGGTTCCACAGCCTGAGTAGAGCCTAGTGAGAGGGTTCCACAGCCTGAGGAGAGCCTAGTGAGAGGGTTCCACAGCCTGAGCAGAGCCTAGTGAGAGGGTTCCACAGCCTGAATATACCCTAGTGACAGAGGGCATCCCACAGACCGAGTAGAGCCTAGTGAGAGGGCATCCCACATCCTGAGTAGAGCCTAGTGAGAGGGCATCCCACATCCTGAGTAGAGCCTAGTGAGAGGGCATCCCACAGCCTGAGTAGAACCTAGTGACAGAGGGCATCCCACAGCCTGAGTAGAACCTAGTGACAGAGGGCATCGCACAGCCTGAGTAGACCCTAGTGACAGAGGGCATCCCACAGCCTGAGTAGACCCTAGTGAGAGGGCATCCCACAGCCTGAGTAGACCCTAGTGACAGAGGGCATCCCACAGCCTGAATAGAACCTAGTGAGAGGGCATCCCACAGCCTGAGTAGACCCTAGTGAGAGGGCATCTCACAGTCTGAATAGACCCTACTGACAGAGGGCATACCACAGCCCTAATAGACCCTAGTAGGAGGGCATCCTACAGCCTGAGTAGACCCTAGTGAGAGGGCATCCCACAACCTGAGTAGACCCTAGTGAGAGGGCATCCCACAGCCTGACTAGACCCTAGTGACCGAGGGCATCCCACAGCCTGAGTAGACCCTAGTGAGAGGGCATCCCACAGCCTGAGTAGACCCAGTGACAGAGGGCATCCCACAGCCTGAGTAGACCCTAGTGAGAGGGCATCCCACAGCCTGAGCAGAACCTAGTGAGAGGGCATCCCATATCCTGAGTAGAGCCTAGTGAGAGGGCATCCCACAGCCTGAGTAAAACCTAGTGACAGAGAGCATCCCACAGCCTGAGTAGACCCTAGTGAGAGGGCATCCCACAGCCTGAGTAGACCCTAGTGAGAGGGCATCCCACAGCCTGAGTAGACCCTAGTGAGAGGGCATCCCACAGCCTGAATAGAGCCTAGTGACAGAGGGCATCCCACAGCCTGAGTAGAGCCTAGTGACAGAGGGAATCCCACAGTCTGAATAGAGCCTAGTGACAGAGGGAATCCCACAGTCTGAATAGAGCCTAGTGACAGAGGGCATCCCACAGTCTGAATAGAGCCTAGTGACAGAGGGCATCCCACAGTCTGAATAGAGCCTAGTGACAGAGGGCATTCCACAGTCTGAATAGAGCCTAGTGACAGAGGGCATCACACAGCCTGAGTAGACCCTAGTGACAGAGGACATCCCACAGCCTGTGTAGAACCTAGTGAGATGGCATCCCACAGCCTGAGTAGACCCTAGTGAGAGGGCATCCCACATCCTGAGTAGACCCCAGTGAGAGGGCATCCCACAGCCTGAGTAGAACCTAGTGAGAGGGTATCCCACAGCCTGAGTAGACCCTAGTGAGAGGGCATCCCACAGCCTGAATAGACCCTAGTGACAGAGGGCATCCCACAGCCTAAGTAGACCCTAGTGACATGGCATCCCACAGCCTGAGTAGACCCTAGTGACAGAGGGCATCCCACAGCCTGAGTAGACCCTAGTGACAGAGGGCATCCCACAGCCTGAGTAGACCCTAGTGACAGAGGGCATCCCACAGCCTGAGTAGAACCTAGTGAGAGGGCATCCCACAGCCTGAGTAGACCCTAGTGAGAGGGCATCCCACAGCCTGAGTAGACCCTAGTGACAGAGGGCATCCCACAGCCTGAGTAGATTCTAGTGACAGAGGGCATCCCACAGTCTGAATAGAGCCTAGTGAGAGGGCATTCCACAGCCTGAGCAGACCCTAGTCAGAGGGCATCCCACAGCCTGAGTAGACCCTAGTGACAGAGGGCATCCCACAGCCTGAGTAGACCCTAGTGAGAGAGTGCATCCCACAGCCTGAGTAGACCCTTGTGACAGAGGGCATCCCACAGCCTGAGTAGACCCTAGTGACAGAGGGCATCCCACAGTCTGAATAGACCCTAGTGATAGAGGGCATCCCACAGTCTGAATAGAGCCTAGTGACATCCCACAGCCTGAGCAGACCCTAGTGAGAGGGCATCCTACAGCCTGAATAGAGCCTAGTGACCGAGGGCATCCCACAGCCTGAGTAGACCCTAGTGAGAGGGCATCCCACAGCCTGAGTAGAACCTAGTGACAGAGGGCATCCCACAGCCTGAGTAGAACCTAGTGACAGAGGGCATCCCGCAGCCTGAGTAGACCCTAGTGAGAGGGCATCCCACAGCCTGAGAAGAACCTAGTGACAGAGGGCATCCCACAGCCTGAGTAGACCCTAGTGAGAGGGCATCCCACAGCCTGAGAAGAACCTAGTGACAGAGGGCATCCCACAGCCTGAGTAGACCCTAGTGAGAGGGCATCCAACAGCCTAACTAGATCCTAGTGACCGAGGACATCCCACAGCCTGAATAGACCCTAGTGAGAGGGCATCCCACAGTCTGAGCAGAACCTAGTGAGAGGGCATCCCACAGTTTGAATATACCCTAGTGACAGAGGGCATCCCACAGCCTGAGCAGACCCTAGTGACAGAGGGCATCCTACAGTCTGAATAGAGCCTGGTGACAGAGGGCATCCCACAGTCTGAATAGACCATAGTGATAGAGGGCATCCCACAGTCTGAATAGAGCCTAGTGACATCCCACAGCCTGAGTAGACCCTAGTGACAGAGGGCATCCTACAGCCTGAATAGAGCCTAGTGACCGAGGGCATCCCACAGCCTGAGTAGACCCTAGTGAGAGGGCATCCCACAGCCTGAGTAGACCTTAGTGAGAGGGCATCCTACAGCCTGAGTAGACCCAGTGACAGAGGCTATCCCACAGCCTGAGTAGACCCTAGTGACAGAGGGCATCCCACAGCCTAAGTAGACCCTAGTGACATGGCATCACACAGCCTGAATAGAGCCGAGTGAGAGGGCATCCCACAGCCTGAGTAGACCCAGTGACAGAGGCTATCCCACAGCCTGAGTAGACCCTAGTGACAGAGGACATCCCACAGCCTGAGTAGAACCTAGTGAGATGGCATCCCACAGCCTGAGTAGACCCTAGTGAGAGGGCATCCCACATCCTGAGTAGACCCCAGTGAGAGGGCATCCCACAGCCTGAGTAGAACCTAGTGAGAGGGCATCCCACAGCCTGAGTAGACCCTAGTGAGATGGCATCCCACAGCCTGACTAGACCCAGTGACAGAGGCTATCCCACAGCCTGAGTAGACCCTAGTGACAGAGGGTATCCCACAGCCTGAGTAGAACCTAGTGAGAGGGCATCCCACAGCCTGAATAGACCCTTGTGACAGAGGGCATCCCACAGCCTGAGTAGACCCTAGTGACAGAGGGCATCCCACAGCCTGAGTAGACCCTAGTGACAGAGGGCATCCCACAGCCTGAGTAGACCCTAGTGAGAGGGCATCTCACAGTCTGAATAGACCCTAGTGACAGAGGGCATCCCACAGCCCTAATAGACCCTAGTAGGAGGGCATCCTACAGCCTGAGTAGAGCATCGTGAGAGGGCATTCCACAGCATGAATAGACCCTAGTGACAGAGGGCATCCCACATTCTGAATAGGCCCTAGTGACAGAGGGCATCCCACAGCCTGAATAGAGCCTAGTGAGAGGGCATTCCACAGCCTGAGCAGACCCTAGTCAGAGGGCATCCCACAGCCTGAGTAGACCCTAGTGAGAGAGTGCATCCCACAGCCTGAGTAGACCCTTGTGACAGAGGGCATCCCACAGCCTGAGTAGACCCTAGTGACAGAGGGCATCCCACAGTCTGAATAGACCCTAGTGATAGAGGGCATCCCACAGTCTGAATAGAGCCTAGTGACATCCCACAGCCTGAGCAGACCCTAGTGAGAGGGCATCCTACAGCCTGAATAGAGCCTAGTGACCGAGGGCATCCCACAGCCTGAGTAGACCCTAGTGAGAGGGCATCCCACAGCCTGAGTAGAACCTAGTGACAGAGGGCATCCCACAGCCTGAGTAGAACCTAGTGAGAGGGCATCCCACAGCCTGAGTAGAACCTAGTGACAGAGGGCATGACCGAGGACATCCCCGCACAGCCTGAGTAGACCCTAGTGACAGAGGGCTTCCCACAGCCTGAGTAGACCCTAGTGAGAGGGCATCCCACAGTCTGAGCAGAACCTAGTGAGAGGGCATCCCACAGTCTGAGTAGACCTTAGTGAGAGGGCATCCTACAGCCTGAGTAGACCCAGTGACAGAGGCTATCCCACAGCCTGAGTAGACCCTAGTGACAGAGGGCATCCCACAGCCTGAGTAGACCCTAGTGACAGAGGGCATCCCACAGCCTGAGTAGACCCTAGTGACAGAGGGCATCCCACAGCCTGAGTAGACCCTAGTGAGAGGGCATCTCACAGTCTGAATAGACCCTAGTGACAGAGGGCATCCCACAGCCCTGAATAGACCCTAGTAGGAGGGCATCCCACAGCCTGAGTAGAGCATCGTGAGAGGGCATTCCACAGCATGAATAGACCCTAGTGACAGAGGGCATCCCACATTCTGAATAGGCCCTAGTGACAGAGGGCATCCCACAGCCTGAATAGAGCCTAGTGAGAGGGCATTCCACAGCCTGAGCAGACCCTAGTCAGAGGGCATCCCACAGCCTGAGTAGACCCTAGTGAGAGAGTGCATCCCACAGCCTGAGTAGACCCTTGTGACAGAGGGCATCCCACAGCCTGAGTAGACCCTAGTGACAGAGGGCATCCCACAGTCTGAATAGACCCTAGTGATAGAGGGCATCCCACAGTCTGAATAGAGCCTAGTGACATCCCACAGCCTGAGCAGACCCTAGTGAGAGGGCATCCTACAGCCTGAATAGAGCCTAGTGACCGAGGGCATCCCACAGCCTGAGTAGACCCTAGTGAGAGGGCATCCCACAGCCTGAGTAGAACCTAGTGACAGAGGGCATCCCACAGCCTGAGTAGAACCTAGTGAGAGGGCATCCCACAGCCTGAGTAGAACCTAGTGACAGAGGGCATCCCACAGCCTGAGTAGACCCTAGTGACAGAGGGCTTCCCACAGCCTGAGTAGACCCTAGTGAGAGGGCATCCCACAGTCTGAGCAGAACCTAGTGAGAGGGCATCCCACAGTCTGAGTAGACCTTAGTGAGAGGGCATCCTACAGCCTGAGTAGACCCAGTGACAGAGGCTATCCCACAGCCTGAGTAGACCCTAGTGACAGAGGGCATCCCACAGCCTAAGTAGACCCTAGTGACATGGCATCACACAGCCTGAATAGAGCCGAGTGAGAGGGCATCCCACAGCCTGAGTAGACCCAGTGACAGAGGCTATCCCACAGCCTGAGTAGACCCTAGTGACAGAGGACATCCCACAGCCTGAGTAGAACCTAGTGAGATGGCATCCCACAGCCTGAGTAGACCCTAGTGAGAGGGCATCCCACAGCCTGAGTAGACCCCAGTGAGAGGGCATCCCACAGCCTGAGTAGACCTAGTGAGAGGGCATCCCACAGCCTGAGTAGACCCTAGTGAGATGGCATCCCACAGCCTGACTAGACCCAGTGACAGAGGCTATCCCACAGCCTGAGTAGACATTTACATTTACATTTAAGTCATTTAGCAGACGCTCTTATCCAGAGCGACTTACAAATTGGTGCATTCACCTTATGACATCCAGTGGGACAGTCACTTAACAATAGAGCATCTAGTGACAGAGGGTATCCCACAGCCTGAGTAGAACCTAGTGAGAGGGCATCCCACAGCCTGAATAGACCCTTGTGACAGAGGGCATCCCACAGCCTGAGTAGACCCTAGTGACAGAGGGCATCCCACAGCCTGAGTAGACCCTAGTGAGAGGGCATCTCACAGTCTGAATAGACCCTAGTGACAGAGGGCATCCCACAGCCCTAATAGACCCTAGTAGGAGGGCATCCTACAGCCTGAGTAGAGCATCGTGAGAGGGCATTCCACAGCATGAATAGACCCTAGTGACAGAGGGCATCCCACAGCCTGAATAGAGCCTAGTGAGAGGGCATTCCACAGCCTGAGCAGACCCTAGTCAGAGGGCATCCCACAGCCTGAGTAGACCCTAGTGAGAGAGTGCATCCCACAGCCTGAGTAGACCCTTGTGACAGAGGGCATCCCACAGCCTGAGTAGACCCTAGTGACAGAGGGCATCCCACAGTCTGAATAGACCCTAGTGATAGAGGGCATCCCACAGTCTGAATAGAGCCTAGTGACATCCCACAGCCTGAGCAGACCCTAGTGAGAGGGCATCCTACAGCCTGAATAGAGCCTAGTGACCGAGGGCATCCCACAGCCTGAGTAGACCCTAGTGAGAGGGCATCCCACAGCCTGAGTAGAACCTAGTGACAGAGGGCATCCCACAGCCTGAGTAGACCCTAGTGAGAGGGCATCCCACAGCCTGAGTAGAACCTAGTGACAGAGGGCATCGCACAGCCTGAGTAGACCCTAGTGACAGAGGGCTTCCCACAGCCTGAGTAGACCCTAGTGAGAGGGCATCCCACAGTCTGAGCAGAACCTAGTGAGAGGGCATCCCACAGTCTGAGTAGAACCTAGTGACAGAGGGCATCCCACAGCCTGAGTAGAACCTAGTGACAGAGGGCATCCCGCAGCCTGAGTAGACCCTAGTGACAGAGGGCATCCCACAGCCTGAGTAGACCCTAGTGAGAGGGCATCCCACAGTCTGAGCAGAACCTAGTGAGAGGGCATCCCACAGTCTGAGCAGAACCTAGTGAGAGGGCATCCCACAGTTTGAATATACCCTAGTGACAGAGGGCATCCCACAGCCTGAGCAGACCCTAGTAACAGAGGGCATCCCACAGTCTGAGTAGACCCTAGTGACAGAGGGCATCCTACAGTCTGAATAGAGCCTGGTGACAGAGGACATCCCACAGCCTGAGTAGACCCTAGTGACAGAGGGCATCCCACAGCCTGAGTAGACCTTAGTGACAGAGGGCATCCCACAGCCTGAGTAGACCCTAGTGAGAGGGCATCCCACAGCCTGAGTAGACCCTAGTGAGAGGGCATCCTACAGCCTGAGTAGAACCTAGTGACATTGGGTATCCCACAGCCTGAGTAGAGCCTAGTGAGAGGGCATCCCACAGCCTGAGTAGACCCTAGTGAGAGAGTGCATCCCACAGCCTGAGTAGACCCTAGTGACAGAGGGCATCCCACAGCCTGAGTAGACCCTAGTGACAGAGGGCATCCCACAGCCTGAGTAGACCCTAGTGACAGAGGGCATCCCACAGTCTGAATAGACCCAAGTGATAGAGGGCATCCCACAGTCTGAATAGAGCCTAGTGACATCCCACAGCCTGAGCAGACCCTAGTGAGAGGGCATCGTACAGCCTGAATAGAGACTAGTGACCGAGGGCATCCCACAGCCTGAGTAGACCCTAGTGAGAGGGCATCCCACAGCCTGAGTAGACCCTAGTGAGAGGGCATCCTACAGCCTGAGTAGAACCTAGTGACATTGGGTATCCCACAGCCTGAGTAGAGCCTAGTGAGAGGGCATCCCACAGTCTGAGCAGAACATAGTGAGAGGGCATCCCACAGTCTGAATATACCCTAGTGACAGAGGGCATCCCACAGCCTGAGCAGACCCTAGTAACAGAGGGCATCCCACAGTCTGAATAGACCCTAGTGACAGAGGGCATCCCACAATCTGAATAGAGCCTAGTGAGAGGGCATCCCACAGCCTGAGCAGACCCTAGTGAGAGGGCATCCCACAGCCTGAGTAAAACCTAGTGACAGAGGGCATCCTACAGTCTGAATAGACCCTAGTGACAGAGGGCATCCCACAATCTGAATAGAGCCTAGTGAGAGGGTATCCCACAGCCTGAGCAGACCCTAGTGAGAGGACATCCCACAGCCTGAGTAAAACCTAGTGACATAGGGCATCCCACAGCCTGAGTAGACCCTAGTGACAGAGGGAATCCCACAGCCTGAGTAGACCCTAGTGAGAGGGCATCCCACAGCCTGAGTAGACCCTAGTAGGAGGGCATCCTACAGCCTGAGTAGAGCCTAGTGAGAGGGCATCCAACAGCCTGAATAGACCCTAGTGACAGAGGGCATCCCACAGCCTGAATAGACCCTAGTGACAGAGGGCATCCCACAGTCTGAATAGACCCTAGTGACAGAGGGCATCCCACAGCCTGAGTAGAGCCTAGTGACAGAGGGCATCCCACAGTCTGAATAGACCCTAGTGACAGAGGGCATCCCACAGCCTGAGTAGAGCCTAGTGACAGAGGGCATCCCACAGCCTGAATAGACCCTAGTGACAGAGGGCATCCCACAGTCTGAATAGACCCTAGTGACAGAGGGCATCCCACAGCCTGAGTAGAGCCTAGTGACAGAGGGCATCCCACAGTCTGAATAGACCCTAGTGACAGAGGGCATCCCACAGCCTGAGTAGATTCTAGTGACAGAGGGCATCCCACAGTCTGAATAAAGCCTAGTGAGAGGGCATCCCACAGCCTGAGCAGACCCTAGTGAGAGGGCATCCTACAGACTGAATAGAGCCTAGTGACCGAGGGCATCCCACAGCCTGAGTAGAACCTAGTGACCGAGGTTATCCCACAGCCTGAGTAGACAAAGTGAGAGGCCATCACACAGCCTGAGTAGAACCTAGTGACCGAGGTTATCCCACAGCCTGAGTAGACAAAGTGAGGGGCCATCCCACAGCCTGAGTAGAACCTAGTGAGAGAGGGTATCCCACAGCCTGAGTAGACCCTAGTGACAGAGGGAATCCCACAGCCTGAATAGAGCCTTGTGACTGAGTGCATCCCACAGCCTGAATAGAGCCTAGTGACTGAGGGCATCATTTACATTTACATTTAAGTCATTTAGCAGACGCTCTTATCCAGAGCGACTTACAAATTGGTGCATTCACCTTATGACATCCAGTGGGACAGTCACTTAACAATAGTGCATCTAAAACTTAGGGGGGGTGGGGTGAGAGGGATTACTTAACCTATCCTAGGTATTCCTTAAAGAGGTGGGGTTTCAGGTGTCTCCGGAAGGTGGTGATTGACTCCGCTGTCCTGGCGTCGTGAGGGAGTTTGTTCCACCATTGGGGGGCCAGGGCAGCGAACAGTTTTGACTGGGCTGAGCGGGAGCTGTACTTCCTCAGTGGTAGGGAGGCGAGCAGGCCAGAGGTGGATGAACGCAGTGCCCTTGTTTGGGTGTAGGGCCTGATCAGAGCCTGGAGGTACTGAGGTGCCGTTCCCCTCACAGCTCCGTAGGCAAGCACCATGGTCTTGTAGCGGATGCGAGCTTCAACTGGAAGCCAGTGGAGAGAACGGAGGAGCGGGGTGACGTGAGAGAACTTGGGAAGGTTGAACACCAGACGGGCTGCGGCGTTCTGGATGAGTTGAAGGGGTTTAATGGCACAGGCAGGGAGCCCAGCCAACAGCGAGTTGCAGTAATCCAGACGGGAGATGACAAGTGCCTGGATTAGGACCTGCGCCGCTTCCTGTGTGAGGCAGGGTCGTACTCTGCGGATGTTGTAGAGCATGAACCTACAGGAACGGGCCACCGCCTTGATGTTAGTTGAGAACGACAGGGTGTTGTCCAGGATCACGCCAAGGTTCTTAGCGCTCTGGGAGGAGGACACAATGGAGTTGTCAACCGTGATGGCGAGATCATGGAACGGGCAGTCCTTCCCCGGGAGGAAGAGCAGCTCCGTCTTGCCGAGGTTCAGCTTGAGGTGGTGATCCGTCATCCACACTGATATGTCTGCCAGACATGCAGAGATGCGATTCGCCACCTGGTCATCAGAAGGGGGAAAGGAGAAG
Source organism: Oncorhynchus gorbuscha (assembly GCF_021184085.1). Taxonomy (NCBI): domain Eukaryota; kingdom Metazoa; phylum Chordata; class Actinopteri; order Salmoniformes; family Salmonidae; genus Oncorhynchus; species Oncorhynchus gorbuscha. The sequence continues at coordinate 98,357,587 of NC_060178.1, forward strand.
ATTAATTGTGTGTCGTCTGCATAGCAATGATAAGAGAGACCATGTGAGGTTATGACAGAGCCAAGTGACAGCCTGAATAGAGCCTAGTGACCGAGGGCATCCCACAGCCTGAATAGAGCCTTGTCACCGAGGGCATCCCACAGTCTGAATAGAGCCTAGTGACAGAGGGTCTCCCACAGCCTGAATAGAGCCTAGTGACAGAGGGCATCCCACAGCCTGAGTAGAGCCTAGTGACAGAGGGCATCCCACAGCCTGAGTAGACCCTAGTGACAGAGGGCATCTCACAGTCTGAATAGACCCTAGTGACAGAGGGCATCCCACAGCCTGAGTAGACCCTAGTGACAGAGGGCATCCCACAGCCCTAAAAGACCCTAGTAGGAGGGCATCCTACAGCCTGAGTAGAGCTTAGTGAGAGGGCATCCCACAGCCTGAATAGACCCTAGTGACAGAGGGCATCCCACAGCCTGAGTAGACCCTAGTGACAGAGGGCATCCCACAGCCTGAGTAGACCCTAGTGACAGAGGGCATCCCAAAGTCTGAATAGACCCTAGTGACAGAGGGCATCCCACAGCCTGAGTAGATTCTAGTTACAGAGGGCATCCCACAGTCTGAATAGAGCCTAGTGACCGAGGGCATCCCACAGCCTGAGTAGACCCTAGTGAGAGGGCATCCCACAGCCTGAGTAGAACCTAGTGACAGAGGGCATCCCACAGCCTGAGTAGACCCTAGTGAGAGGGCATCCCACAGCCTGAGTAGACCCTAGTGAGAGGGCATCCAACAGCCTAACTAGATCCTAGTGAGCGAGGGCATCCCACAGCCTGAATAGACCCTAGTGAGAGGGCATCCCACAGTCTGAGCAGAACATAGTGAGAGGGCATCCCACAGTCTGAATATACCCTAGTGACAGAGGGCATCCCACAGCCTGAGCAGACCCTAGTAACAGAGGGCATCCCACAGTCTGAGTAGACCCTAGTGACAGAGGGCATCCTACAGTCTGAATAGAGCCTAGTGACAGAGGGCATCCCACAGTCTGAATAGACCATAGTGATAGAGGGCATCCCACAGTCTGAATAGAGCCTAGTGACATCCCACAGCCTGAGTAGACCCTAGTGACAGAGGGCATCCTACAGTCTGAATAGACCCTAGTGACAGAGGGCATCCCACAATCTGAATAGAGCCTAGTGAGAGGGCATCCCACAGCCTGAGCAGACCCTAGTGGGAGGGCATCCCACAGCCTGAGTAAAACCTAGTGACAGAGGGCATCCCACAGCCTGAGTAGACCCTAGTGAGAGGGCATCCCACAGCCTGAGTAGACCCTAGTAGGAGGGCATCCTACAGCCTGAGTAGAGCCTAGTGAGAGGGCATCCCACAGCCTGAATAGACCCTAGTGACAGAAGGCATCCCACAGCCTGAATAGACCCTAGTGACAGAGGGCATCCCACAGTCTGAATAGACCCTAGTGACAGAGGGCATCCCACAGCCTGAGTAGAGCCTAGTGACAGAGGGCATCCCACAGTCTGAATAGACCCTAGTGACAGAGGGCATCCCACAGCCTGAGTAGAGCCTAGTGACAGAGGGCATCCCACAGCCTGAATAGAGCCTAGTGACAGAGGGCATCCCACAGCCTGAGTAGACCCTAGTGACAGAGGGCATCCCACAGCCTAGAGAGTGACAGAGGGCATCCCACAGTCTGAATAGACCCTAGTGAGAGGGCATCCCACAGCCTGAGTAGAGTGACCATCCCACAGTGACAGAGGGCATCCCACAGCCTGAGTGAGACCCTAGTGAGCCAGAGAGGGCATCCCACAGCCTGAGTAGACAAAGTGAGAGGAACCTAGTGACAGAGGGCATCTCACAGCCTGAATAGAGTCTAGTGACCGAGGGCATCCCACAGCCTGAATAGAGCCTTGTGACTGAGGGCATCCCACAGCCTGAATAGAGCCTAGTGACTGAGGGCATCCTACAGCCTGAATAGAGCTTAGTGAGAGGGCATCCCACAGCCTGAATAGACCCTAGTGACAGAGGGCATCCCACAGCCTGAGTAGACCCTAGTGACAGAGGGCATCCCACAGCCTGAGTAGACCCTAGTGACAGAGGGCATCCCAAAGTCTGAATAGACCCTAGTGACAGAGGGCATCCCACAGCCTGAGTAGATTCTAGTTACAGAGGGCATCCCACAGTCTGAATAGAGCCTAGTGACAGAGGGCATCCCACAGCCTGAGTAGACCCTAGTGAGAGGGCATCCCTGAGTAGACCCAGCATCCCACAGCCTGAGTAGAACCTAGTGACAGAGGGCATCCCACAGCCTGAGTAGACCCTAGTGAGAGGGCATCCCACAGCCTGAGTAGACCCTAGTGAGAGGGCATCCAACAGCCTAACTAGATCCTAGTGAGCGAGGGCATCCCACAGCCTGAATAGACCCTAGTGAGAGGGCATCCCACAGTCTGAGCAGAACATAGTGAGAGGGCATCCCACAGTCTGAATATACCCTAGTGACAGAGGGCATCCCACAGCCTGAGCAGACCCTAGTAACAGAGGGCATCCCACAGTCTGAGTAGACCCTAGTGACAGAGGGCATCCTACAGTCTGAATAGAGCCTAGTGACAGAGGGCATCCCACAGTCTGAATAGACCATAGTGATAGAGGGCATCCCACAGTCTGAATAGAGCCTAGTGACATCCCACAGCCTGAGTAGACCCTAGTGACAGAGGGCATCCCACAGCCTCTGAATAGACCCTGAAGTAGACCTAGTGAGGGCATCCCACAGCCTGAATAGAGCCTAGTGAGAGGGCATCCCACAGCCTGAGCAGACCCTAGTGGAGGGCATCCCACAGCCTGAGTAAAACCTAGTGACAGAGGGCATCCCACAGCCTGAGTAGACCCTAGTGAGAGGGCATCCCACAGCCTGAGTAGACCCTAGTAGGAGGGCATCCTACAGCCTGAGTAGAGCCTAGTGAGAGGGCATCCCACAGCCTGAATAGACCCTAGTGACAGAAGGCATCCCACAGCCTGAATAGACCCTAGTGACAGAGGGCATCCCACAGTCTGAATAGACCCTAGTGACAGAGGGCATCCCACAGCCTGAGTAGAGCCTAGTGACAGAGGGCATCCCACAGTCTGAATAGACCCTAGTGACAGAGGGCATCCCACAGCCTGAGTAGAGCCTAGTGACAGAGGGCATCCCACAGCCTGAATAGAGCCTAGTGACAGAGGGCATCCCACAGCCTGAGTAGAACCTAGTGACCGAGGTTGTGACTGAGGGCATCCCACAGCCTGAGTAGACAAAGTGAGAGGCCATCCCACAGCCTGAGTAGAACCTAGTGACAGAGGGCATCCCACAGCCTGAGTAGACCCTAGTGACAGAGGGAATCCCACAGTCTGAGTCGAACCTAGTGACAGAGGGCATCTCACAGCCTGAATAGAGTCTAGTGACCGAGGGCATCCCACAGCCTGAATAGAGCCTTGTGACTGAGGGCATCCCACAGCCTGAATAGAGCCTAGTGACTGAGGGCATCCCACAGCCTGAATAGAGCCTAGTGACAGAGGGCATCCCACAGCCTGAATAGAGCCTAGTGACCGAGGGCATCCCACAGCCTGAATAGAGCCTAGTGACAGAGGGCATCCCACAGCCTGAATAGAGCCTAGTGACAGAGGGCATCCCACAGCCTGAGTAGACCCTAGTGACAGAGGGCATCCCACAGCCTGAGTAGACCCTAGTGACAGAGGGCATCCCACAGTCTGAATAGACCCTAGTGACAGAGGGCATCCCACAGCCCTAAAAGACCCTAGTAGGAGGGCATCCTACAGCCTGAGTAGAGCTTAGTGAGAGGGCATCCCACAGCCTGAATAGACCCTAGTGACAGAGGGCATCCCACAGCCTGAGTAGACCCTAGTGACAGAGGGCATACCACAGCCTGAGTAGACCCTAGTGACAGAGGGCATCCCACAGCCTGAGTAGATTCTAGTTACAGAGGGCATCCCACAGTCTGAATAGAGCCTAGTGAGAGGGCATCCCACAGCCTGAGCAGACCCTAGTGAGAGGGCATCCTACAGACTGAATAGAGCCTAGTGACCGAGGGCATCCCACAGCCTGAGTAGACCCTAGTGAGAGGGCATCCCACAGCCTGAGTAGACCCTAGTGACAGAGGGCATCTCACAGTCTGAATAGACCCTAGTGACAGAGGGAATCAACAGCCTGAGTAGACCCTAGTGACAGAGGGCATCCCACAGCCCTAAAAGACCCTAGTAGGAGGGCATCCTACAGCCTGAGTAGAGCTTAGTGAGAGGGCATCCCACAGCCTGAATAGACCCTAGTGACAGAGGGCATCCCACAGCCTGAGTAGACCCTAGTGACAGAGGGCATCCCACAGCCTGAGTAGACCCTAGTGACAGAGGGCATCCCAAAGCCTGAATAGACCCTAGTGACAGAGGGCATCCCACAGCCTGAGTAGATTCTAGTTACAGAGGGCATCCCACAGTCTGAATAGAGCCTAGTGAGAGGGCATCCCACAGCCTGAGCAGACCCTAGTGAGAGGGCATCCTACAGACTGAATAGAGCCTAGTGACCGAGGGCATCCCACAGCCTGAGTAGACCCTAGTGAGAGGGCATCCCACAGCCTGAGTAGAACCTAGTGGGAGGGCATCCCACAGCCTGAATAGACCCTAGTGACCGAGGGCATCCCACAGCCTGAGTAGAACCGAGTGAGACGGCATCTCACAGTCTGAATAGACCCTAGTGACAGAGGGCATCCCACATTCTGAATAGAGCCGAGTGACAGAGGTTATCCCACAGCCTGAATAGACCCTAGTGACAGAGGGCATCCCACATTCTGAATAGAGCCTAGTGACAGAGGGCATCCCACAGCCTGAGTAGACCCTAGTGACAGAGGGCATCCCACAGTCTGAATAGACCCTAGTGACAGAGGGCATCCCACAGCCTGAGTAGACCCTAGTGAGAGGGCATCTCACAGCCTGAATAGAGCCTAGTGACCGAGGGCATCCCACAGCCTGAATAGACACTTGTGACTGAGGGCATCCCAAAGCCTGAATAGAACCTAGTGACCGAGGGCATCCCACAGCCTGAATAGAGCCTTGTGACTGAGGGCATCCCACAGCCTGAATAGAACCTAGTGACTGAGAGCATCCCACAGCCTGAATAGAGCCTAGTGACCGAGGGCATCCCACAGCCTGAATAGAGCCTTGTGGCCGAGAGCATCCCACAGTCTGAGTAGAGCCTAGTGACAGAGGGCATCCCACAGTCTGAATAGACCCTAGTGACAGAGGGCATCCCACAGCCTGAGTAGATTCTAGTTACAGAGGGCATCCCACAGTCTGAATAGAGCCTAGTGAGAGGGCATCCCACAGCCTGAGCAGACCCTAGTGAGAGGGCATCCTACAGACTGAATAGAGCCTAGTGACCGAGGGCATCCCACAGCCTGAGTAGACCCTAGTGAGAGGGCATCCCACAGCCTGAGTAGAACCTAGTGAGAGGGCATCCCACAGCCTGAATAGACCCTAGTGACCGAGGGCATCCCACAGCCTGAGTAGAACCGAGTGAGACGGCATCTCACAGTCTGAATAGACCCTAGTGACAGAGGGCATCCCACATTCTGAATAGAGCCGAGTGACAGAGGTTATCCCACAGCCTGAATAGACCCTAGTGACAGAGGGCATCCCACATTCTGAATAGAGCCTAGTGACAGAGGGCATCCCACAGCCTGAGTAGACCCTAGTGACAGAGGGCATCCCACAGTCTGAATAGACCCTAGTGACAGAGGGCATCCCACAGCCTGAGTAGACCCTAGTGGGAGGGCATCTCACAGCCTGAATAGAGCCTAGTGACCGAGGGCATCCCACAGCCTGAATAGACACTTGTGACTGAGGGCATCCCACAGCCTGAATAGAACCTAGGGACCGAGGGCATCCCACAGCCTGAATAGAGCCTTGTGGCCGAGGGCATCCCACAGTCTCAATAGAGCCTAGTGACAGAGGGCATCCCACAGCCTGAATAGAGCCTAGTGACAGAGGGCATCCCACAGCCTGAGTAGAGCCTAGTGACAGAGGGCATCCCACAGCCTGAGTAGACCCTAGTGACAGAGGGCATCCCACAGTCTGAGTGGACCCTAGTGACAGAGGGCATCCCACAGTCTGAATAGACCCTAGTGAGAGGGCATCCCACAGCCTGAGCAGACCCTAGTGAGAGGGCATCCCACAGTCTGAATAGACCCTAGTGAGAGGGCATCTAACAGCCTGAATAAAGCCTAGTGACCGAGGGCATCCCACAGCCTGAATAGAGCCTTGTGACTGAGGGCATCCCACAGCCTGAATAGAGCCTTGTGACAGAGGGCATCCCACAGCCTGAGTAGAGCCTAGTGACAGAGGGCATCCCACAGCCTGACTAGACCCGAGTGACAGAGGGCTTCCCACAGCCTGAATAGACCCTAGTGACAGAGGGCATCCCACATTCTAAATAGAGCCTAGTGACAGAGGGCATCCCACAGCCTGAGTAGACCCTAGTGACAGAGGGCATCCCACAGCCTGTATAGAGCCTAGTGACCGAGGGCATCCCACAGCCTGAATAGAGCCTTGTGACTGAGGGCATCCCACAGCCTGAATAGAGCCTAGTGACTGAGGGCATCCCACAGCCTGAATAGACCCTAGTGACAGAGGGCATCCCACAGTCTGAATAGACCCTAGTGACAGAGGGCATCCCACAGCCTGAATAGACCCTAGTGACAGAGGGCATCCCACAGCCTGAGTAGACCCTAGTGACAGAGGGCATCCTACAGCCCTAATAGACCCTAGTAGGAGGGCATCCTACAGCCTGAGTAGAGCCTAGTGACAGAGGGCATCCCACAGCCTGAGCAGAGCCTAGTGAGAGGGCATCCTACAGCCTGAATAGAGCCTAGTGACAGAGGGCATCTCACAGCCTGAGTAGACCCTAGTGACACAGGGCATCCCACAGCCTGAGTAGACCCTAGTGACAGAGGGCATCCCACAGCCTGAGTAGACCCTAGTGACACAGGGCATCCCACAGCCTGAGTAGACCCTAGTGAGAGGGCATCCCACAGCCTGAGTAGAACCTAGTGACAGAGGGCATCCCACAGCCTGAGTAGACCCTAGTGACAGAGGGCATCCCACAGCCTGAGTAGACCCCAGTGACAGAGGGCATCCCACAGCCTGAGTAGACCCTAGTGAGAGGGCATCCTACAGCCTGAATAGAGCCTAGTGACAGAGTGCATCCCACAGCCTGAGTAGACCCTAGTGACAGAGGGCATCCCACAGCCTGAGTAGACCTTAGTGACAGAGGACATCCTACAGCCTGAGTAGACCCTAGTGAGAGGGCATCCTACAGCCTGAGTAGAGCCTAGTGACAGAGTGCATCCCACAGTCTGAGTAGAGCCTAGTGACAGAGGGCATCCCACAGTCTGAGTAGAGCCTAGTGACAGAGGGCATCCCACAGTCTGAGTAGAGCCTAGTGACCGAGGGCATCCTACAGCCTGAGTAGAGCCTCGTGAGAGGGCATCCCACAGTCAGACGACAACATTGAGTGAGCGAGTTCATTAGAACGTGCGTTGAAGATGTCGTTCCCATAGCAACGATTAAAACATTCCCAAACCAGAAACCGTGGATTGTTGGCAGCATTCGCGTGAAACTGAAAGCACGAACCACTGCTTTTAATCAGGGCAAGGTGACTGGAAACATGACCGAATACAAACAGTGTAGCTATTCCCCCCCAAGGCAATCAAACAAGCTAAGCGTCAGTATAGAGACAAAGTAAAATCTTAATTCAACGGCTCAGACACAAGAGGTATGTGGCAGGGTCTACAGTGAATCACGGATTACAAAAAGAAAACCAGCACCGTCACCGCCAGGATGTCTTGCTCCCAGGCAGACTAAATAACTTTTTTTGCCTGCTTTGAGGACAATACAGTGCCACTGACACTGCCCGCAACTAAAACATGCGGACTCTCCTTCACTGCAGCCAACGTGAGGAAAACATTTAAACTTGTCAACCCTCGCAAGGCTGCAGGCCCAGACGGCATCCCCAGCCGCGCCCTCAGAGCATGCGCAGACCAGCTGGCTGGTGCGTTTACGGACATATTCAATCAATCCCTATCCCAGTCTGTTGTTCCCACATGCTTCAAGAGGGCCACCATTATTCCTGTTCCCAAGAAAGCTAAGGTAACTGAGCTAAATGACTACCGCCCGTAGCACTCACTTCCGTCATCATGAAGTGCTTTGAGAGACTAGTCAAGGACCATATCACCTCCACCCTACCTGACACCCTAGACCCACTCCAATTTGCTTACCGCCCAAATAGGTCCACAGACGATGCAATCTCAACCACACTGCACACTGCCCTAACCCATCTGGATAAGAGGAATAACTATGTGAGAATGCTGTTTATCGACTACAGCTCGGCATTTAACACCATAGTGCCCTCCAGGCTCGTCATCAAGCTCGAGACCCTGGGTCTCGACCCCGCCCTGTGCAACTGGGTACTGGACTTCCTGACGGGCCGCCCCCAGGTGGTGAGGGTAGGCAACAACATCTCCACCCCGCTGATCCTCCACACTGGGGCCCCACAAGGGTGCGTTCTGAGCCCTCTCCTGTACTCCCTGTTCACCCACGACTGGGTGGCCACACACGCCTCCAACTCAATCATCAAGTTTGCGGACGACACAACAGTGGTAGGCTTGATTACCAACAACGACGAGACGACCTACAGGGAGGAGGTGAGGGCCCTCTGAGTGTGGTGTCAGGGACCGAGAGACTGAAAAACAGCTTCTATCTAAAGGCCATCAGACTGTTAAACAGCCACCACTAACATTGAGTGGCTGCTGCCAACACACTGACCCAACTCCAGCCACTTTAATAATGGGAATTGATGGGAAATTATGTAAAATATATCACTAGCCACTTTAAACAATGCTACCTAATATAATGTTTACATACCCTACATTATTCATCTCATATGTATACGTATATACTGTACTCTATATCATCTACTGCATCCTTATGTAATACATGTATCACTAGCCACTTTAACTATGCCACTTTGTTTACTTTGTCTACACACTCATCTCATATGTATATACTGTACTCTATATCATCTACTGCATCCTTTTGTAATACATGAATCACTAGCCACTTTAACTATGCCACTTTGTTTACTTTGTCTACACACTCATCTCATATGTATATACTGTACTCGATACCATCTACTGTATCTTGCCTATGCCGCTCTGTACCATCACTCATTCATATATCTTTATGTACATCCCCCTTACACTTGTGTCTATAAGGTAGTAGTTTTTGAATTGTTAGTTAGATTACTCGTTGGTTATTACTGCATTGTCGGAACTAGAAGCACAAGCATTTCGCTACGCTCGCATTAACATCTGCTAACCATGTGTATGTGACAAATAACATTTGATTTGATTTGAGTCTGAGTAGAGCAGATTGTAACCACTACAATGGCAATTAGAATACAGTATTAGAGCTTTTTTTGTGGAATAACTTGTTCAACTTGGACCCATGCTCTCAGGAATTTAATAAACATGTTTGGAAGTAGCATTTCACAATGACGTTGTTGAAGGTGGAACATGAAGTATTGTTCTGAAATGAGTATGTTCTCTCTTTGAAAGGCCAAAGCAGTTGTACTTCAATTGTGTGGATTTCCTCAATACCTTTGTCCTCTGACCTGCAAATGTCCCATATTGACCCATTATTACCCATATATTAATGTTTCATTTGATTTTTTTCATGTCCTTAACCCAATATAAGAGAATTTGTGCTCAGTTCTATTGTGTTATATGATTTTGGAAATACAGAGATACATTCTGTTTTGTGCTGAAACAAATATTGACTTTGACAGTAGCCTACAATGAATTTGATTTGAAAGGTTTCTTATTCTACGCCATAGGAAGACTTACAGTGCATTGGGAAAGAATTCAGTCCCCTTCCCTTTCTACATGTTGTATTACGTTACAGCCTTATTCTAACATGGATTAAATACATGTTTTTCCTCATCACACAATACCTCAATGGCAAAGTGAAAACAGAAATACCTTATATACATAAGTATTCAGACCCTTTACTATGAGACTTGAAATTGAGATCAGGTACATGCTCTTTCTATTGATCATCCTTGAGATGTTTCTACAACTTGATTGGAGTCCACTTGTGGTAAATTAAATTGATTGGACATGATTTAGAAAATGATATATAAAGTCCCACAGTTGACAGTGCATGTCAGAGCAAATTCTGAGGCATGTGGTGGAATGAATTGCCCGTAGAGATCCGAGACAGGATTGTGTCGAGGCACAGGTCTGGGGAAGGGTAACACAACATTTCTGCAGAAGGTCACCGTTTCAGGGGAAAAGGAAGCTAGATTAAAGATACTGTATCCAGTTAAACCGGATGTTAGTGGTTTCTTCCGACTGCGCATTGACTACCTTACTGTAGAAGGAATGTGTAGGGTGAAGCTAGGGGGAGGGGAAGCTGATCCTAGATTTGTCAAATAAATCAATAAAAAAATACCTTGGAAACCTCAAAGCTCATCACTAAAGCTAAAGATCCTGGGACTAAACACCTCCCTCTGCAACTGGATCCTGGACTTCCTGACGGGCCGACCCCAGTTGGTGAGGGTAGGGAGCAACACTTCTGCCACGCTGATCCTCAACAGGGGTGCGTGCTCATTCCCCTCCTGCACTCCCTGTTCACCATGGTCAGGCACGACTCCAACACCATCATTACGTTTGCAAACAATACAACAGCCTGATCACTGACATCGATGAGACAGCCTATAGGGAGGAGGTCAGAGACCTGGCCGTGTGGTGCCAGAATAACAACCTGTCCCTCAACGTAAACAAGACTAAGGAGATGATTGTGGACTACTGTCACGCCCTGACCTTAGTATTCTTTGTTTTCTTTATTATTTTGGTTGGGTCAGGGTGTGACGTGGGTGGTATGTGTGTTTTTTGTCTGATCTAGTGTGTTCGTACTGTCTAGGGTTTTTTGTAGATTTATGGGGTTGTTTCCATCTAGGTGTTTATGTAGGTCTATGGTTGCCTAGATTAGTTCTCAATTAGAGGCAGGTGTTTATCGTTGTCTCTGATTGGGATCCATATTTAGGCAGCCATATTCTTTGGGTATTTTGTGGGTGATTGTGCCACACGGGACTGTTTAGTTTCCATTTTACTTTGTTATTTTGTATTTGTGCCATGTTCATTCTTTTCTATTAAAACATGGACACTTACCACGCGCGTATTGGTCCGATCCTTGCTACACCTCTTCAGACGAAGAGGAGGAAATCCTACAGGAAAAGGAGGACCGAGCACGTCTACATTCTCATCGACGGGGCTGTAGTGGTTCAAGTGTCCACATCACCAACAAACTGGAATTCAAACACACCAAGACAGTCGTGAAGAGGGCACGACAAAGCCTATTCCCACTCAGGAAACTAAAAACATTTGGCATGGGTCCTGAGATCCTAGACTTGGCACTCCGGTACCATGCGGTAGTAGAGGGAACAGTCTATGACTGGGGTGGCTGGGGTCGTAACATGTGACTATACAACTCAATAGACTACAACATGTAACTATATTACTCAACCGTCTTAATAGCATGTGACAATATATCTCAATAGTCTTAACATGTGACTATTTAACTAAATAGACTTTATAACATGTGACAATATAACTCAATATACTTTACTGCTAATGCACATTTCATCTCACTTTATAGAGGATTTCATCCTTAGGAGAAGCATTGGAGGAGAAGCTCCAGGAGTGTAACCTGAGATTAAAAGGTTTTTGACATGGGTGGAGCAGCAGTTCCTGGCCACGGCCTCAGCATGGAAGAGGTCCAGGTTGTGCTCAGTGGAGTACATGGCCCCGCACTGGGCTCCCAAGTAGTGCATGTTAGCTAGGGGGGTCACAACGTCTTGGCACACTAAATGGAGAACAGAGCATAGAGACATTATCAATAGTTAATTGACTGCTAATTGATTAATTGAATTAACATGGATTCGTCTCTAAACCTCTACAAACTCCCAAGCACAGAGCGAGCGAGAGAGAGCGTGAGAGAGCGAGATTCAATATACACTATGTTTGTTATTAAAAGGGATTTTATTCCTCCCATCCTCTTTACTCATGGCAAAGAACCCTTCCATCCTACACAAAACAACAAGGCTGTCAACATCTGAAGAATGCTAGAATGATGATTCATCTTAGTCTTCATATACAGCTGTAGGCTATATATGGATGCCATAGTAACTGCTTGTACTCATTGTTTATACAGCAGCGCCACCTTTTGAGTACAGAGAGCGACATCATCTCATGTCACTCTTGAAAGAGCACTCGGCGCTTGTACTTAGGAGCCATCCATATCATTATGAAGAAGCAGCTGGTGGCGACAATACCCAGCTCCTCTTGGGTTCCATGAAAGCCAGAGATAATGATCCTTTGCTGTGTTTCATCATGTCAGACATTACTGTTAGGAAGAAAGTGTTTTGCCATAAACCCATAGCAAGACAAGATAGTAGTAAGACAGAACACCATAAGGCAACACAAATCAAATGGATTGATCTGTCAGTCGATTGATTGAGATCCTACATGCTGTTAGTTTGTCAATGTGACTCACCTGGCTTGGTCTGGATTTCAGAGGGCAGCACTTTCTGGCAGGTGGTGAACAGACCACAGTTGTAGATGATCACACGAGCATGTACGTCCACCTCCTCCTGTCCCCTTCTCACCTTTACACCGGGCAATAGAAACAAACAGGATCAGACTCAGAAAGACATTGCCTTTGAAATAGCAACATGATCTCATCAAATGACAAGCTTATTTTAGTCCTCATTATTCTTGCATGAGGAAATAAGAAATGGAACACTTACTCTCGGAGCACAACAAGAGGAGACTATGTGGCTGTTATTATAGAGTTATCACAACTGTCCCATCATTCAGGGACTGAATCAATGCAATATGACTGTGATTGCCTATTGTGAAATGGATATAAACCATACCTGGATTTGTGAAACAGATATGGACCATACCTGGATTTGTGGAAAAGATATGGACCATACCTGGATTTGTGAAACAGATATGGACCATACCTGGATTTGTGGAAAAGATATGGACCATACCTGGATTTGTGGAACATATATGGACCATACATGGATTTGTGAAACAGATATGAACAAAGATGGATTTGTGAAACACATATAGACCATACCTGGACTTGTGAAACAGATAGGGAGGACACTGGTTTTATGTATGGTGTTCATACCTGAGGGAGGACACTGGTTTTATGTATGGTGTTCATACCTGAGGGAGGACACTGGTTTGATGTATGTTGTTCTTACCTGAGGGAAGACACTGGTTTTATGTATGGTGTTCTTACCTGAGGGAGGACACTGGTTTGATGTATGGTGTTCTTACCTGAGGGAAGACACTGGTTTGATGTATGGTGTTCTTACCTGAGGGAGGACACTGGTTTGATGTATGGTGTTCTTACCTGAGGGTAGACACTGGTTTGATGTATGGTGATGAGGGAGGACACTGGTTTTATGTATGGTGTTCATACCTGAGGGAAGACACTGGTTTGATGTATGGTGTTCTTACCTGAGGGAAGACACTGGTTTTATGTATGGTGTTCTTACCTGAGGGAGGACACTGGTTTGATGTATGGTGTTCTTACCTGAGGGAAGACACTGGTTTGATGTATGGTGTTCTTACCTGAGGGAGGACACTGGTTTGATGTATGGTGTTCTTACCTGAGGGAGGACACTGGTTTGATGTATGGGTTCTTACCTGAGGAAGACACTGGTTTGATGTATGGTGTTCTTACCTGAGGGAAGACACTGGTTTTATGTATGGTGTTCTTACCTGAGGGAAGACACTGGTTTGATGTATGGTGTTCTTACCTGAGGGAAGACACTGGTTTGATGTATGGTGTTCTTACCTGAGGGAAGACACTGGTTTTATGTATGGTGTTCTTACCTGAGGGAGGACACTGGTTTGATGTATGGTGTTCTTATCTGAGGGAGGACACTGGTTTTATGTATGGTGTTCTTATCTGAGGGTAGACACTGGTTTTATGTCTGGTGTTCTTACCTGGTTTTATGTGGTGTTCTTATCTGAGACACTGGTTTTATGTATGGTGTTCTTATCTGAGGGTAGACACTGGTTTTATGTATGGTGTTCTTATCTGAGGGTAGACACTGGTTTTATGTATGGTGTTCTTACCTGAGGGAAGACACTGGTTTTATGTATGGTGTTCTTACCTGAGGGAAGACACTGGTTTTATGTATGGTGTTCTTACCTGAGGGTAGACACTGGTTTTATGTCTGGTGTTCTTATCTGAGGGTAGACACTGGTTTTATGTCTGGTGTTCTTACCTGAGGGAAGACACTGGTTTTATGTATGGTGTTCTTGCCTGAGGGAAGACACTGGTTTTATGTATGGTGTTTACCTGAGGGAAGACACTGGTTTTATGTATGGTGTTCTTATCTGAGGGAGGACACTGGTTTTATGTATGATGTGAATGAATGTAGTGAAACTAAAGAAGAAGAGGGGTTAGAGAGAATAGAACTGCGTTGGGTATATCAACCTATGTTAGGTTCGACTTCCCATATACAGGGATAGAACTGGGTTTTTCTTCAGTACCATACAGATAAGACACTCAGTCCACATTACATAGAACCTGATTAAAACAAAATACCGGGGCACCATGACAGATTCAAGGGAAGCTAAGGCAGTAAGAAGAAGAGTAATAAGAAGGTTACCATACTGTCAGCCACTATATTGGGACTAATTCAGACTGAAGGACAGACGTTTTGTGGCGGAACAAGGGAAAAAGAGAGACCCAGGATGTGGGCCCCATCACCCTACAGCTCCCCACCTTATGAAGATAAAGAAGGAGGTGTGGAAGTGAGAGAAGGTTTATACCCTTTAATAGCTACTGGACAAATGTAATTATTAAGGGGGAACTAATGAAAGAAGATGAAGAAGGAGAAGAGGTTGAGAGTCTACATACTGAAAAAAAAGAATAGAACGAGATGGAGAAAAAAGTTTCAGTAATTGGCAAATTGCGGAATTGGGTTCCCCCGGGTCCTCATCAACTCCTCTAGGAAACCCAAGCAAAGACAAAGACAGGATGATTATGTATATGGCCAGTAGTTCATATAAGGGCAGTATTGGACCCTGGGATCAGGAGAAGGACTGGGAAACAGGCAGTTAGAAGAAGATCTCATACAAACCAGTGAGAACTGCCAGACATATGATGGAAGAACAAAGTAAAATAATACTGTGTTCTCGAAGAACAATGGAAAGACTTAAGGCATGAATCTGCGAACACCGAAAACAACTGAGGGAACTACAGGATGACGATTCTGAGGAAAACAGGAGACCATATGACAAACTAAGAGAGGTGAACCTGACATGGTGATGATGAACACTCCTGCTCCTACAGCGCTCCCAACTGGCCCTGCGCCGCAACCACAGCCCATAGTGCTTTTGTACAATTTCCCCCTCAGACCTATGGGAACCCACAACCATGGGGTGTACCATCACCCAGAATGCCACCTATGCAATGCTGGGGGTGTGGACAATTTGGACACATGAGGAACCAATTTCCACAAGAGCCTCAATATCAAGGATGGGCTACAACACCTGGAGTGAACCGAAGAGGGACAGGAAATTTCAGAGGAGGAAACAGAGGAGGATACCAACAACAAGGTGGGTATCAACAGCAACCCCAAACCTATGGAGGACCTCTCCAGCAGGCACAATGAGGTTACCAGCCTGGTCCTGGCCACCAAGGAGGACTCGGAGGAAATCAACCACAGAGAGGGGGAAGAGGAGATGTCTTGCCAAAAGAAAATCAGAACACCAACAGTTCCTACTTCCCTGACAATCAGCAATATAGAGGCCCAACCCCTTTCCTCCAGTGTCCCCAGTACATGTTCGAAAATGGGAAAAGGGACCCAATAATCAAACTTCGGATACATGGAAGAACTATCCCATTCTTAATTGACACTGGAGCCCACTGTTCCTGCTTAGGTGCACCAGGACAAATCCTGGCTCCACCTATAACCAAACAGTCTGTAAGAACTGTAGGTGTCTCGAGAACTCCACAAGAATTGTACTGGACTGAACCATTGATAATTGACATGGAGGAAGGAGAAATATGCAAGGCTCCTTTTCTAAACTCCCCATCAACGCATGTTAAGCTATTGGGAAGAGATTTCCTTTCCACTTTTGAACACCAAGCTGTTTTTTAAAGATGGTGAATTAACTGCTGAACTACCTGGCATCCACCACCCTGAAGACCACTACCTGCTGGTGACACATCTTCAAGACAGATTCGAGGTACAAACTCAGATGGATAAGTGTTACCAGTTGAGTCTCCACAACTTTTATACCATTGCTGACTGGTTGAGTCCATCCACCATCTGTTGGATATGAATAATTTTCTACCAGTTGTGCACTGCACCATGAACTATGACAAGGTAGGGGATTAAATGGATTGGACTGAATTTGTGAGTAGTACTTACCTTACATCATCCTCCAGTGCTGCTACATTGGACCAGAAGGAGTTGCTGTAGCAGAAGAGTTCGGTAGAGACCTGTGGCAATGGTACCGCTTGGGAAAGAACTCTGCCCCTCACGTGACACTACAGGTGAATCCAGGATACGAGGCAAAAGATCTGGGAGTGATGGTAAAGAGAATGCACAAGGATCAGTGCTGGAGAAAATCAGGGAACCAACCTGCTTTAGGAAGTTGCTACCTATATAAAAATCAGACTGGTGAGCTGAAGATTGATAATGAGAATGACTATACGTGTATCCCCACCACCCCGGAGGTTGTTGAGTACAGCAAAGATAATCGACTCCTCCTGCCCCTCACCCTGAGGGATGAAGATGTCCTGTCAGTAGTTCCAGACTACCCGTAGTCAAACGGAGGTATGATATTGGTCTGATTAAATCAGCAAGCGCAATAAAGGTGAAACTTAAACCTGGCTGTGACGGTCCAAGACAGAAACAGTATCCAATGTCACCTGAGGGAGAATAAGTAATTGGAGAAACAATCTCTGAATTGGAGAATGGAACTGTAATTTTCCCTACTTTCAGCCCATGTAACACGCCAATCTTACCAGTTAACTTCTTAAGGTATAGGGGGCAGCATTTTCACTTTTGGATAAATAGCGTGCCCAATTTCAACTTCCTGCTACTCAAGAATATAAGATATGCATATTATTAGTTGATTTGGATGGAGGACACTCTGAAGTTTCTAAAACTGTTTGAATCATGTCTGTGAGTATAACAGAACTTATGTAGCAGGCAAAACCCCGAGGTCTAACCGTTCAGATTTTTATTTTGAGGTCTCTGTCTGTTCAGTGAGTTCTCATTGGGAAACAATATTACTTAGGCACTTGTGTTCAGTTCCTACCGCTTCCATGATTACTGTATATCTGTGATAACCTTTCTATGCTTGCAATGCGCAATGATGGAAAAGTACTGGATAATGGAGATATAATGCTTTAGTTCTTGGGCTGAGAACTGTCTGCACCTGCTCATAGTCACACAGCCTCAAGGATGAGATAGTAGAGTGAGAAACCACAGTCTAGACATGTTTTTCTCATCTTAGATACTTTGTATCTAATCCAATACATCAATCTTAAGATTTGATTGACGGTAGGTTGTATAAAGAGTGTGGTCTCCTGTTTCGCCACACAGATCTTTACTATAGACTACTGAGGTCCTCTGTATGGTACTCTGTACTGAGGTACTCTGTCTGCAATTTAATTGTATTACTAAAGAGTTCTATACCAAGGTTCCTGTGTCTGTGTTATCTATCTGGAAGACTGATTGTTAAAGGAAACGTACATCACCCCATGCAAAGGACCACCCAACAATCTGACCAGGACATTGCCTCCAGACTTTTGGATGACAGGGATGATCTGGTAGGATATCTCCTCCTTTAGGGTAGTAATCTCCTTTGTAGTGGTGCAACCGTAGAATATTAGGGTAGTATCTGCCTTGTAGTGGTGCATGAGAACAGCATTAGGACAGTATCACTCTTGTATTGGTGCAAAAGAACAGCATTGGGATATTATCTCTCTTGTAGTGGTGCAACAGTGGAGTATTATTTATTTATTTATTTTTATTTCACCTTTATTTAACCAGGTAGGCTAGTTGAGAACAAGTTCTCATTTGCAACTGCGACCTGGCCAAGATAAAGCATAGCAGTGTGAACAGACAACACAGAGTTACACATGGAGTAAACAATTAACAAGTCAATAACACAGTAGAAAAAAGGGGAGTCTATATACAATGTGTGCAAAAGGCATGAGGTAGGCGAATAATTACAATTTTGCAGATTAGCACTGGAGTGATAAATGATCAGATGGTCATGTACAGGTAGAGATATTGGTGTGCAAAAGAGCAGAAAAGTAAATAAATAAAAACAGTATAAAAACAGTATGGGAATGAGGTAGGTGAAAATGGGTGGGCTATTTACCAATAGAAAATGTACAGCAGCAGCGATCGGTTAGCTGCTCAGATAGCTGATGTTTGAAGTTGGTGAGGGAGATAAAAGTCTCCAACTTCAGCGATTTTTGCAATTCGTTCCAGTCACAGGCAGCAGAGTACTGGAACGAAAGGCGGCCAAATGAGGTGTTGGCTTTAGGGATGATCAGTGAGATACTACCCTAGTAGCACGCGCTCCAGCAGGTGTATCTCTCTTGTAGTGGTGCAAAATAACAGCATTAGGGTAGTATCTCTCTTGTATTGGTGCAACAGAACAGCATTAGGATAGTATCTCTCTTGTATTGGTGCAAAAGAACACCATTGGGATAGTATCTCTCTTGTATTGGTGCAACAGAACAGCATTAGGGTAGTATCTCTCTTGTATTGGTGCAAATGAACAGCATTAGGATAGTATCTCTTGTATTGGTGCAAAAGAACAGCATTAGGATAGTATCTCTTGTATTGGTGCAAAAGAACAGCATTAGGATAGTATCTCTTGTATTGGTGCAAAAGAACAGCATTGCAACAGGATGGTATCTCTTGTATTGGTGCAACAGAACAGCATTAGGATAGTATCTATATTGTATTGGTGCAACAGAACAGCATTAGGGTAGTATCTCTCTTGTATTGGTGCAACAGAACAGCATTAGGGTAGTATCTCTCTTGTATTGGTGCAACAGAACAGCATTGGGATATTATCTCTCTTGTAGTGGTGCAACAGTGGAGTATTAGGGTAGTATCTCTCTTGTATTGGTGCAACAGAACAGCATTAGGATAGTATCTATATTGTATTGGTGCAACAGAACAGCATTAGGGTAGTATTGGTGCAACAGAACAGCATTAGGATATTATCTCTCTTGTATTGGTGCAACAGAACAGAATTAGGGTAGTATCTCTCTTGTATTGGTGCAACATAACAGAATTAGGGTAGTATCTATCTTGTATTGGTGCAACAGAACAGCATTAGGATATTATCTCTCTTGTATTGGTGCAATAGAACAGAATTAGGGTAGTATCTCTCTTGTATTGGTGCAACAGAACAGAATTAGGGTAGTATCTCTCTTGTATTGGTGCAACAGAACAGATTTAGGGTAGTATCCCTCTTGTATTGGTGCAACATAACAGCATTAGGGTAGTATCTCTCTTGTATTGGTGCAACATAACAGCATTAGGGTAGTATCTCTCTTGTATTGGTGCAACATAACAGCATTAGGGTAGTACCTCTCTTGTATTGGTGCAACAGAAAAGTATTATGGTAGCATCGCTTTTCTAGTGGTGCAACAGAATAGCCTTGATCACAACACTGGAGTCCTTGGGGGAACACCAGGGGGCACAGAAAATAAACAATTAGCTACCTCAGTCCTATTTCATGAATTATCAAATCAAATCAAATTTATTTATATAGCCCTTCGTACATCAGCTGATATCTCAAAGTGCTGTACAGAAACCCAGCCTAAAACCCCAAACAGCAAACAATGCAGGTGTAAAAGCACGGTGGCTAGGAAAAACTCCCTAGAAAGGCCAAAACCTAGGAAGAAACCTAGAGAGGAACCGGGCTATGTGGGGTGGCCAGTCCTCTTCTGGCTGTGCCGGGTAGAGATTATAACAGAACATGACCAAGATGTTCAAATGTTCATAAATGACCAGCATGGTCAAATAATAATAAGGCAGAACAGTTGAAACTGGAGCAGCAGCACAGTCAGGTGGACTGGGGACAGCAAGGAGCCATCATGTCAGGTAGTCCTGGGGCACGGTCCTAGGGCTCAGGTCCTCCGAGAGAGAGAAAGAAAGAGAGAATTAGAGAGAGCATATGTGGGGTGGCCAGTCCTCTTCTGGCTGTGCCGGGTGGAGATTATAACAGAACGTGGCCAAGATGTTCAAATGTTCATAAATGACCAGCATGGTTGAATAATAGTAAGGCAGAACAGTTGAAACTGGAGCAGGAGCATGGCCAGGTGGACTGGGGACAGCAAGGAGTCCTCATGTCAGGTAGTCCTGGGACATGGTCCTAGGGCCCAGGCCAGTTGAAACTGGAGCAGCAGCATGGCCAGGTGGACTGGGGACAGCAAGGAGTCATCATGTCAGGTAGTCCTGGGGCATGGTCCTAGGGCTCAGGTCCTCCGAGAGAGAGAAAGAAAGAGAGAAGGAGAGAATTAGAGAACGCACACTTAGATTTACACAGGACACCGAATAGGACAGGAGAAGTACTCCAGATAAACAAACTGACCCTAGCCCCCCGACACATAAACTACTGCAGCATAAATACTGGAGGCTGAGACAGGAGGGGTCAGGAGACACTGTGGCCCCATCCGAGGACACCCCGGACAGGGCCAAACAGGAAGGATATAACCCCACCCACTTTGCCAAAGCACAGCCCCCACACCACTAGAGGGAAATCTTCAACCACCAACTTACCATCCTGAGACAAGGCCGAGTATAGCCCACAAAGATCTCCGACACGGTACAACCCAAGGGGGGAGGAAACCCAGACAGGCCGACCACAACAGTGAATAAACCCACCCAGGTGACGCACCCCCAGGGACGGCACGAGAGAGCCCCAGCAAGCCAGTGACTCAGCCCCGTAACAGGGTTAGAGGCAGAGAATCCCAGTGGAAAAAGGGGAACCGGCCAGGCAGAGACAGCAAGGGCGGTTCGTTGCTCCAGAGCCTTTCCGTTCACCTTCCCACTCCTGGGCCAGACTACACTCAATCATATGACCCACTGAAGAGATGAGTCTTCAGTAAAGACTTAAAGGTTGAGACCGAGTTTGCGTCTCTGACATGGGTAGGCAGACCGTTCCATAAAAATGGAGCTCTATAGGAGAAAGCCCTGCCTCCAGCTGTTTGCTTAGAAATTCTAGGGACAATTAGGAGGCCTGCGTCTTGTGACCGTAGCGTACGTGTAGGTATGTACGGCAGGACCAAATCAGAGAGGTAGGTAGGAGCAAGCCCATGTAATGCTTTGTAGGTTAGCAGTAAAACCTTGAAATCAGCCCTTGCTTTGACAGGAAGCCAGTGTAGAGAGGCTAGCACTGGAGTAATATGATCAAATTTTTTGGTTCTAGTCAGGATTCTAGCAGCCGTATTTAGCACTAACTGAAGTTTATTTAGTGCTTTATCCGGGTAGCCGGAAAATAGAGCATTGCAGTAGTCTAACCTAGAAGTGACAAAAGCATGGATTAATTTTTCTGCATCATTTTTGGACAGAAAGTTTCTGATTTTTGCAATGTTACGTAGATGGAAAAAAAGCTGTCCTCGAAATGGTCTTGATATGTTCTTCAAAAGAGAGATCAGGGTCCAGAGTAACGCCGAGGTCCTTCACAGTTTTATTTGAGACGACTGTACAACCATTAAGATTAATTGTCAGATTCAACAGAAGATCTCTTTGTTTCTTGGGACCTAGAACAAGCATCTCTGTTTTGTCCGAGTTTAATAGTAGAAAGTTTGCAGCCATCCACTTCCTTATGTCTGAAACACATGCTTCTAGCGAGGGCAATTTTGGTGCTTCACCATGTTTCATTGAAATGTACAGCTGTGTGTCATCCGCATAGCAGTGAAAGTTTACATTATGTTTTCGAATAACATCCCCAAGAGGTAAAATATATAGTGAAAACAATAGTGGTCCTAAAACAGAACCTTGAGGAACACCGAAATGTACAGTTGATTTGTCAGAGGACAAACCATTCACAGAGACAAACTGATATCTTTCCGACAGATAAGACCTAAACCAGGCCAGAACTGGAATCCGATGTCGTACAGAATTATGGCAGATATTCCCCTGTAGACATGGCTCAATTGGTCTTAACCCCTTGTTCAGAGCTTAGAATAGAATAATATAGAAAATAATAGAATAGTATAGTTTATACAACGGGTGGGTCTAATCCAGTGTCTATTGTCGGTGTCTATTCCACACGTTCCCACCATCTAAATCTATGAAGGCCTATTTACTATTCCATCTGACTGCACAATCCACTGTCTCATCAGCCCAGCCAGTCAATTTATAAACTTTATCACCACTATAAAAAGAATCCAGACATTATCTCACATTTCTTTCAGACTAACATCTAGTTTTAGACAGCGGAGATTTGTATAAACCTTGCGGTCTGTCTCTCCGACTTTTGCAACATTGTTTCAATATTTAAATATTTATGGACATATACAAAGAACTATCAATAGAAAACAACAGATAAAGTGTTGAGAGGCCAGGTAGTGGGGAGGTTCAGCTTCAGAGAGGCCAGGTAGTGGGGAGGTTCAGCTTCAGAGAGGCCAGGTAGTGGGGAGGTTCAGCTTCAGAGAGGCTAGGTAGTGGGGGGGATCAGATTCAGAGGCCAGGTAGTGGGGAGGTTCAGCTTCAGAGAGGCTAGGTAGTGGGGAGGTTCAGCTTCAGAGAGGCTACGTAGTGGGGAGGTTCAGCTTCAGAGAGGCTAGGTAGTGGGGGGATCAGATTCAGAGAGGCTAGGTAGTGGGGAGGTTCAGCTTCAGAGAGGCTAGGAAGTGGGGGGGGGATCAGATTCAGAGAGGCCAGGTAGTGGGGGAGATCAGCTTCAGAGAGGCTAGGTAGTGGGGGATCAGATTCAGAGAGGCCAGGTAGTGGGGGGGGATCAGATTCAGAGAGGCTAGGTAGTGGGGAGGTTCAGCTTCAGAGAGGCTAGGTAGTGGGGGAGATCAGCTTCAGAGAGCCTAGGTAGTGGGGGATCAGCTTCAGAGAGGCCAGGTAGTGTGGGAACAGCTTCCGAGAGGCTAGGTAGTGGGGGATCAGCTTCAGAGAGGCTAGGTAGTGGGGGATCAGCTTCAGAGAGGCCAGGTTGTGGGTCTTCTTGGCTGACACCTGGCATGATACAGATGGACATTTGAGGTAAAAATATCAGTTAATATACTGTAGCGAAGTCAGAGGGTAGTCCCAACCACAACCAGGTCTTGAACTTTGTCTTCAACCTTGGGACTGTCAACCAAACACCTCAGTGAAGTCAGAGGGTAGTCCCAAACAGGGATTGAACCTTGTAGCATCAGCCAAACACCTCAGTGAAGTCAGACGGTAGTCCCTACCAGGGCTTGAACCTTGGGACTGTCAACCAAACACCTCAGTGAAGTCATAGGATAGTTCCAATCAGGGCTTGAACCACAGGACTGTCAACCTAACACCTCAGCTGTTACCCCAAGAGATCCCATTTCTTGATGAGGTCACTAGGTAATGGCTAGAGGTGACTACAATACTGTTAATGCTCAGTTGATCACATCAATGTTCTCATGACCACCAAACCCCCCACTGAAATAAAGTTTGTTCATGATTTTGAAAAACGTTTTGATGGTAGCAACATCATCTGCTTCTTCAGGTGTCTCTCCATCTCTGTCGTCTCCAGGAAAGAGGATAGACCATTGGAGTCAGGCGGGAGCCAACGCAGCCAGTTGTAGCTGAGGTCCATTCTCTCCAGGAAAGAGAAGGAGGATAGGGCCTGGAAAGGAATTATTTTCTAATCTAAATGATACACTGTACTTTAATGCTTTGTCAAGGTTGTTTGTCAATCGTTCATTCGCCAAAAGCACACATTTAATTACAGGTAATTACACTGAACATAAATATAAAGGCAACATGCAACAATTTCAAAGAGTTACAGTTCATATAAGAAAATCAGTCAATTGAAATAAATTCATTAGGCCCTATATGGATTTCACATGACTAGGAATACAGATATCCATATGTTGGTCACAGTAAACTTTTTTTTTTAAAGTATGGGTGTGGATCAGAAAACCAGTCCGTATCTGGTGTGACCACCATTTGCCTCAAACAGCGCGCGACATCTCATTCGCATAGTTAATCAGGCTGTTGATTGTGGCCTGTGGAATGTTGTCCCACCCCTCTTCAATGGCTGTGCAAAGTTGGATATTGGCAGGAACTGGAATCCGATGTCGTACACGTTGATCCAGAGCATACCAAACATGCTCAATGGGTGACATGTCTGGTGAGTATGCATGCCATGGTAAAACTGGGACATTATCAGCTTCCAGGAATGGCTGCATCATGTTATGGGTATGCTTGTAATCGACAAGGACTGAGTTTATTTAGAATAAAAATGTAATAAAATAAGCAACACCAAAAAAAATCCCATAGGAAAACCTTGTTCAGGCTGCTTTCCACCAGACACTGGGAGACAAATTCAACTTTCAGCAGGACAATAACCTATAACATAAGGCCAAATATACACTGCAGTTGCTTACCACGATGACGTTGAATGTTCCAGAGTGGCCTAGTTACAGTTTTTAATGAAATGTGCTTGAAAATCTATGGCAAGACTTGAAAAGTGATGTCTTGCAATGATCAACAACCAACTTGACCGAACTTGAATATTTTTTTAAAAATAATAATGTGCATATATTGTAGTCCAGGTGTGCAAAGACTTACCCAGAAAGACTCACAGCTGTAATCGCTGCCACAGGTGATTTTAACATGTAGTGACTCAAAACAAGCAACACACTTCAGACCTAGCATTATTCAGAAACTGTGCTGTACATGTAAGTCTCATTTCTGAATCTGGAGGATGTATAAAATCTAAGTTTATTGATAGCGTACGCAGATGAGATTAAATGCTTGTTTCTAGCTCCAACAGTGCAGTAATACCTGGCAATAAAAATAAACTATACACACATAATCCATAAAGAAATGAGGAAATATATGAACAAGCAAGGTCAGAGACAGGAATATATACATATATATTGGTGTATAGACAGTATATGAACGGAAAAGGTGTGTACAACAGTAGTTATATAGGTTGCGCCATTACTAGAAACAGTATATACCACAACAGCCTCAATGGCACACAATCCATGTCTCAATTGTCTTAAGGCTTAAAAATCCTTATTTAACCCATCTCTTCCCTTTTATCTACACTGATAGAAGTGGACTTAAGTGACATCAATAAGTGATCATAGCATTCACCCGGTCAGTCTGTCATGGAAAGAGCATATTTTGTACAGTGTACATATAAAGTGGGTAAAACATTATGTAAACATTATTAAAGTGACCAGTGTTTAATGACTATTTACAGAGCAGCTGGGTAGAGTACCAGGTGGTAGCTGGCTAGAACAGTGACTAAGGCTGTTGGTGACTTTAAGTCTGATGGCCTGGAGATAGAAGTGATTTCTAAGGCTCTCGGTCCCAGCTTTGATATACCTGTACGGTCTCTGCTTTCTCGATGGTAGCGAGGTGTACAGGCCGTGGCACGCGTGACTGAGGTCCTCGAGGATGATCTTCTTGACCTTTCTGTGACACTGGGTACTGTAGATGTCCTGGAGTTTAGGCAGTGTGCCCCCGGTGACAAGTTGGGCTGATTGCACCACCCTCCGGTGATACAGATACACAGGATGCTCTCAATGGTGCATCTGTAGAAGTTTGTGAGGGTCTTAGGGGGCCAAGACAAATTATTTCAGCCTTCCAAGGTTGAATAGGCACTGTTGTGCCTTCACCACGCTGTCTTTGTGAAGGGACTATTTCAGGTTGTCAGTGATGTTTTTGACCCTCTCCCCTGCGGCCCCATTGATGTGGATGGGGGCGCGTACTCTGCTGTCTCCTGTCATTCGCGATCAGTTCCTATGTTGACGCTATTTACCTGGCACCACTCCACCAGGGCTCTCACCTCCTCCCTGTAGGCCGTCTCATTGTTGCTAATCAGACCTACCACTGTTGTACCAGACTGTCACTGTTTGCATATGGTTATCGTCATCCAATTCCCAAATTGGATCCCCTTAGATTTTGTTGGTCTGTTAGTTTTATTTTTTTAAACACTGTAGCTGTTATGGGGACAGATTTGGTCATGTGATGCAGTTCATAGTTGATGCTGTTGGTTAATGTTGAAAGTTAGCAATTAAATAGATCAAGTATGATGGTCCATTTTGGGTGGACTCCCATAATAGGGATTTGTTTTTGCTACAATATAAAACCATCTTGAAACATGTTTGATACCATTCCATTCCAGCCATTACAATGGGCCCATCCTCCTATAGCCCCTCCCACCATATTCCTCTGACTTATACAGCTTCATTATTTAGTATGCAGTCAATCTAAATATGCAATAGAAAAAGAGGTCTTCTGACCGCAATGGGACTTCCAGGATAAATAAAGGTTCAATCAACCAAATATACACACCCTAGTCCAGTGTTCCCACACCTGAGTCAACTAACCAGAGCCCTCAGTGACTTGAATCAGGTGAGTTTCTCTTGGGTTACAATAAAAATGTGTGCTGTTGGGGGGGGGGGGGGGGGGGGGGGTACTCGAGGTCTGGAGTTGGGGAAGCACGGCCCCTGTCCAATCAGGTCTCCAGCAGTCCATTAATTAGTCTTCTCCATGATCAGACTTCAGATTAGACCAGCAGGTATCCAGTGGAACATATTGACATTACCTGCAGATTCTCACTTCCTACTTTGACAGGGAACATCACTGACACTGAAATGACCTGTAATTTACATTCCATTGGAATGACAACTTTGCCTCCCTTCACCCATCTTGTTCTACATCCTCTGTCCAGAGTTCTTTGAAGCAGCAAGCACAGCAGGGGCCAGCATTGGAGAAATAAGAATCAGTTTCGCATTTGAATTCATTGAATGTCCAGGTAATGAAGGGCTGGACTCTGTAATAAAATATATTTCTAATGAGAAAATAACAATGGCTGTGTAGTCAAATTCTAGAAAATGGGACCGATTGAACAACTTACATGATACATATCTGGACCTTAAAAATGGCACCAGTATAATGTTTTAGTTAACGGGACAGCGTGTAAATGGTCAGGTGTATAAAGGGTGGCGTGCCAGGTTTGACCATGCACATTGAATAGTCATGATTAAACGGTAGCCTACTGGAGCCTTGTAAAACCAGACTGATCTCACGAGAGCTCACATTCGGTTTCACTTCATGTGAACAGAAACATGAGTGAAGTGGTCAGTTGTTTAATGAGGCCTACAGCACTATTGACTGACCATTCTTTTGCAGAGACAATGTTCCATATAACACAATTCATTGTACAAATACCTAACAGGAAATCAATAATTTGCCATCTTGACTCTTTCAAAAGGTTTGTGTTCTTTGCCGCGCAAAAAGCTATT
Source organism: Oncorhynchus gorbuscha (assembly GCF_021184085.1). Lineage (NCBI taxonomy): Eukaryota > Metazoa > Chordata > Actinopteri > Salmoniformes > Salmonidae > Oncorhynchus > Oncorhynchus gorbuscha. The sequence goes on from NC_060178.1 coordinate 98,385,214, forward strand.
GAAATTACTGTATTACAGTTAGAATTTGTTACTTTAATTTTAGAAAATGTATTTTAAAGTGTGGCATTTTAAGTCACGTTTTGTTTAAAATACAGAAAAACAGACACTTGTAGAACATGGATATAGCAACAAAGGAAACTGACAGAAAATAAAGGTAACAAGCCTTTGACTGGTCTATTTTTCTCTTTTTGAATAAATGAAATTTATGGAAAAGGAGAAAAGCCATTGGGGAGAAGGACGATGATGGATTGACGGAGGGATGAGTGAGATGAAGTTAGTTTCCTTTAACTATATGGTTGATGTTTTAAATTATCTTTATAAAGTCTAATTTAAGATAAAGTCTTTTCCTCTTTTTGTGTGTCTTTTTGGTGAATGTTTTTTTGATCTTCTGGACCCAGTGCTGTTCAGCGCTGGATGTTCGTGGTCCAGGACAAGGAGGGCTAGGAATGCCAACCTCGTCTGGCAGTCGAGACAGACTGCCCACCGTGCCGTCCACCAGCCCGCCGCAGTGTTGCATTCCCTGGCTGGCCCGACCCACACTGCGCTGACTCAAGATGATAAAGTGGAGTTCTGTGTGTGCTGTGCTTGTGAACGTTGCTTCTGACTTTCCAAGTCTCTAAAATGTTTCTCAACCTGCGGAGGAAGGACAGGGGAAGACAACTTGAGATGTATGATCAATAACTTTTGTTATGGTAACAAATAGTAAGGAAAGGTGCAAATTACATCTTAATTGTATCATTTTTACACAACAAAGGCAATGCATTGACAGACCTAACAGCAATAGCAGTAATGGTGGACAGACCTAACAGCAATAGCAGTAATGGTGGACAGACCTAACAACAGTAGCAATAATGGTGGACAGACCTAAGCGCAGTAAATACAGTTGAATTTAGAAGTTTACATACACTTAGGTTAGAGTCATTAAAACTCATTTTTCAACCTCTCCACAAGTTTCTTGTTAAACTATAGTTTTGGCAAGTCAGTTAGGACACCTACTTTGTTCATGACAAGTAATATTTCCAACAATTGTTTACAGACAGATTATTTCATTTATAATCCATTGTGTCAGAATTCCAGTGGGTCAGAAGTTTACATACACTCAGGTGACTGTGCCTTTAAACATCTTGGAAAATTCCAGAAAATTATGTCATTCTGATAAGCTAATTGACCAAAATTTGAGTCAATTGTAGGTGTACCTGTGGATGTATTTCAAGGCCTCCCTTCAAACTCAGTGCCTCTTTGCTTGACATCATGGGAAAATCAAAAGAAATCAGCCAAGACCGTCACGAGTCTGGTTCATCCTTGGGACGATTGTAGAAGGCTTACCGAAACGTTTGACCCACGTTACACAATTTAAAGGCAATGCTATCAAATACTAATTGAGTGTATGTAAACTTCTGACCCACTGGGAATGTGATGAAAGAAATAAAAGATGAAATAAATCATTCTCTCTACTATTATTCTGACATTTCACATTCTTAAAATAAAAGTGGTGATCCTAACTGACCTAAGACAGGGAATTTTTACTAGGATTAAATGTCAGGAATTGTGAAAAACTGAGTTTAAATGTATTTAGCTAAGGTGTATGTAAACTTCAAACGTAGGTGGACAGACCTAAAAGGTGTAGTAGGCAGGCAGGCAGGCAGACAGACGCGGGCGTAGCAGGCAGACAGACGCGGGCGTAGCAGGCAGACAGACGCGGGCGTAGCAGGCAGACAGACGCGGGCGTAGCAGGCAGACAGACGCGGGCGTAGCAGGCAGACAGACGCGGGCGTAGCAGGCAGACAGACGCGGGCGTAGCAGGCAGACAGACGCGGGCGTAGCAGGCAGACAGACGCGGGCGTAGCAGGCAGACAGACGCGGGCGTAGCAGGCAGACAGACGCGGGCGTAGCAGGCAGACAGACGCGGGCGTAGCAGGCAGGCAGACGCGGGCGTAGCAGGCAGGCAGACGCGGGCGTAGCAGGCAGGCAGACGTAGGTGTAGTTGGTATACAGATGTAGTAGGTGTAGTAGGGAAGCGATACTCACTATTTTGCGTACATGACTTAAAGCACTTCCCTCTTTGCCTTTGCAGTTGTCAGCCTGGTATGGCGGTGAGATTACAACGTCGTCCATTACCATGATGTTCTTCTCCTGCCATTTACAGTCTTTGATGCTGCAGAACATAGTACACATCAAATCATATAATGGGTCAAACAGTCCTTGAGCCGAGGAGTCAGGTCTATTTAAACCACTAAAATGCATTTTAAATCTAATATTTTGAAATAAAGCATGAAATCTCAATTGAATCATTTTTATGAAGCTAAAACTTACATTTATAAGAGTATGTATCATTAGATTATCTAAGCCTATCATCTGTAAAGGTAGATAGGGATACAGACATTTGGGAGATGCTAAGTACTGTAAGGTGAATGCCTTTATCCAATTCTCCCAGAGAATCTTGCCGCCCGACGTGCCATCACTTTGTTTGTGTGCACAGCAGTTGATCATCAGTCGCACCGCGTTGGCCGTGTGTGGAAAAACAGAGGTGTCGGAGCTGGGATTGTCGTTACCGCATCATATCAATTTAAACAAAGATCTGAATTTGTGTTGACCTAACGTGGGATGTATTCAAATCACCTGCCTCTAAACCTAGCCCTTACAACTGGAAAGGATATTCAGTAGGCCCAGTGGCGGCCTGGAATCCATAAAGAATCACCTGCCCATGTCAGATATATCATAACCAGTAGACAATGCTGCCCAACGACACTCTGCCCCTCTGAAATTAATATTATTGAATTGAAAAATGCACTTACGTTTTGTGAATAGTCTGGAATAGATGCTGGCCCTCCACAGAAACCCCAGCACTGATTGCATATGCTTGGGATAGCTTGTCCTCCTTCTCTGACCGTGCTCGATTGGCAAGCTTGGAGAAAGATGGCAGGGAGGAGAAAGTTAGGAAGGAATTTGAAGGCAGTCAACCAACTTGAGTCGAGGTGCAATCAAAACCTACGCTGAACAAAAATATAACCGCAAAGTGTCGGTCCCATGTTTCATGAGGTGAAATAAAAGATCTCAGAAATGTTCAATATTCACAAAAAGTGTCTCAAATTTTGTGCACAATCTGCAATGTTGTTTTAGAGAATTTGTCAGTACACGTCCAACCACGCCAGCCCAGGACCTTCACATCCGGCTTCTTCACCTGCAGGATCATCTGAGACCAGCCACCCAGAGCTGATGAAACTGTGGACAACCGAAGGATTTCTGTAACTGTCTCAGGGAAGCTCACCTGCGCACTCGTGATCTTTGAAATTGTTGCATTTAAATTTTTGTTCAGTATATAAATGCATTTGAAAGGAATAAGCGCAAGATGCAACTTTCGCTTACAATTGAAAACACAATTCATAGCCTTGATCAGAAAAATAGGATGAGAAAGTTGACAAGGAAGATTTAACAATGACAGGCTCAGATGGGTGATTGAGACAGGTGACAACTGGAACTCAAGTCATCTCATCGCAAGTAACCTAACACTGGGCCAGGCCTGTTCATAAGATGTACAAAAATAAAATGTACCAGATTTTGTTTTCCATACAAATAGGCTAATCATAAGAACAAAGAATCCGGACTAAAGCCTAGGCTACAATAAGTCAAGCAGCATCTACAGTAGGGGTATTCAAATCTTACCCGCCGAGGTCAGGAATATTCCTGGTTCTGTTCTACCTGATAATTAATTTCACACACACACACACAGTGACCCAGGTCTAAATCAGTCCCTGATTAGAGGGGCAGAATGAAAAAAAGCAGTGGAACTGGCTGAATTTGAGGGACCTACAGGATGACAGCAGATGAGGGCTTACCTTGCTAACATTCAGTGATGCTAGAGGAGGCGTTTCAGTGCGATCATTTATTATATCCACTTCAGAAACATAGTCTAAATTGATCAGGATGACGTCGTGGAGATTTGGCTTTCTGCTGGAGGGATCACATTCTGGGAGGAAATCAAGTTAAGGTAAACAAGCTGAGTAGTAGTACACAAAGCGTAGTAGTAGTGGAACTACTCAAATAAAAAAAACTTGTGGTTCGGATCACGGTTTTGAGTCACAGATCGGATCATTTTTCAGATCAGAAAAAAAAGCTGAGACAAATATAACTTTGCTTTCCATTTATTACTTAAAGAACACTTAAAGAAACAAACTTTAACAGTCACACTCCAAACTCCACTATGGCCAAGACCAAAGACCTGTCAAAGGACACCAGAAACAAAATTGTAGACCTGCACCAGGCTGGGAAGACTGAATCTGCAATAGGTAGCTTGGTTTGAAGAAATCAACTGTGGGAGCAATTATTAGGAAATGGAAGACATACAAGACCACTGATAATCTCCCTCGATCTGGGGCTCCACACAAGATCTCACCCCTGCATACGGAATCGGGAGAGGTGAATTTTGAGAGCAATGCGTTCTCCAAAACACACTGCCCACTGAACACCAATGTGTCAGAGGAAACACCGTGCATTGCACCCGGCCCACCACAGGAGTCACTAGTGTGTGATGGGACATTACATTTACATTACATTTAAGTCATTTAGCAGACACTCTTATCCAGAGCGACTTACAAATTGGTGCATTCACCTTATGACAAGAACATTCCTAGCGGACAAACTCTCCCCTAACCCGAACGACACTGGGCCAATTGTGCACCGCACCATGGGTCTCCCAGTTGTATTCAGCTGCGACAGAGCCTGGACTTGAACCAGGATCTCTAGTTGGCACATTAAAGTGCAGTATGAGGCATCATACCTTCTTCCTTTGAACAGTGAATGAAAAAAATAGCCTGTGTCCACGTCACCAAAACAAAGTCAAGAAAGAAAGCAAAGCAGACCTGAGCTTAACTTCAGATTCTTTTTCTAAAAGATGAGGATGTCTACATAGTCTGGGGAGAGGATAGACCTCTTTGCAGTCACTATGTCCCCTGCCGTGGAGAACACCCTCTCACCAGGAACTGAAGTGTCAGGCAGCATCTTGCCATCATGACAATGTGAGGGTATTTACACTCATTGCTTTTCCACCATGTCAGTGGATCACCATCCAGTGGAACACCACTTGCTGCCTTGTAGGATGCCTCCTCTTTGATGGTGTTGCAAAAGTCTTGCCTGGGTTCTTGCTCACAAAGGTCTCCCCGAAAAGCTCCTTCATGGCCAAATTATTTTGTGGAGGAAATGCCTCCGAGTCTGCTCCTGTCGGCTCGGTGGATTGACCCTGCAGAAAGAAAGGACATGATCTATTAAACCAACTAATTATTTATTTTCATATAACTATAAATTCCAGCAATAACATTTAATAAAATCCATTATTCCAAATAAATAAAAAAATCGATGATTCTAAGAGCAATAGCATTGACTAAGATTAGACTGCAGTATATTTATTATTTAGGTCAATCACACTTTTTTTTACCTCTTCAGTGGCCACAATCCTAGTGGTGAGATCACTGCATGGCCTCCGGCATAGGGCAGGGTCTAGGTGAGACCGAGACTTGAACAGACCGGGACTGGAACCTTGGATCCAGTGCAGTAGATCTATGACGGTAGTCCTGTACATTGGGGGGGGTGTATCTGAGGTTCAGGTCATCTCTAATGGCAAGCCTTGACATCTCTAGTGATGGTGCTGTCATGGATTGTAGAATCCTTGTTCTCAGAGGTTGGATCATGGACACAGATGGTGAAGTTTCAGTGCTCAATTTTGATATTTCCCTTTTCATAAAGATCTGGTAGTGGTGCGCGAGGGGATTTTGTAGCACGACTCAAGCACTTTCACCAAATTTTTAAACCCTATGTTTTCCACAACAGAGTATGGCCTCATGTCTACAGTGATAAACATCCCAATAGATTGTGATGGCTTCAGCCCGGTATGATTTTGCAGCAAAGTGCTTAAATGCCGCGGTGAGAAGTTGTCTCTTGGCTGAGTTGGCTGCCGTCACTGACACACCAGGGCGATGACGCTTTGAACATGCATTTCCATGATCATACAGTTTTCCTGTGGCACAATAACTACACACCGTAATGGTGTTGTCCACCACCCTTCTTCTGTCATATTTGACAGGGAAGCCAAACTGCTCCCATACATGAGACTTAAATGAAGCGGGAGGCTTTTCCAGTTCTTCACCTCCTCTGCTAGCCTTGGCTGTCACTGCTCTTTTCTTCTTTGCTTTATGGAACGCGAGCATCCAGGATTGATTAGTTGGGATTCAACATTTTTTTATTTTACCTTTATTTAACTAGGCAAGTCAGTTAAGAACAAATTATTATTTTCAATGACTGCCTAGGAACAGTGGGTTAACTGCCTTGTACAGGGGCAGAACGACAGAATTTTACCTTCTCAGGGATTCAATCTGGCAACCTTTCAGTTACAAGTCCAACACTCTAACCACGAGGCTACCTGCAGGCCCGTTCACATGAACAGTACACACAACGGCTTTAAAAATAAAATCAACTTTCAAGCTTCAGAGTAAAACAAAACACGCATCGGTCTTGTCTCTTCTCACAGCAACTCTGCATCGAGATTTAGGGAATTATTACTTTTAAAAAGTTAGAGCGGCAGACAAAAACTGTATTTCACACTATGATGGGAAACCTTTGCAATTGATACGTGGTTCACTTGGGTGCCGGTGATCCGTACAGATCACGGATCAACTACAGTCCGTTATAGTAGTAGCAGCACACAATGCATCGTAGTGGCAGTAGCACACAATGCATAGTAGTAGCAGTAGCACACAATGCATAGTAGTAGCAGTAGCACACAATGCATAGTAGTAGCAGTAGCACACAATGCATAGTAGTAGCAGTAGCACACAATGCATAGTAGTAGCAGTAGCACACAATGCATAGTAGTAGCAGTAGCACACAATGCATAGTAGTAGCAGTAGCACACAATGCATAGTAGTAGCAGTAGCACACAATGCATAGTAGTAGCAGTAGCACACAATGCATAGTAGTAGTAGTAGCACACAATGCATAGTAGTAGTAGTAGTAATAGTAGCAGTATCACACAATGCATATTAGTAGCAGCAGCAGTATAACACAATGCATATTAGTAGCAGCAGCAGTATCACAGTATCACACAATGCATATTAGTAGCCGCAGCAGTATCACACAATGCATATTAGTAGCAGCAGCAGCAGTATCACACAATGCATATTAGTAGCAGCAGCAGTATCACACACAATGCATATTAGTAGCAGCAGCAGTATCACACAATGCATATTAGTAGCAGCAGCAGTATCACACAATGCATATTAGTAGCAGCAGCAGTATCACAAAATGCATATTAGTAGCCGCAGCAGTATCACACAAGGCATAGTAGCAGCAGCAGCAGTATCACACAAGGCATAGTAGTAGCAGCAGCAGTATCACACAATGCATAGTCGTAGCAGCAGCAGTATCACACAATGCATAGTCGTAGCAGCAGCAGTATCACACAATGCATAGTCGTAGCAGCAGCAGTATCACACAATGCATAGTCGTAGCAGCAGCAGTATGACACAATGCATAGTCGTAGCAGCAGCAGGATCACACAATGCATAGTCGTAGCAGCAGCAGTATCACACAATGCGTAGCAGCAGCAGTATCACACAAGGCATAGTAGCAGCAGCAGTATCACACAAGGCATAGTAGCAGCAGCAGTATCACACAATGCATAGTCGTAGCAGCAGCAGTATCACACAATGCATAGTCGTAGCAGCAGCAGTATCACACAATGCATAGTTGTAGCAGCAGCAGTATCACACAAGGCATAGTCGTAGCAGCAGCAGTATCACACAATGCATAGTCGTAGCAGCAGCAGTATCACACAAGGCATAGTCGTAGCAGCAGCATCACACAAGGCATAGTCGTAGCAGCAGCAGTATCACGCAAGGCATAGTCGTAGCAGCAGCAGTATCACGCAAGGCATAGTAGCAGCAGTATCACGCAAGGCATAGTAGCAGCAGCAGTATCACGCAAGGCATAGTAGTTGCAGCAGCAGTATCACGCAAGGCATAGTAGTAGCAGCAGCAGTATCACACAATGCATAGTCGTAGCAGCAGCAGTATCACACAATGCATAGTCGTAGCAGCAGCAGTATCACACAATGCATAGTCGTAGCAGCAGCAGTATCACACAGGGCATAGTAGCAGCAGCAGTATCACACAAGGTATAGTAGCAGCAGCAGTATCACACAAGGCATAGTAGCAGCAGCAGTATCACACAATGCATAGTCGTAGCAGCAGCAGTATCACACAATGCATAGTCGTAGCAGCAGCAGTATCACACAAGGCATAGTAGCCGCAGCAGTATCACACAAGGCATAGTAGCCGCAGCAGTATCACACAAGGCATAGTAGCAGCAGCAGTATCACACAAGGCATAGTAGCAGCAGCAGTATCACACAAGGCATAGTAGCAGCAGCAGTATCACACAAGGCATAGTAGCAGCAGCAGTATCACACAAGGCATAGTAGCAGCAGCAGTATCACACAATGCATAGTAGCAGCAGCAGTATCACACAATGCATAGTAGCAGCAGCAGTATCACACAAGGCATAGTAGTAGCAGCAGCAGTATCACACAAGGCATAGTAGCAGCAGCAGTATCACACAATGCATAGTCGTAGCAGCAGCAGTATCACACAATGCATAGTCGTAGCAGCAGCAGTATCACACAATGCATAGTAGTAGCAGCAGCAGTATCACACAAGGCATAGTAGCTGCAGCAGTATCACACAAGGCATAGTAGTAGCAGCAGCAGTATCACACAAGGCATAGTAGTAGCAGCAGCAGTATCACACAAGGCATAGTAGCAGCAGCAGTATCACACAATGCATAGTAGCAGCAGCAGCAGCAGTATCACACAATGCATAGTCGTAGCAGCAGCAGTATCACACAATGCATAGTAGTAGCAGCAGCAGTATCACACAATGCATATTAGTAGCCGCAGCAGTATCACACAATGCATAGTAGTAGCCGCAGCAGTATCACACAATGCATAGTAGTAGCCGCAGCAGTATCACACAATGCATAGTAGTAGCCGCAGCAGTATCACACAATGCATAGTAGTAGCCGCAGCAGTATCACACAATGCATAGTAGTAGCCGCAGCAGTATCAAACAATGCATATTAGTAGCAGCAGCAGTATAACACAATGCATAGTAGTAGCAGCAGCAGTATCACACAATGCATAGTAGTAGCAGCAGCAGTATCACACAATGCATAGTAGTAGCAGCAGCAGTATCACACAATGCATAGTAGTAGCCATAGCAGTATCACACAATGCATACTAGTAGCAGCAGCAGTATCACACAATGCATATTAGTAGCCGCAGCAGTATCACACAATGCATATTAGTAGCCGCAGCAGTATCACACAATGCATAGTAGTAGCAGCAGCAGCAGTATCACACAATGCATAGTAGTAGCAGCAGCAGTATCACACAATGCATATTAGTAGCAGCAGCAGCAGTATCACACAATGCATATTAGTAGCAGCAGCAGTATCACGCAATGCATATTAGTATCAGCAGCAGTATCACGCAATGCATATTAGTAGCCGCAGCAGTATCACACAATGCATAGTAGTAGCAGCAGTATCACGCAATGCATAGTAGTAGCAGCAGCAGCATCACACAATGCATATTAGTATCAGCAGCAGTATCACACAATGCATATTAGCATCAGCAGCAGTATCACGCAATGCATATTAGTAGCCGCAGCAGTATCACACAATGCATAGTAGTAGCAGCAGCAGCAGCAGTATCACGCAATGCATAGTAGTAGCAGCAGCAGCAGTATCACACAATGCATATTAGTAGCAGCAGCAGTATCACACAATGCATAGTAGTAGCAGCAGCAGCAGTATCACGCAATGCATATTAGTAGCAGCAGCAGTATCACACAATGCATATTAGTAGCAGCAGCAGTATCACACAATGCATAGTAGTAGCAGCAGCAGTATCACACAATGCATAGTAGCAGCAGCAGTATCACACAATGCATAGTAGCAGCAACAGTAGAGGTGGTGTGTCCCTCCACAACAATGTTTAACATCTAGGCCTATATACTGAAAATACACATTCACCTGGAGGTACATCTATCACCTCTGGGATAGCTTGTCAAAAACTACCAGGAAACCTGGTAAGATGGCATGATTCAATCATGCCATCTGAACAAAACATGCATGTTATTCACGTTAGTCGAATGTGGCAGGGCCTGCAAATCATTACAGACTACAAAAGTGAAGCACAGCCGAGGGCTGCACAGTGACACGAGCCAAGCAGATGAGCTAAACTACTTCTATGCAAATAACACAGAAACATGCATGAGAGCTCCAGCTGTAGCGGAAGACTGTGTGATCACGCTCTCCGCAGCCCATGTGAGTAAGACCTTTAAACAGGTCAACAGTCACAAGGCCGCAGGGCCAGACGGATTACCAGGACGTGTACTGCGAGCATGCGCTAACCACCTAACAAGGGCCTAAACTGATATTTTCAACCTCTCCCTGTCCGAGTGTGTAATACCAACATGTTTTAAGCAGACCACTATAGTCTCTGTGCCCAAGAACACTAAGGTAACCTGCCTAAATGTCTACTGACCCGAAGCACTCACGTCTGTAGCCATGAAGTGCTTTGAAAGGCTAGTCATGGCTCACATCAACACCATCATCCCAGAAACCCTAGACCCACTCCAATTTGCATACCACCCACCCCAACAGATCTCCAGATGATGCAGTCTCTATTTCACTCCACACTGCCCTTTCCCACCTGGACAAAAGGAACACACACCTATGTGAGAATGCTATACATAGACTAGAGCTCAGCATTCAACACCATAGCACCCTCAAAGCTCATCAATAAGCTAAGGACCCTGGGACTAAACACCTCCCTCTGCAACTGGATCCTAGACTTCCTGACAGGCCAACCCCAGGTGGTAAGGGTAGGTAACAACACATCCGCCACGCTGATCCTCAACACAGGGGCCCCTCAGGGGTGCGTGCTCAGCCCCCTCCTGTACTCCCTGTTCACTCATGACTGCACGGCCAGGCACGACTCCAACACCATCATTACATTTACCAATGACACAACTGATCACCGACAACAACGAGACAGCCTACAGGGAGGAGGTCAGAGGCCTGGCAGTGTGGTGCCAGGACAACAACCGCTCCCTGTGTTCAAGACAAAGGACATGATTGTGAACTACAGGAAAAAGAGGACCGAGCACACCCCCATTCTCATCGACGGGCTGCAGTGGAGAAGGTTGAGAAATTCAAGTTCCTTGGTGTCCACATCACCAACAAAATAACTTTGTCCAAGCACACCGTGAAGCAGGCACGACAAAACCTACTCCTACTCCTACTGAAAAGATTTGGCATGGGTACTCAGATCCTCAAACGGTTATACAGCTGCACCATCGATAGCATCCTGACTGGGATGGCAACTGCTCGGCCTCTGACCGCAAGGCACTACAGAACGGCCCAGTACATCATTGGGGCCAAGCTATCTGCCATCCAGGATCTCTATACCAGGCAGTGTCAGAGGAAGACCCAAAAAGTGTCAAAGACTCCAGCCACCCTAGTCATAGACTGTTCTGTCTGCTAACACACGGTAAGCGGTACCGGAGGGTCAAGTCTAGGTCCAAGAGGCTTCTAAACAGCTTCTACCCCCAAGCCATAAGACTCCTGAACATCAACATCAAGTAATATGGCTACCCACACTATTCACATTGCCGCCCCACCACCACTCTGTTGTCATCTATGTATAGTCACTTTAATAACTCCACCTACATGTACATTCTACCTCAACTAACCAGTGCCCGCGCACATTGACTCAGTACCGGCACCCCCCTGTATAGATCGATATTTTGATTGCTCCTCTTTAATGACTTGTTACTTTTCTCTTATTCTTATCTGTATTTTTTGAAACTGCACTGTTGTTTAGGGGCTCGTAAGTAAGCATTTCACTGTAATATCGACACCTGTTGTATTCGGTACATGTGACTAATAAATTGTGATTTATTCATCTAGAAAACATCCAACTACAGTTATGGCTTTAACCACAACACAGAAAGAATTGCAACTGTGGTTACATGTTTGCATGCTTTGTTTCTGGTGGGGTCTCTGTCTGCCACTGCCATTCAGTGGCAATTTAATCGAGAAGCCCTGTGAATGCTAAACAAGTGTAGTCCACTTGTCATTCCAATCTCCTTTGCATTAGCGTAGCCTCGTCTGTAGCCTGTCAACTATGTGTCTCTCTATCCCTGTTCTCTCCTCTCTGCACAGACCATACAAACGCTCCACACCGCGTGGCCGCGGCCACCCTAATCTGGTGGTCCCAGCGCGCACGACCCACGTGGAGTTCCAGGTCTCCGGTAGCCTCTGGAACTGCCGATCTGCGGCCAACAAGGCAGAGTTCATCTCAGCCTATGCCTCCCTCCAGTCCCTCGACTTCTTGGCACCGACGGAAACATGGATCACCACAGATAACACTGCCACTCCTACTGCTCTCTCTTCGTCCGCCCACGTGTTCTCGCACACCCCGAGAGCTTCTGGTCAGCGGGGTGGTGGCACCGGGATCCTCATCTCTCCCAAGTGGTCATTCTCTCTTTCTCCCCTTACCCATCTGTCTATCACCTCCTTTGAATTCCATGCTGTCACAGTTACCAGCCCTTTCAAGCTTAACATCCTTATCATTTATCGCCCTTGAGGTTCCCTCGGAGAGTTCATCAATGAGCTTGATGCCTTGATAAGCTCCTTTCCTGAGGACGGCTCACATCTCACAGTTCTGGGCGACTTTATCTCCCCACGTCTACCTTTGACTCATTCCTCTCTGCCTCCTTCTTTCCACTCCTCTCCTCTTTTGACCTCACCCTCTCACCTTCCCCCCTACTCACAAGGCAGGCAATACGCTCGACCTCATCTTTACTAGATGCTGTTCTTCCACTAACCTCATTGCAACTCCCCTCCAAGTCTCAGACGACTACCTTGTATCCTTTTCCCTCTCGCTCTCATCCAACACTTCCCACACTGCCCCTACTCGGATGGTATCGCGCCGTCCCAACCTTCGCTCTCTCTCCCCCGCTACTCTCTCCTCTTCCATCCTATCATCTCTTCCCTCTGCTCAAACCGTCTCCAACCTATCTCCTGATTCTGCCTCCTCAACCCTCCTCTCCTCCCTTTCTGCATCTTTTGACTCTCTATGCCCCCTATCCTCCAGGCCGGCTCGGTCCTCCCCTCCCGCTCCGTGGCTCGACGACTCATTGCGAGCTCACAGAACAGGGCTCCAGGCAGCCGAGCGGAAATGGAGGAAAACGCCTCCCTGCGGACCTGGCATCCTTTCGCTCCCTCCTCTCTACATTTTCCTCTTCTGTCTCTGCTGCTAAAGCCACTTTCTACCACTCTAAATTCCAAGCTTCTGCCTCTAACCCTAGGAAGCTCTTTGCCACCTTCTCCTCCCTCCTGAATCCTCCTCCCCCCCCCCCTCCTCCCTCTCTGCAGATGACTTCGTCAACCATTTTGAAAAGAAGGTCGACAACATCCGATCCTCGTTTGCTAAGTCAAACGACACCGCTGGTTCTGCTCACACTGCCCTACCCTGTGCTCTGACCTTTCTCCCCTCTCTCTCCAGATGAAATCTCGCGTCTTGTGACGGCCGGCCGCCCAACAACCTGCCCGCTTGACCCTATCCCCTCCTCCCTTCTCCAGACCATTTCCGGAGACCTTCTCCCTTACCTCACCCCGCTCATCAACTCATCCCTGACCGCTGGCTACGTCCCTTCCGTCTTCAAGAGAGTGAGAGTTGCACCCCTTCTGAAAAAACCTACACTCGATCCCTCCGATGTCAACAATTACAGACCAGTATCCCTTCTTTCTTTTCTCTCCAAAACTCTTGAACGTGCCGTCCTTGGCCAGCTCTCCCGCTATCTCTCTCTGAATGACATTCTTGATCCAAATCAGTCAGGTTTCAAGACTAGTCATTCAACTGAGACTGCTCTTCTCTGTATCACGGAGGCGCTCCGCACCGTTAAAGCTAACTCTCTCTCCTCTGCTCTCATCCTTCTAGACCTATCGGCTGCCTTCGATACTGTGAACCATCAGATCCTCCTCTCCACCCTCTCCGAGTTGGGCATCTCCGGCGCGGCCCACGCTTAGATTGCGTCCTACCTGACAGGTCGCTCCTACCAGGTGGCGTGGTGAGAATCTGTCTCCTCACCACGCGCTCTCACCACTGGTGTCCCCCAGGGCTCTGTTCTAGGCCCTCTCCTATTCTCGCTATACACCAAGTCACTTGGCTCTGTCATAACCTCACATGGTCTCTCCTATCATTGCTATGCAGACGACACACAATTAATCTTCTCCTTTCCCCCTTCTGATGACCAGGTGGCGAATCGCATCTCTGCATGTCTGGCAGACATATCAGTGTGGATGACTGATCACCACCTCAAGCTGAACCTTGGCAAGACGGAGCTGCTCTTCCTCCCGGGGAAGGACTGCACGTTCCATGATCTCGCCATCACGGTTGAAAACTCCATTGTGTCCTCCTCCCAGAGCGCTAAGAACCTTGGCGTGATCCTGGACAACACCCTGTCGTTCTCAACTAACATCAAGGCGGTGGCCCGTTCCTGTAGGTTCATGCTCTACAATATCCGCAGAGTACGACCCTGCCTCACACAGGAAGCGGCGCAGGTCCTAATCCAGGCACTTGTCATCTCCCGTCTGGATTACTGCAACTCGCTGTTGGCTGGGCTCCCTGCCTGTGCCATTAAACCCCTACAACTCATCCAGAACGCCGCAGCCCGTCTGGTGTTCAACCTTCCCAAGTTCTCTCACGTCACCCCGCTCCTCCGCTCTCTCCACTGGCTTCCAGTTGAAGCTCGCATCCGCTACAAGACCATGGTGCTTGCCTACGGAGCTGTGAGGGGAACGGCACCTCAGTACCTCCAGGCTCTGATCAGGCCCTACACCCAAACAAGGGCACTGCGTTCATCCACCTCTGTCCTGCTCGCCTCCCTACCACTGAGGAAGTACAGTTCCCGCTCAGCCCAGTCAAAACTGTTCGCTGCTCTGGCCCCCCAATGGTGGAACAAACTCCCTCACGACGCCAGGACAGCGGAGTCAATCACCACCTTCCGGAGACACCTGAAACCCCACCTCTTTAAGGAATACCTAGGATAGGATAAAGTAATCCTTCTCACCCCCCCCCTTTAAGATTTAGATGCACTATTGTAAAGTGACTGTTCCACTGGATGTCATAAGGTGAATGCACCAATCTGTAAGTCGCTCTGGATAAGAGCGTCTGCTAAATGACTTAAATGTAAAATGTAAATGTAAACTACATCTTCAGTCTCAGTGGACTAGTATAACAATTAAAAAAATACAGTGGAAAGGCAATAGCAGCATGCATGTGACAACCTAGCGCTGAAATTGTAGGCAGCATTCTGCCTTCTCCCTACAGTTCTCAGCCATTAGCTTCGGCCACAACTTATGTGAACTCCAATCCCAGAGATGTGTTTTCAAGCTGCAATACTTAACTTTTTTGGCAGCCAGAACAAATTCACATAGAAATGTAAGTTAAAGATCTGTCACTCTTTGAAAGCAAGTCTAAGAGGTGGTAGATCTGTTCTATGTGTTCCTTTTCTATACTGCCCGTTAAGTTTTGTTCTTTCTATTACTTTTGGTTTGGAACACAAGCTTCAAATGGCTGAAAATACAAAATGTTGGTTATGGAAAATATTTTTCACAGCGGTTTAGATGGTACAAATCTACACTATACTTGCTTGTTTTGTCACCAACGGAAATTAGAGGCACTTCTACGATTTGCGCAACCAGGAAATGGTGGAACGATTTCTGCATAGTGCATCTTTAACGTTAAGAAACATCAATAATTATTGCTTGCAAAATGGCTTTCTAAACATATGGCCCTCGTCTTTCATCAGCGTGAAAGAATCCTTCATGTAGCAGTTACAGCTATGGAGCCTCCATCAGACTAAACTACACTTCCGTTACACTTCGGCACGATCAAGGTGAGTATCAATTTAACCTGTATTATTCAAATGATTTCTCTCTGATATTAAAGTTAAGGTCTTTATGTCCACCGGCTGCATCAAACTGTTCCAGTGGAAGTCATTCATTGTCAATGGCGCAGTGAGTTGGGGGTGCAGCACTAGGCAGTAGTGTGTTCTGTATACCAAATCAAATGTATTTATAAAGCAATTTTCACATCAGCAGATGTCACACATTGCTTATACAGAAAACCAGCATAAAACCCCAAACAATGTAGATATAAAACCACGGTGGCTAGGAAAAACACCCAAGGCAGGAACATAGGAAGAAACCTAGAGAGTAACCAGTCTCTGAGGGGTGGCCAGTCCTCATCTGGCTGTGCCTGGTGGAGATAAGAGTACATGGCATTAAGGCAAGATTGTTATTCAAGATGTTCAAACATTCATATTTGACCAGCAGGGTCAAATAATAACCACAGTGGTTGTAGAGGGTGCAACAGGTCAGCACCACATGAGCTCAATATTTTCTACTCGTGTTGTTTTACCATGCATACAAACATAAATACACACACTCCAACTACCAAGCTTTAAGCTAGTTGAAAAGAGAAGCACATGTGCCTCAAGTACAGAAAATGCGGGGTAGAAATACAAAACTGCACTGCAAGCTATGCATCTTAATGATCAGACCGACCGTTGGATCTTAACAACCCCAACCCACGACTACAGGAGACGCTTTCATCCAACCACTTAAGTGTAATGGAATGGAACTGAGTCATGATCAAGGGCAACTAACAACCAGTCATTGGAGCACATGGTGGTCCTTTGCCCACCCTCAAACGTGTGGATTGACGAGAAATCCATTTTTTTAGCTAGTTACTTGGGCCAAGGTTTATTGAAGAGCCATATAGTTGACCATTGAGATTCGCTTTTGGCTAACTAGCGTTACTGTACAGTGACAGAACCGGCATGTTTCATCATACTACCGTAGCTAGCTAACAAGCTAGGCTAGCTAACGATAACTAGGTACCCTTGGGTCATCCACTGACTTTGACAAGTCAATCATGCCGTGCTAGTTAATCGGATTGATAACTAAGACTGTCTTTATGCTTGATATTCTTAACAGCGTCAAATGGTAGCCAGCAAATTATAATTTATGCTATGTTAGCTGCTAACTAACAGTAAATGAACGTCGCTAGTTAGCGTTGGGGAAATGAAATTATTTGTCATTTGCCGAACATTGCAATCAGTTAGGTGGCAATAAGAATGATAATATATCGCATGTCAAAATCATTTGCGCTGGTCATTCAGTAAGCAAGACGGTCACGCTAGCCAATAACAATTATGGAATACTGTTATTAATGAAACTGCCATGATGCCATAATGGGATCTGCCAAATAGTGATCCTAGGACCAGCAATTCTACGTTGGCTCACAACACATGAAAGCAATAACTACACGATCAGAGCAAAACTCCAGCAATATTTGCAAAATGTAATATAAAAGTAATGAATTGTATCAAAATATTTCAAGTGGGACAAAGCTAGCTAAGCAATTCGGCTAGCTACAATTACGCCTGCGCGGATAACTATTTGACATTTGTTGGTTACAGACAGGCCCTCGCCGAAGGCAAACAGGCCAATGATTCAATGGCACCCTAAAATGGAGAAAGGATACTCAAAGTCAACATCTTGGACTGGTAGTCAAAGGCCACCACTTCTCCCTGCAGACGCTGGCCCAAGCAGGTAAGACAAGAGATATGGCTACCGACGCTAAAATACTCCCCCGGTCCAGGAGCCGCCATCTTCTCCGCCAGGAAAGCGGAGCTCCAGTATTACGTAAAATTAGTACGTGAACTCGTCACTTGGACGACTCCAGGGCATGTCAAATTACCTACGTTGCATATGATGATTTTAATTAATTCCACAGTTCATACTCTCGCTAGCTGGCATTATAGCATTACATTTAGATTTTTTTTTACCAAAGATATCAAATTGTAGGATCCCTTGGATGAAAAAATGTATATAAAAAAGTATATATATTATTGAATTAATAAAGCTGCATACCAACATGGACTGTGTTTCGAATAACCATACTAACATACTGTATAGTACATACTTAATGAGTATACACTACATACAATATACTATTAGTTCATTTTAGTATACTGTAAATGAACTGTATCGTTTCAGTTGAGCATACTAGAGCTTTGCCTGTCTACCGGAAGTTGATGCTGTTGCTATGCAACCTCTTGCTATGCAACCTCTTGCTAGCTTGTTAGCACAACAAATGACTAGTAAAAAAAAGTACGATTTCGGGTGTGTTCGTAAATTCAATCTGCAGCAACAGCGTGTACTCTGCGCGTTCGTAAATCCAGAGCGTCGTCAGATTGTAAATTCAAAACATTAGGTAACTAGCTAACATACAGGCACATACTACTGTAATGCTATGTGTTTCGTAAGAGTAGCGTAGCTAACAAATTGTCAGCCAACATAACATGTAACGTAACTTATTTAAAAAGACATGACTTTATTACATTGCTAAATATTTTAGTAACTTTTGCCATTAGTTAGTTCAATGAATTTGTATTTGCTCTCGTCGCACTTTGGCTGCATATTATCCGCCATTTTCTTCAAATCTGAAAACGTTGTGAAGCCACGCCCATTTACTTAAGAATTGCATTATCAGCTCTAAAAGTACGGAAATAGTGTTCTCTGCGTGTATAGTTAGTATTTTGGTGAATTTAGTACGGCATCCGGGAACTTTTGCCATAATAACTATATCCATACTATGACCAATAAGCATACTATATATTCAATTCATGTCACAAATTGTGTGGTTAGTATGAGTATTCAAACACAGCTATGGTATTTTTTGTTTTGTTTTCTTGAGTAAGGCAGGTGTTTCAGCCTAGCTCAGTGCTTTCTGTGGTGGTGGGGCAAACCAGCAGAACATATGGAGCGTTACGCCGTGATTGGCTCAGTGTTCTGTCACTAATGGAGACTTTACATCACTGCCAAGTGTAAGAGGAGACCTTGAACATTTTAGCCCTTCGGCTGCCATAGAAGTGCCCGTCCAAGAAGGCTCAAGGTCATTGGCCACAGAGAAAATGACAGAGAACCACGTTATACAGAAGCTTTGATTGGACTGATCATGTCAACATCATACTTTCACAATTTTAGCTAGCATTCATCTTCATGAATCAAATTGACAATCTACTGGCAAATCATTTTTAATCCTTGTCATATGAAGAGAAATAATGAAGAGAAATTATAGATAAAACGTATCAGTGCTCATAGGCTATTGGACATAAACATTACACAACAAGTTGGAAATCGCAAATTCAGCGAGTGGTTTGGAAGGAATCAGTGACAGTGGCTGTGTGGTCCTAAATCTGGGATTAAGGGGCTTTTTTCTAAATTGAAAATGATAAACATTCAACATTGGCCATGCTGTCAAATAAGCATGATTTGTGCCACGCTCAAAACTGTTAATTCGGAGGACCGCAGCGCCACCTTCTTGTTCAAGTGAACACAGCATGAACAATGTGAGTCCAAAAATGTATTGTATGCTGCTTCATAAATTATGTAATATGCCAGGGAGACATGTATACCGTAGCTAAGAAAGTAATACTAAGTGTATGTTGTGTAGTGAGATGTTAGTAGCCCATGTGCCTTACCCTAATAATTTGGTCTATTTACCCCTCTAAATTTCCCCTACTGTTCTGGCTGTTCTACTGTAGCCTATAACCTGTTTTAGAGAAATGTAATCATCAAATATTGTAAGAGCTTTCATTGTCTGCTCATACGCCCCCTTTATTTATCCTATGGTTCATCAAGTTTGCAGACGACACTACAGTGGTAGGCTTGATTACCAACAATGACGAGACGGCCTACAGGGAGGAGGTGAATGCCCTCTGAGTGTGGTGTCAGGAAAATAACCTCATACTCAATGTCAACAAAACAAAGGAGTTGATCATGGACTTCAGGAAACAGAAGAGGGAGCAGCCCCCTATCCACATTGACGGGACAGTACTGGAGAGGGTGGAAAGTTTTAAGTTCCTCTGCATACACATCACAGACAAACTGAAATGGTCCACCCACACAGACAGCGTGGTGGAGAAGGCCTCTTCTTCAGGAGGCTGAAGAAATTTGTCTTGTCACCAAAATCACTCACAAACTTTTACAGATGCACAATCGAGCGCATCCTGTCGGGGTGTATCACCGCCTGGTACAGCAACTGCTCCGCCCACAACCGTAAGGCTCTCCAGAAGGTAGTGAGGTCTGCACAACGCATCACCGGGGGCAAACTACCTGCCCTCCAGGACACCTACACCAGCCGATGTCACAAGAAGGCCAAAAAGATCATCAAGGACAACAACCATCCGAGCCACTGCCTGTTCACCCTGCTATCGTCCAGAAGGCGAGGTCAGTACAGGTGCATCAAAGTGGGGACCGAGAGACTGACAAACAGCTTCTATCTCAGACTGTTGAACAGCCATCACTAACATTGAGTGGCTGCTGCAAACATACTGACTCAACACTAGCCACTTTAATAATGGAAAAAATGATGTAATAAATGTATCACTAGTCACTTTAAACAATGCACTAACGTTTACATACCCTACATTACTCATCTCATATGTATATACTGTATTCTATTCTGACCCCTCCTGTCTCAGCCTCCAGTATTTATGCTGCAGTAGTTTATGTGTCAGGGGGCTAGGGTCAGTCTGTTATATCTGGAGTATTTCTCCTGTCTTATCCAGAGTCCTGTGTGAATTTAAGTATGCTCTCTCTAATTCTCTCTTTCTCTCTTTCTTTCTCTCTCTCGGAGGACCAGAGCCTTAGGACCATGCCTCAGGACTACCTGGCATGATGACTCCTTGCTGTCCCCAGTCCACCTAGCCATGCTGCTGCTCCAGTTTCAACTGTTCTGCCTGCGGCTATGGAACCCTGACCTGTTCACCGGACGTGCAACCTGTCCCAGACCTGCTGTTTTAAACTCTCTAGAGACAGCAGGAGTGGTAGAGATAGTCTTAATGATCGCCTATGAAAAGCCAACTGACATTTACTCCTGAGGTGCTGACTTGCTGCATCCTCGACAACCACTGTGATTATTATTATTTGACCATGCTGGTCATTTATGAACATTTGAACATCTTGGCCATATTCTGTTAATAATCTCCACCCGGCACAGCCAGAAGAGGACTGGCCACCCCTCATAGCCTGGTTCCTCTCTATAGGTTTCTTCCTAGGTTTTGGCCTTTCTAGGGAGTTTTTCCTAGCCACCGTGCTTCTACACCTGCATTGCTTGCTGTTTGGGGTTTTAGGCTGGGTTTCAGTACAGCACTTTGAGATATCAGCTGATGTAAGAAGGGCTATATAAATACATTTGATCTACTGCATCTTGCCATCTTGATGTAATACATGTATCACTAGCCACTTTAAACAATGGCACGTTATATAACGTTTACATACCCTACATTACTCATCTCATATGCATATACTGTACTCTATACCATCCACTGCATCTTGCCTATGCCGTTCGGCCATCACTCATTCATATATATTTATGTACATATTCTTATTAATTCCTTTACACTTGTGTGTATAAGGTAGTTGTTGTGAAATTGTTAGGTTAGATATTAGATATTACTGCCTGGTCGGAACTAGAAGCACAAGCATTTCGCTACACTCACATTAACATCTGCCATGTGTATGTGACAAATAAAATTAGATTTGATTTGACTTGGTGTACAGGAAGAACTCTAAGAACGGCCCATGTTCTGAATTCTGTCGCTGTACATTTAAAAAGTGCTAAACAACTAGTTATATTGACTAATGTTATGTCCGTCCTAGCTCGCACTTTAATGGCTTAATCAAAATTACGGATTGCCTCTTATCCGCTTGTCGTCCCCTTATGCCATAGTTTGTACATCTCAGTTGTCAGTAGAAACCACATTTGTTTAAGCAAGTCAGCCATATCAGCTATGTTTTTTTAAAAGGCAGTAAATGGGGCTGAATGAACTGTTTTGCTGCCAGACAAGGCTCTGCTGATAACCAGGTATAGCAGTGGTAAGGTGTTGGGACTCTGCTGTTTGGACAGCTTTATGCAGGCCCAAACAATTTTTTGTCACCGTTTGTCACCATTATAGTGCAATTAATGTATTGTTTAGTGTTGTGTTGTGTAGTGGCTTTGCTAGAATGCATTCCACTTTTCTTTTTTTCCCCCACCACAATTTAAATGCTAAAATCTCCGCTGGTTGATTGACACTTGCATTGGGGACACAAAAGCTGCCTTCGTTCTCGTGTTCCCCTTGACTTACGCTATAAATACAAAAGTATGTGGACACCCCTTCCAATTAGTGGATTCGGCTATTTCAGCCACACCTGGTATGATGCTGCCAGGTGTATAAAATTGAGCACACAGTCATGCGATCTCTATACACAAACGACATGGCTAAAAGCCATTCAGATTTGTGAACATAATCTCTAGTTGTGTATTGCCGCTTTCCATGCTGTCTGTAACTTGTGAGGTGTGGAAACACTTTGTTGCTTTTATGGATTATGTATTGTTGCTTTTTGTGCTATGTTGTTCTGTCTGCATGCTATGTCTTGCTTGTCCTACGTTGCTCTGCATGTACTCACTGCTCAATGATTGTCTGTATTGTTATTGTAATTGTTTTTAATAACCTGCCCAGGGACTGCGGTTGAAAATTAGCCGGCTGGCTAAAACCAGCACTTTTACTGAAACGTTGATTAATGTACACTGGCCCTGCAAAAAAACAACAACCTCAAACTCAAATTCCTCGGCAAACCTGTGCCCCCGCACATTGACTCTGTACCGGTACCCCATAGATATAGCCTCGCTACTGTTATTTTACTGCTGCTATTCATTATTTTTTATTTTTTACTTATCTGTTTTTTACTTAACACTTATTTTTCAGAAAACTGCATAAATGGTTAAGGGCTTGTAAGGAAGCATTTCACTGGAAGGTAACCTTTTGCATTCGGCGCATGTGACAAATACAATTGGATTTGTTTTGAAATCATCCCAAAGGTGTTCGATGGGGTTGATATAGGGGTAACACTAAATAAGAAATGCCCTGACAATAAAAATGTCAGGATACTGTATGCAGCTATTCATATCATTCACCTGAAAGACCAAAGCAAATAAATCACATGCCGGATGTTTTTCAGTTGGTAACCATTTATAAATATGCTATTCTTCAATACATAGGGTTGACTGTACAGATTACAATCAGTTATCATGAGATAAAAACACATTCTTTTAGTTTTTAATTAATATTTCATCACAGCGCTCTGCAAGCTCACATTTACAGACTAAAGAACTCTGCTCAGCAAGCAAATACATTTAAATAAAATACCATTATAAAACTAGAGCGCTTCAGAGTTTTGTGTTTTGTATGGTTGGAGGTCTGGTGGAAAGGATACGCCTTCATTACTTTATCCCAGATGTCTATCCCAGATGTATATCCCACATGTCTATCCCAGATGTATATCCCACATGTCTATCCTACATGTCTATCCCACATGTCTATCCCACATGTCTATCCCAGATGTCTATCCCACATGTCTATCCCACATGTCTATCCCAGATGTCTATCCCACATGTCTATCCCACATGTCTATCCCAGATGTCTATCCCAGATGTATATCCCACATGTCTATCCCACATGTATATCCCACATGTCTATCCTACATGTCTATCCCACATGTCTATCCCACATGTATATCCCAGATGTCTATCCCAGATGTATATCCCACATGTCTATCCCACATGTCTATCCCACATGTATATCCCACATGTCTATCCCACATGTATATCCCACATGTCTATCCCACATGTATATCCCACATGTATATCCCACATGTCTATCCCACATGTCTATCCCAGATGTCTATCCCAGATGTATATCCCAGATGTATATCCCACATGTATATCCCAGATGTATATCCCAGATGTCTATCCCACATGTATATCCCAGATGTCTATCCCAGATGTCTATCCCAGATGTCTATCCCACATGTCTAACCCAGATGTATATCCCACATGTCTATCCCACATGTCTATCCCACATGTCTATCCCAGATGTATATCCCAGATTTATATCCCACATGTCTATCCCACATGTATATCCCAGATGTCTATCCCACATGTCTATCCCACATGTCTATCCCACATGTCTATCCCACATGTATATCCCAGATGTATATCCCAGATGTATATCCCACATGTCTATCCCACATGTCTATCCCAGATGTCTATCCCACATGTATATCCCAGATGTCTATCCCACATGTCTATCCCACGTGTCTATCCCACATGTATATCCCACATGTATATCCCAGATGTCTATCCCATGTCTATCCCACATGTCTATCCCACATGTCTATCCCACATGTATATCCCACATGTCTATCCCACATGTCTATCCCACATGTCTATCCCACATGTCTATCCCACATGTCTATCCCACATGTCTATCCCACATGTCTATCCCACATGTCTATCCCACATGTCTATCCCAGATGTATATCCCACATGTCTATCCCACATGTCTATCCCAGATGTCTATCCCACATGTCTATCCCACATGTCTATCCCAGATGTATATCCCAGATGTATATCCCACATGTCTATCCCACATGTCTATCCCACATGTATATCCCAGATGTCTATCCCAGATGTATATCCCACATGTCTATCCCACATGTCTATCCCACATGTATATCCCAGATGTCTATCCCAGATGTATATCCCAGATGTATATCCCACATGTCTATCCCACATGTCTATCCCACATGTCTATCCCAGATGTATATCCCAGATGTCTATCCCACATGTCTATCCCACATGTATATCCCAGATGTCTATCTCAGAACCCAGACCAGATGTATATCCCAGATGTCTATCCCAGAACCCAGACTAGATGTATATCCCAGATGTCTAT
Organism: Oncorhynchus gorbuscha; assembly: GCF_021184085.1. Lineage (NCBI taxonomy): Eukaryota > Metazoa > Chordata > Actinopteri > Salmoniformes > Salmonidae > Oncorhynchus > Oncorhynchus gorbuscha. Next base: position 98,410,181 of record NC_060178.1, read on the forward strand.
CACAGAACCCAGACCAGATGTATATCCCACATGTCTATCACAGAACCCAGACCAGATGTATATCTCAGATGTATATCCCAGATGAATATCCCAGATGTCTATCACAGAACCCAGACCAGATGTCTATCACAGAACCCAGATCAGATGTATATCCCAGATGTCTATCACAGAACCCAGACCAGATGTATATCCCAGATGTCTATCAAAGATCCCAGACCAGATGTATATCCCAGATGTATATCCCAGATATCTATCACAGAACCCAGACCAGATGTATATCCCAGATGTATATCCCATAAGTCTAGCCCACATGTCTATCACAGAACCCAGACCAGATGTATATCCCAGATGTCTATCACAGAACCCAGACCATATGTATATCCCAGATGTCTATCAAAGATCCCAGACCAGATGTATATCCCAGATGTATATGCCAGATGTCTATCACAGAACCCAGACAAGATGAATATCCCAGATGTATATCCCAGATGTCTATCACAGAACCCAGAAGAGATGTGTATCCCAGATGTCTATCACAGATCCCAGACAATATGAATATCCCAGATGTATATCCCAGATGTGTATCCCAGATATCTAGCACAGAACCCAGACCAGATGTGTATCCCAGATGTCTATCACAGAACCCAGACCAGATGTATATCCCAGATGTCTATCACAGAACCCAGACCAGATGTATATCACAGATGTCTATCACAGAACCCAGACCAGATGTATATTCCAGATGTCTATCACAGAACCCAGACCAGATGTCTATCCCAGATGTATATCCCAGATGTCTATCACAGAACCCAGACCAGATGTATATCCCAGATGTATATCCCAGATATTTATCACAGAACCCAGACTAGATGTATATCACAGATGTCTATCACAGAACCCAGACCAGATGTATATTCCAGATGTCTATCACAGAACCCAGACCAGATGTATATCCCAGATGTATATCCCAGATGTCTATCACAGAACCCAGACCAGATGTATATCACAGATGTCTATCACAGAACCCAGACCAGATGTATATTCCAGATGTCTATCACAGAACCCAGACCAGATGTATATCCCAGATGTATATCCCAGATGTCTATCACAGAACCCAGACCAGATGTATATCCCAGATGTCTATCACAGAACCCAGACCAGATGTATATTCCAGATGTCTATCACAGAACCCAGACCAGATGTATATCCCAGATGTATATCCCATATGTCTATCCCACATGTCTATCACAGAACCCAGACCAGATGTATATCCCAGATGTATATCCCAGATGTCTATCACAGAACCCAGACCAGATGTATATCCCAGATGTCTATCACAGAACCCAGACCAGATGTATATCCCAGATGTCTATCACAGAACCCAGACCAGATGTATATCCCAGATGTCTATCACAGAACCCAGACCAGATGTATATCCCAGATGTATATCCCATATGTCTAGCCCACATGTCTATCACAGAACCCAGACCAGATGTATATCCCAGATGTCTATCACAGAACCCAGACCATATGTATATCCCAGATGTCTATCAAAGATCCCAGACCAGATGTATATCCCAGATGTATATGCCAGATGTCTATCACAGAACCCAGACAAGATGAATATCCCAGATGTATATCCCAGATGTCTATCACAGAACCCAGAAGAGATGTGTATCCCAGATGTCTATCACAGATCCCAGACAATATGAATATCCCAGATGTATATCCCAGATGTGTATCCCAGATATCTAGCACAGAACCCAGACCAGATGTGTATCCCAGATGTCTATCACAGAACCCAGACCAGATGTATATCCCAGATGTCTATCACAGAACCCAGACCAGATGTATATCCCAGATGTATATCCCATATGTCTATCCCACATGTCTATCACAGAACCCAGACCAGATGGATATCCCAGATGTCTATCAAAGATCCCAGACCAGATGTATATCCCAGATGTATATTCCAGATGTCTATCAAAGATCCCAGAACAGATGTATATCCCAGATGTCTATCACAGAACCCAGACCAGAACCCAGTTGTATATTCCAGATGGCTATCACAGAACCCAGACCAGATGTATATCCCACATGTCTATCACAGAACCCAGACCAGATGTCTATCAAAGAACCCAGACCAGCTATATATCCCAGATGTCTATCACAGAACCCAGACCAGATGTATATCCCAGACCAGATGTATATCCCAGATGTATATTCCAGATGTCTATCACAGAACCCAGACCAGATGTATATCCCAGATGTATATTCCAGATGTCTATCAAAGATCCCAGACCAGATGTATATCCCAGATGTCTATCACAGAACCCAGACCAAATGTATATCCCAGATGTCTATCAAAGATCCCAGACCAGATGTATATCCCAGATGTATATTCCAGATGTATATCACAGATGTATATTCCAGATGTATATCCCAGATGTCTATCAAAGATCCCAGAACAGATGTATATCCCAGATGTATATCCCAGATGTATATGCCAGATGTCTATAACAGAACCCAGACCAGATGTATATCCCAGATGTATATGCCAGATGTTTATCACAGAACCCAGACCAGATGTATATCACAGATGTCTATCACAGAACCCAGACCAGATGTATATCCCAGATGTCTATCAAAGATCCCAGACCAGATGTATATCCCAGATGTCTATCACAGAACCCAGACCAGATGTATATCCCAGATGTCTATCACAGAACCCAGACCAGATGTATATCCCAGATGTATATCCCAGATGTCTATCACAGAACCCAGACCAGATGTATATCCCAGATGTATATCCCAGATATTTATCACAGAACCCAGACCAGATGTATATCACAGATGTCTATCACAGAACCCAGACCAGATGTATATTCCAGATGTCTATCACAGAACCCAGACCAGATGTATATCCCAGATGTATATCCCAGATGTCTATCACAGAACCCAGACCAGATGTATATCCCAGATGTCTATCACAGAACCCAGACCAGATGTATATCCCAGATGTATATCCCATATGTCTATCCCACATGTCTATCACAGAACCCAGACCAGATGTATATCCCAGATGTCTATCACAGAACCCAGACCAGATGTATATCCCAGATGTATATCCCATATGTCTATCCCACATGTCTATCACAGAACCCAGACCAGATGTATATCCCAGATGTCTATCACAGAACCCAGACCAGATGTATATCCCAGATGTATATCCCATATGTCTATCCCACATGTCTATCACAGAACCCAGACCAGATGTATATCCCAGATGTCTATCACAGAACCCAGACCAGATGTATATCCCATATGTCTATCCCACATGTCTATCACAGAACCCAGACCAGATGTATATCCCACATGTCTATCACAGAACCCAGACCAGATGTCTATCAAAGAACCCAGACCAGATGTATATCCCAGATGTCTATCACAGAACCCAGACCAGATGTATATCCCAGATGTCTATCAAAGATCCCAGACCAGATGTATATCCCAGATGTATATTCCAGATGTCTATCACAGAACCCAGACCAGATGTATATCCCAGATGTATATCCCAGATGTCTATCACAGAACCCAGAACAGATGTGTATCCCAGATGTCTATCACAGATCCCAGACAATATGAATATCCCAGATGTATATCCCAGATGTGTATCCCAGATATCTAGCACAGAACCCAGACCAGATGTGTATCCCAGATGTCTATCACAGAACCCAGACCAGATGTATATCCCAGATGTCTATCAAAGATCCCAGACCAGATGTATATCCCAGATGTCTATCACAGAACCCAGACCAGATGTATATCCCAGATGTCTATCACAGAACCCAGACCAGATGTATATCCCAGATGTATATCCCAGATGTCTATCACAGAACCCAGACCAGATGTATATCCCAGATGTATATCCCAGATATTTATCACAGAACCCAGACCAGATGTATATCACAGATGTCTATCACAGAACCCAGACCAGATGTATATTCCAGATGTCTATCACAGAACCCAGACCAGATGTATATCCCAGATGTATATCCCAGATGTCTATCACAGAACCCAGACCAGATGTATATCCCAGATGTCTATCACAGAACCCAGACCAGATGTATATCCCAGATGTATATCCCATATGTCTATCCCACATGTCTATCACAGAACCCAGACCAGATGTATATACCAGATGTCTATCACAGAACCCAGACCAGATGTATATCCCAGATGTATATCCCATATGTCTATCCCACATGTCTATCACAGAACCCAGACCAGATGTATATTCCAGATGTCTATCACAGAACCCAGACCAGATGTATATCCCAGATGTCTATCACAGAACCCAGACCAGATGTATATCCCAGATGTATATCCCATATGTCTATCCCACATGTCTATCACAGAACCCAGACCAGATGTATATCCCAGATGTCTATCACAGAACCCAGACCAGATGTATATCCCAGATGTATATCCCATATGTCTATCCCACATGTCTATCACAGAACCCAGACCAGATGTATATCCCAGATGTCTATCAAAGATCCCAGACCAGATGTATATCCCAGATGTATATTCCAGATGTCTATCAAAGATCCCAGACCAGATGTATATCCCAGATGTCTATCACAGAACCCAGACCAGAACCCAGATGTATATCCCAGATGTCTATCACAGAACCCAGACCAGATGTATATCCCAGATGTCTATCAAAGATCCCAGACCAGATGAATATCCCAGTTGTATATTCCAGATGGCTATCACAGAACCCAGACCAGATGTATATCCCACATGTCTATCACAGAACCCAGACCAGATGTCTATCAAAGAACCCAGACCAGATGTATATCCCAGATGTCTATCACAGAACCCAGACCAGATGTATATCCCAGATGTATATCCCATATGTCTATCCCACATCTCTATCACAGAACCCAGACCAGATGTATATCCCAGACCAGATGTATATCCCAGTTGTATATTCCAGATGTCTGTCACAGAACCCAGACCAGATGTATATCCCACATGTCTATCACAGAACCCAGACCAGATGTCTATCAAAGATCCCAGACCAGATGTATATCCCAGATGTCTATCACAGAACCCAGACCAGATGTATATCCCAGATGTCTATCAAAGATCCCAGACCAGATGTATATCCCAGATGTATATCCCAGATGTCTATCACAGAACCCAGACCAGATGTATATCCCAGATGTATATCCCATATGTTTATCACAGAACCCAGACCAGATGTATATCACAGATGTCTATCACAGAACCCAGACCATATGTATATTCCAGATGTCTATCACAGAACCCAGACCAGATGTATATCCCAGATGTATATCCCAGATGTCTATCAAAGATCCCAGACCAGATGTATATCCCAGTTGTATATTCCAGATGTCTATCACAGAACCCAGACCAGATGTATATCCCACATGTCTATCACAGAACCCAGACCAGATGTCTATCAAAGATCCCAGACCAGATGTATATCCCAGATGTCTATCACAGAACCCAGACCAGATGTATATCCCAGATGTCTATATCAAAGATCCCAGACCAGATGTATATCCCAGATGTATATCCCAGATGTCTATCACAGAACCCAGACCAGATGTATATCCCAGATGTATATCCCAGATGTTTATCACAGAACCCAGACCAGATGTATATCACAGATGTCTATCACAGAACCCAGACCAGATGTATATTCCAGATGTCTATCACAGAACCCAGACCAGATGTATATCCCAGATGTATATCCCAGATGTCTATCAAAGATCCCAGACCAGATGTATATCCCAGTTGTATATTCCAGATGTCTATCACAGAACCCAGACCAGATGTATATCCCACATGTCTATCACAGAACCCAGACCAGATGTCTATCAAAGATCCCAGACCAGATGTATATCCCAGATGTCTATCACAGAACCCAGACCAGATGTATATCCCAGATGTCTATCAAAGATCCCAGACCAGATGTATATCCCAGATGTCTATCACAGAACCCAGACCAAATGTATATCCCAGATGTCTATCAAAGATCCCAGACCAGATGTATATCCCAGATGTATATCCCAGATGTATATGCCAGATGTCTATCACAGAACCCAGACAATATGAATATCCCAGATGTATATCCCAGATGTGTATCCCAGATGTCTATCACAGAACCCAGACCAGATGTATATCCCAGATGTATATCCCAGATATTTATCACAGAACCCAGACCAGATGTATATCACAGATGTCTATCACAGAACCCAGACCAGATGTATATTCCAGATGTCTATCACAGAACCCATACCAGATGTATATCCCAGATGTATATCCCAGATGTCTATCACAGAACCCAGACTAGATGTATATCCCAGATGTATATCCCAGATGTTTATCACAGAACCCAGACCAGATGTATATCACAGATGTCTATCACAGAACCCAGACCAGATGTATATTCCAGATGTCTATCACAGAACCCAGACCAGATGTATATCCCAGATGTATATCCCAGATGTCTATCACAGAACCCAGACCAGATGTATATCCCAGATGTCTATCACAGAACCCAGACCAGATGTATATCCCATATGTCTATCCCACATGTCTATCACAGAACCCAGACCAGATGTATATCCCAGATGTCTATCACAGAACCCAGACCAGATGTATATCCCAGATGTCTATCACAGAACACAGACCAGATGTATATCCCAGATGTCTATCAAAGATCCCAGACCAGATGTATATTCCAGATGTCTATCAAAGATCCCAGACCAGATGTATATCCCAGATGTCTATCACAGAACCCAGACCAGAACCCAGATGTATATCCCAGATGTCTATCACAGAACCCAGACCAGATGTATATCCCAGATGTCTATCAAAGATCCCAGACCAGATGTATATCACAGATGTCTATCACAGAACCCAGACCAGATGTATATTCCAGATGTCTATCACAGAACCCAGACCAGATGTATATCCCAGATGTATATCCCAGATGTCTATCACAGAACCCAGACAGTATGAATATCCCAGATGTATATCCCAGATGTATATGCCAGATGTCTATCACAGAACCCAGACCAGATGTATATCCCAGATGTATATCCCAGATGTCTATCACAGAACCCAGACAGTATGAATATCCCAGATGTATATCCCAGATGTATATGCCAGATGTCTATCAGAGAACCCAGACAGTATGAATATCCCAGATGTATATCCCAGATGTATATGCCAGATGTCTATCACAGAACCCAGACAATATGAATATCCCAGATGTATATCCCAGATGTGTATCCCAGATGTCTATCACAGAACCCAGACCAGATGTATATCCCAGATGTCTATCACAGAACCCAGACCAGATGTATATCCCAGATGTATATCCCATATGTCTATCCCACATGTCTATCACAGAACCCAGACCAGATGTATATTCCAGATGTCTATCACAGAACCCAGACCAGATGTATATCCCAGATGTCTATCACAGAACCCAGACCAGATGTATATCCCAGATGTATATCCCATATTTCTATCCCACATGTCTATCACAGAACCCAGACCAGATGTATATCCCAGATGTCTATCACAGAACCCAGACCAGATGTATATCCCAGATGTATATCCCATATGTCTATCCCACATGTCTATCACAGAACCCAGACCAGATGTATATCCCAGATGTCTATCAAAGATCCCAGACCAGATGTATATCCCAGATGTATATTCCAGATGTCTATCAAAGATCCCAGACCAGATGTATATCCCAGATGTCTATCACAGAACCCAGACCAGAACCCAGATGTATATCCCAGATGTCTATCACAGAACCCAGACCAGATGTATATCCCAGATGTCTATCAAAGATCCCAGACCAGATGAATATCCCAGTTGTATATTCCAGATGGCTATCACAGAACCCAGACCAGATGTATATCCCACATGTCTATCACAGAACCCAGACCAGATGTCTATCAAAGAACCCAGACCAGATGTATATCCCAGATGTCTATCACAGAACCCAGACCAGATGTATATCCCAGATGTATATCCCATATGTCTATCCCACATCTCTATCACAGAACCCAGACCAGATGTATATCCCAGACCAGATGTATATCCCTGTTGTATATTCCAGATGTCTATCACAGAACCCAGACCAGATGTATATCCCACATGTCTATCACAGAACCCAGACCAGATGTCTATCAAAGATCCCAGACCAGATGTATATCCCAGATGTCTATCACAGAACCCAGACCAGATGTATATCCCAGATGTATATGCCAGATGTCTATCACAGAACCCAGACAGTATGAATATCCCAGATGTATATCCCAGATGTATATGCCAGATGTCTATCACAGAACCCAGACAATATGAATATCCCAGATGTATATCTCAGATGTCTATCACAGAACCCAGACCAGATGTATATCCCAGATGTATATCCCAGATGTTTATCACAGAACCCAGACCAGATGTATATCACAGATGTCTATCACAGCCAGACCAGACCAGATGTATATTCCAGATGTCTATCACAGAACCCAGACCAGATGTATATCCCAGATGTATATCCCAGATGTCTATCAAAGATCCCAGACCAGATGTATATCCCAGTTGTATATTCCAGATGTCTATCACAGAACCCAGACCAGATGTATATCCCACATGTCTATCACAGAACCCAGACCAGATGTCTATCAAAGATCCCAGACCAGATGTATATCCCAGATGTCTATCACAGAACCCAGACCAGATGTATATCCCAGATGTCTATCAAAGATCCCAGACCAGATGTATATCCCAGATGTCTATCACAGAACCCAGACCAAATGTATATCCCAGATGTCTATCAAAGATCCCAGACCAGATGTATATCCCAGATGTATATCCCAGATGTATATGCCAGATGTCTATCACAGAACCCAGACAATATGAATATCCCAGATGTATATCCCAGATGTGTATCCCAGATGTCTATCACAGAACCCAGACCAGATGTATATCCCAGATGTATATCCCAGATGTCTATCAAAGATCCCAGACCAGATGTATATCCCAGTTGTATATTCCAGATGTCTATCACAGAACCCAGACCAGATGTATATCCCACATGTCTATCACAGAACCCAGACCAGATGTCTATCAAAGATCCCAGACCAGATGTATATCCCAGATGTCTATCACAGAACCCAGACCAGATGTATATCCCAGATGTCTATCAAAGATCCCAGACCAGATGTATATCCCAGATGTCTATCACAGAACCCAGACCAAATGTATATCCCAGATGTCTATCAAAGATCCCAGACCAGATGTATATCCCAGATGTATATCCCAGATGTATATGCCAGATGTCTATCACAGAACCCAGACAATATGAATATCCCAGATGTATATCCCAGATGTGTATCCCAGATGTCTATCACAGAACCCAGACCAGATGGGTATCCCAGATGTATATCCCAGATATTTATCACAGAACCCAGACCAGATGTATATTACAGATGTCTATCACAGAACCCAGACCAGATGTATATTCCAGATGTCTATCACAGAACCCAGACCAGATGTATATCCCAGATGTATATCCCAGATGTCTATCACAGAACCCAGACTAGATGTATATCCCAGATGTATATCCCAGATGTTTATCACAGAACCCAGACCAGATGTATATCACAGATGTCTATCACAGAACCCAGACCAGATGTATATTCCAGATGTCTATCACAGAACCCAGACCAGATGTATATCCCAGATGTATATCCCAGATGTCTATCACAGAACCCAGACCAGATGTATATCCCAGATGTCTATCACAGAACCCAGACCAGATGTATATCCCATATGTCTATCCCACATGTCTATCACAGAACCCAGACCAGATGTATATCCCAGATGTCTATCACAGAACCCAGACCAGATGTATATCCCAGATGTCTATCACAGAACACAGACCAGATGTATATCCCAGATGTCTATCAAAGATCCCAGACCAGATGTATATCCCAGATGTATATTCCAGATGTCTATCAAAGATCCCAGACCAGATGTATATCCCAGATGTCTATCACAGAACCCAGACCAGAACCCAGATGTATATCCCAGATGTCTATCACAGAACCCAGACCAGATGTATATCCCAGATGTATATTCCAGATGTCTATCAAAGATCCCAGACCAGATGTATATCCCAGATGTCTATCACAGAACCCAGACCAAATGTATATCCCAGATGTCTATCAAAGATCCCAGACCAGATGTATATCCCAGATGTATATCCCAGATGTATATCCCAGATGTCTATCACAGAACCCAGACAGTATGAATATCCCAGATGTATATCCCAGATGTATATGCCAGATGTCTATCACAGAACCCAGACCAGATGTATATCCCAGATGTATATCCCAGATGTCTATCACAGAACCCAGACAGTATGAATATCCCAGATGTATATCCCAGATGTATATGCCAGATGTCTATCACAGAACCCAGACAGTATGAATATCCCAGATGTATATCCCAGATGTATATCCCAGATGTCTATCACAGAACCCAGACAGATGAATATCCCAGATGTATATCCCAGATGTATATGCCAGATGTCTATCACAGAACCCAGACCAGATGTATATCCCAGATGTATATCCCAGATGTCTATCACAGAACCCAGACAGATGAATATCCCAGATGTATATCCCAGATGTATATGCCAGATGTCTATCACAGAACCCAGACCAGATGTATATCCCAGATGTATATCCCAGATGTCTATCACAGAACCCAGACAGATGAATATCCCAGATGTATATCCCAGATGTATATGCCAGATGTCTATCACAGAACCCAGACAGTATGAATATCCCAGATGTATATCCCAGATGTATATCCCAGATGTCTATCACAGAACCCAGACAGTATGAATATCCCAGATGTATATCCCAGATGTATATGCCAGATGTCTATCACAGAACCCAGACCAGATGTATATCCCAGATGTATATCCCTATGTCTATCACAGAACCCAGACAGTATGAATATCCCAGATGTATATCCCAGATGTATATGCCAGATGTCTATCACAGAACCCAGACAGTATGAATATCCCAGATGTATATCCCAGATGTATATCCCAGATGTCTATCACAGAACCCAGACAGTATGAATATCCCAGATGTATATCCCAGATGTATATGCCAGATGTTTATCACAGAACCCAGAACAGATGTATATCCCAGATGTCTATCACAGAACCCAGACCAGATGTATATCCCAGATGTATATCCCATTTGTCTATCCCACATGTCTATCACAGAACCCAGACCAGATGTATATCCCAGACCAGATGTATATCCCAGTTGTATATTCCAGATGTCTATCACAGAACCCAGACCAGATGTATATCCCAGATGTATATTCCAGATGTCTATCAAAGATCCCAGACCAGATGTATATCCCAGATGTCTATCACAGAACCCAGACCAGAACCCAGATGTATATCCCAGATGTCTATCACAGAACCCAGACCAGATGAATATCCCAGATGTCTATCAAAGATCCCAGACCAGATGAATATCCCAGTTGTATATTCCAGATGGCTATCACAGAACCCAGACCAGATGTATATCCCACATGTCTATCACAGAACCCAGACCAGATGTCTATCAAAGAACCCAGACCAGATGTATATCCCAGATGTCTATCACAGAACCCAGACCAGATGTATATCCCAGATGTCTATCAAAGATCCCAGACCAGATGTATATCCCAGATGTATATTCCAGATGTCTATCACAGAACCCAGACCAGATGTATATCCCAGATGTATATTCCAGATGTCTATCAAAGATCCCAGACCAGATGTATATCCCAGATGTCTATCACAGAACCCAGACCAAATGTATATCCCAGATGTCTATCAAAGATCCCAGACCAGATGTATATCCCAGATGTATATCCCAGATGTATATGCCAGATGTCTATCACAGAACCCAGACAATATGAATATCCCAGATGTATATCCCAGATGTATATGCCAGATGTCTATCACAGAACCCAGACCAGATGTATATCCCAGATGTATATGCCAGATGTTTATCACAGAACCCAGACCAGATGTATATCACAGATGTCTATCACAGAACCCAGACCAAATGTATATCCCAGATGTCTATCAAAGATCCCAGACCAGATGTATATCCCAGATGTATATCCCAGATGTCTATCACAGAACCCAGACAGTATGAATATCCCAGATGTATATGCCAGATGTCTATCACAGAACCCAGACCAGATGTATATCCCAGATGTATATCCCAGATGTCTATCACAGAACCCAGACAGATGAATATCCCAGATGTATATCCCAGATGTATATGCCAGATGTCTATCACAGAACCCAGACAGATGAATATCCCAGATGTATATCCCAGATGTATATCCCAGATGTCTATCACAGAACCCAGACAGTATGAATATCCCAGATGTATATCCCAGATGTATACCCAGACCAGATGTTTATCACAGAACCCAGAACAGATGTATATCCCAGATGTCTATCACAGAACCCAGACCAGATGTATATCCCAGATGTATATCCCATTTGTCTATCCCACATGTCTATCACAGAACCCAGACCAGATGTATATCAGACCAGATGTATATCCCAGTTGTATATTCCAGATGTCTATCACAGAACCCAGACCAGATGTATATCCCACATGTATATCCCATATGTCTATCCCACATGTCTATCACAGAACCCAGACCAGATGGATATCCCAGATGTCTATCAAAGATCCCAGACCAGATGTATATCCCAGATGTATATCCCAGATGTCTATCAAAGATCCCAGACCAGATGTATATCCCAGATGTCTATCACAGAACCCAGACCAGAACCCAGATGTATATCCCAGATGTCTATCACAGAACCCAGACCAGATGAATATCCCAGATGTCTATCAAAGATCCCAGACCAGATGAATATCCCAGTTGTATATTCCAGATGCTATCACAGAACCCAGACCAGATGTATATCCCACATGTCTATCACAGAACCCAGACCAGATGTATATCCCAGATGTCTATCACAGAACCCAGACCAGATGTATATCCCAGATGTCTATCAAAGATCCCAGACCAGATGTATATCCCAGATGTATATTCCAGATGTCTATCACAGAACCCAGACCAGATGTATATCCCAGATGTATATTCCAGATGTCTATCAAAGATCCCAGACCAGATGTATATCCCAGATGTCTATCACAGAACCCAGACCAAATGTATATCCCAGATGTCTATCAAAGATCCCAGACCAGATGTATATCCCAGATGTATATCCCAGATGTCTATCACAGAACCCAGACCAAGATGTATATCCCAGATGTATATGCCAGATGTCTATCACAGAACCCAGACCAGATGTATATCCCAGATGTATATGCCAGATGTTTATCACAGAACCCAGACCAGATGTATATCACAGATGTCTATCACAGAACCCAGACCAAATGTATATCCCAGATGTCTATCAAAGATCCCAGACCAGATGTATATCCCAGATGTATATCCCAGATGTCTATCACAGAACCCAGACAGTATGAATATCCCAGATGTATATCCCAGATGTATATCCCAGATGTCTATCACAGAACCCAGACCAGATGTATATCCCAGATGTATATCCCAGATGTCTATCACAGAACCCAGACAGTATGAATATCCCAGATGTCTATCACAGAACCCAGACAGTATGAATATCCCAGATGTATATCCCAGATGTATATCCCAGATGTCTATCACAGAACCCAGACCAGATGTATGAATATCCCAGATGTATATCCCAGATGTATATCCCAGATGTTTATCACAGAACCCAGAACCAGATGTATATCCCAGATGTCTATCACAGAACCCAGACCAGATGTATATCCCAGATGTATATCCCATTTGTCTATCCCACATGTCTATCACAGAACCCAGACCAGATGTATATCCCAGACCAGATGTATATCCCAGTTGTATATTCCAGATGTCTATCACAGAACCCAGACCAGATGTATATCCCATATGTCTATCCCACATGTCTATCACAGAACCCAGACCAGATGGATATCCCAGATGTCTATCAAAGATCCCAGACCAGATGTATATCCCAGATGTATATTCCAGATGTCTATCAAAGATCCCAGACCAGATGTATATCCCAGATGTCTATCACAGAACCCAGACCAGAACCCAGATGTATATCCCAGATGTCTATCACAGAACCCAGACCAGATGAATATCCCAGATGTCTATCAAAGATCCCAGACCAGATGAATATCCCAGTTGTATATTCCAGATGGCTATCACAGAACCCAGACCAGATGTATATCCCACATGTCTATCACAGAACCCAGACCAGATGTCTATCAAAGAACCCAGACCAGATGTATATCCCAGATGTCTATCACAGAACCCAGACCAGATGTATATCCAGATGTATATCCCAGATGTCTATCAAAGATCCCAGACCAGATGTATATCCCAGATGTATATTCCAGATGTCTATCACAGAACCCAGACCAGATGTATATTCCAGATGTCTATCAAAGATCCCAGACCAGATGTATATCCCAGATGTCTATCACAGAACCCAGACCAAATGTATATCCCAGATGTCTATCAAAGATCCCAGACCAGATGTATATCCCAGATGTATATCCCAGATGTATATGCCAGATGTCTATCACAGAACCCAGACAATATGAATATCCCAGATGTATATCCCAGATGTATATGCCAGATGTCTATCACAGAACCCAGACCAGATGTATATCCCAGATGTATATGCCAGATGTTTATCACAGAACCCAGACCAGATGTATATCACAGATGTCTATCACAGAACCCAGACCAGATGTATATTCCAGATGTCTATCACAGAACCCAGACCAGATGTATATCCCAGATGTCTATCACAGAACCCAGACTAGATGTATATCCCAGATGTATATCCCAGATGTTTATCACAGAACCCAGACCAGATGTATATCCCAGATGTCTATCACAGAACCCAGACCAGATGTATATTCCAGATGTCTATCACAGAACCCAGACCAGATGTATATCCCAGATGTATATCCCAGATGTCTATCACAGAACCCAGACCAGATGTATATCCCAGATGTCTATCACAGAACCCAGACCAGATGTATATCCCATATGTATATCCCACATGTCTATCACAGAACCCAGACCAGATGTATATCCCAGATGTCTATCACAGAACCTAGACCAGATGTATATCCCAGATGTCTATCACAGAACCCAGACCAGATGTATATCCCAGATGTCTATCAAAGATCCCAGACCAGATGTATATCCCAGATGTCTATCACAGAACCCAGACCAGAACCCAGATGTATATCCCAGATCTCTATCACAGAACCCAGACCAGATGTATATCCCAGATGTATATTCCAGATGTCTATCAAAGATCCCAGACCAGATGTATATCCCAGATGTCTATCACAGAACCCAGACCAGATGTATATCCCAGATGTCTATCAAAATCCCAGACCAGATGATGTCTATATCCCAGATGTATATCCCAGATGTATATCCCAGATGTCTATCACAGAACCCAGACCAGATGTATATCCCAGATGTATATCCCAGATGTCTGCCAGATGTCTATCACAGAACCCAGACCAGATGTATATCCCAGATGTATATGCCAGATGTTTATCACAGAACCCAGACCAGATGTATATCCCAGATGTCTATCACAGAACCCAGACCAGATGTATATCCCAGATGTATATCCCATATGTCTATCCCACATGTCTATCACAGAACCCAGACCAGATGTATATCCCAGATGTCTATCACAGAACCCAGACCAGATGTATATCCCAGATGTATATCCCATATGTCTATCCCACATGTCTATGTCTATCTATCCAGATGTGATCCCAGATGCCGGCCAGATGCCAGAACAACCTGCCCAGATGCTATGACCCAGATGTATCCCAGATGTCCTCCTCTCTTCTCCAGACCATTTCCGGAGACCTTCTCCCAGATGTATACCCCACCTGCTCATCAACAGATCCCTGACCGTTGGCTACGTCCCTTCCGTCTTCAGATGTATAGTTGCATCCCCTTCTGAAAAAACCTACACTCGATCCCTCCGATGTCAACAATTACAGACCAGTATCCCTTCTTTCTTTTCTCTCCAAAACTCTTGACCAGATGTATATCCCCAGATCTCCCGCTATCTCTCCCAGAATGACCTTCTTGATCCAAATCAGTCAGGTTTCAGATGTCTAGTCATTCAACCAGACTGTCTCCTCTGTATCACAGATGGCGCTCCCGCAGATGTAATCTCTCTCCTCTGCTCCATCCTTCTAGATCTATATCCCAGATGTCTATCACAGAACCATCAGACCTCCTCTCCACCCTCTCCGAGTCCCAGGCATCCCGGCGCGGCCCACGATGGATTGCGTCCTACCTGACAGGTCGCTCCTACCAGGTGGCGTGGCGAGAATCTGTATCCCAGATGTCTATCACGCGCTCTCACCACTGGTGTCCCCCAGATGCTCTGTTCTTGGCCCTCTCCTATTCCGCTATACACCAAGTCACTTGGCTATCATAACCTCACATGGTCTCTCTTATCATTGCTATGCAGAACCCAGACACAATTAATCTTCTCCTTTCCCCTTCTGATGACCAGCTGGCGAATCAGATCTCTGCATGTCTGGCAGACATATCAGATGGATGACGGATCACCACCTCAAGCTGAATCTCAGGCAAGACAGAGCTGCTCTTCCTCCCGGGAAGGACTGCCCGTTCCATGATCTCGCCATCACGGTATGACAACTCCATTGTGTCCTCCTCCCAGACCGCCAAGAACCTTGGCGTGATCCCAGACAACACCTGTCGTTCTCAACTAACATCAAGGCAGATGTGGCCCAGTTCCTGTATATTCATGCTCTACAACATCCAGACCAGATGTATATCCCAGATGCCTCACACAGGAAGCGGCGCAGGTCCTAATCCAGGCACTTGTCATCTCCCGTCTGGATTACTGCAACTCGCTGTTGGCTGGGCTCCCTGCCTATGCCATTAAACCCCTTCAACTCATCCAGAACGCCGCAGCCCGTCTGGTGTTCAACCAGACCAGATGTTCTCTCAGATGTCATCCAGCTCCAGACCCGATTATATCCACTGGCTTCCAGTTGAATCGCATCCGCTACAAGACCATGGTGCTATCCCATCACGAACCCAGCTGTGAGGGGAACGGCACCTCAGTACCTCCAGGCTCTGATCAGGCCCTACACCCAAACAAAGGTACAGCGTTCATCCACCTCTGACCTGCTGTCTCCCTACCACTGAGGAAGTACAGCTCCCGTCTCAGCCCAGTCAAAACTGTTCCCAGCTGCCCAGGCCCCCAATGGTGGAACAAACTCCCTCAGATGACGCCAGGACAGCAGAGTCAATCACCACCTTCCCAGACACCTGAAACCCCACCTCTTTAAGGAATACCTAGGATAGGTTAAGTAATCCCTCCCACCCACCCCCTAAGTTTTAGATGCACTATTGTTAAGTGACTGTCCCACTGGATGTCATAAGGTGAATGCACCAATTTGTAAGTCAGCTCTGGATAAGAGCGTCTGCTAAATGACTTAAATGTAAATGTAAATGTATCACAGAACCCAGACCAGATGTAGATCCCAGACCAGATGTATATCCCAGATGTATATTCCAGATGTCTATCACAGAACCCAGACCAGATGTATATCCCACATGTCTATCACAGAACCCCCAGATGTCTATCAAAGAACCCAGACCAGATGTATATCCCAGATGTCTATCACAGAACCCAGACCAGATGTATATCCCAGATGTCTATCAAAGATCCCAGACCAGATGTATATCCCAGATGTATATCCCAGATGTCTATCACAGAACCCAGACCAGATGTATATCCCAGATGTATCACAGAATCCCAGATGTTTATCCCACAGAACCCAGACCAGATGTATATCACAGATGTCTATCACAGAACCCAGACCAGATGTATATCCCAGATGTCTATCACAGAACCCAGACCAGATGTATATCCCCCAGATGTCTATCATCAAGATCCCAGACCAGATGTATATCCCAGATGTCTATCACAGAACCCAGACCAGATGTATATCCCAGATGTCTATCACAGAACCCAGACCAGATGATCCCAGACCAGATGTCTATCCCAGATGTATATTCCAGATGTCTATCACAGATCCCAGACCAGATGTATATCCCAGATATCCCAGATGTCTATCACAGAACCCAGACCAGATGTATATCCCAGATGTCTATCACAGAACCAGATGTATATCCCAGATGTATATCCCAGATGTCTATCACAGAACCCAGACCAGATGTATATCCCAGATGTCTATCACAGAACCCAGACCAGATGTATATCCCAGATGTCTATCAAGAACCCAGACCAGATGTATATCCCAGAGTATATCCCAGATGTCTATCACAGAACCCAGACCAGATGTATATCCCAGATGTCTATCACAGAACCCAGACCAGATGTATATCCCAGATGTCTATCAAAGATCCCAGACCAGATGTATACCCCAGATGTATATCCCAGATGTCTATCACAGAACCCAGACCAGATGTATATCCCAGATGTATATCCCAGATGTCTATCACAGAACCCAGACCAGATGTATATCCCAGATGTCTATCAAAGATCCCAGACCAGATGTATATCCCAGATGTCTATCACAGAACCCAGACCAGATGTATATCCCAGATGTCTGTCACAGAACCCAGACCAGATGTATATCCCAGATGTCTATCACAGAACCCAGACCAGATGTATATCCCAGATGTCTATCAAAGAACCAGACCAGATTATTATCCCAGATGTCTATCACAGAACCCAGACCAGGTGTATATCCCAGATGTCTATCCCAGATGTCTATCACAGAACCCAGACCAGATGTATATCCCAGATGTATATCCCAGATGTCTATCACAGAACCCAGACCAGATGTATATCCCAGATGTCTATCAAAGATCCCAGACCAGATGTATATCCCAGATGTCTATCACAGAACCCAGACCAGATGTATATCCCAGATGTTTGTCACAGAACCCAGACCAGATGTATATCCCAGATGTCTATCACAGAACCCAGACCAGATGTATATCCCAGATGTCTATCAAAGATACCAGACCAGATTATTATCCCAGATGTCTATCACAGAACCCAGACCAGATGTATATCCCAGATGTCTATCCCAGATGTCTATCACAGAACCCAGACCAGATGTATATCCCAGATGTATATCACAGAACCCAGACCAGATGTATATCCCAAATGTCTATCACAGAACCCAGACCAGATGTATATCCCAGATGTCTATCACAGAACCCAGACCAGATGTATATCCCAGATCTCTATCACAGAACCCAGACCAGATGTCTATTCCAGATGTATATCCCAGATGTCTATCAAAGATCCCAGACCAGATGTATATCCAAGATGTCTATCCCACATGTCTATCACAGAACCCAGACCAGATGTATACCAGATGTATATCCCAGATGTCTATCACAGAACCCAGACCAGATGTATATCCCATATGTCTATCCCACATGTCTATCACAGAACCCAGACCAGATGTATATCCCAGATGTATGTCACAGAACCCAGACCAGATGTATATCCCAGATGTCTATCACAGAACCCAGACCAGATGTCTATCCCACATGTCTATCACAGAACCCAGACCAGATGTATATCCCAGATGTATGTCACAGAACCCAGACCAGATGTATATCCCAGATGTCTATCACAGAACCCAGACCAGATGTATATCCCAGATATCTATCACAGAACCCAGACCAGATGTATATCCCAGATGTCTATCACAGAACCCAGACCAGATGTATATCCCATATGTCTATCCCACATGTTTATCACAGAACCCAGACCAGATGTATATCCCAGATGTCTATCACAGAACCCAGACCAGATGTATATCCCAGATGTCTATCACAGAACCCAGACCAGATGTATATCCCAGATGTATATCCCAGATGTCTATCACAGAACCCAGACCAGATGTATATCCCAGATGTATGTCACAGAACCCAGACCAGATGTATATCCCAGATGTCTATCACGGAACCCAGCCCAGATGTATATCCCAGATATCCCAGATGTCTATCACAGAACCTAGACCAGATGTATATCCCAAATTTCTATCACAGAACCCAGACCAGATGTATATCCCAGATGTCTATCAAAGATCCCAGACCAGATGTATACCCCAGATGTATATCCCAGATGTCTATCACAGAACCCAGACCAGATGTATATCCCAGATGTATATCCCAGATGTCTATCACAGAACCCAGACCAGATGTATATCCCAGATGTCTATCAAAGATCCCAGACCAGATGTATATCCCAGATGTCTATCACAGAACCCAGACCAGATGTATATCCCAGATGTATGTCACAGAACCCAGACCAGATGTATATCCCAGATGTCTATCACAGAACCCAGACCAGATGTATATCCCAGATGTCTATCAAAGATACCAGACCAGATTATTATCCCAGATGTCTATCACAGAACCCAGACCAGGTGTATATCCCAGATGTCTATCCCACATGTCTATCACAGAACCCAGACCAGATGTATATCCCAGATGTATATCCCAGATGTCTATCACAGAACCCAGACCAGATGTATATCCCAGATTATTATTATTATTATTATTATTATTATGTCTATCAAAGATCCCAGACCAGATGTATATCCCAGATGTCTATCACAGAACCCAGACCAGATGTATATCCCAGATGTTTGTCACAGAACCCAGACCAGATGTATATCCCAGATGTCTATCACAGAACCCAGACCAGATGTATATCCCAGATGTCTATCAAAGATACCAGACCAGATTATTATCCCAGATGTCTATCACAGAACCCAGACCAGGTGTATATCCCAGATGTCTATCCCACATGTCTATCACAGAACCCAGACCAGATGTATATCCCAGATGTATGTCACAGAACCCAGACCAGATGTATATCCCAAATGTCTATCACAGAACCCAGACCAGATGTATATCCCAGATGTCTATCACAGAACCCAGACCAGATGTATATCCCAGATGTCTATCACAGAACCCAGACCAGATGTGTATCCCAGATGTCTATCACAGAACCCAGACAAGATGTATATCACAGAACCCAGACCAGATGTATATCCCAGATGTCGATCACAGAACCCAGACCACATGTATATCCCAGATGTATATCCCAGATGTCTATCACAGAACCCAGACCAGATGTATATCCTAGATGTCTATCACAGAACCCAGACCAGATGTATATCCCAGATGTCTATCACAGAACCCAGACCAGATGTATATCCCAGATGTCTATCACGGAACCCAGACCAGATGTATATCCCAGATGTCTATCACAGAACCCAGACCAGATGTATATCCCAGATGTCGATCACAGAACCCAGACCAGATGTATATCCCAGATGTCGATCACAGAACCCAGACCAGATGTATATCCCAGATGTCTATCACAGAACCCAGACCAGATGTATATCCCAGATGTCTATCACAGAACCCAGACCAGATGTATATCCCAGATGTCTATCACAGAACCCAGACCAGATGTATATCCCAGATGTCTATCACAGAACCCAGACCAGATGTATATACCAGATGTCTATCACAGAACCCAGACCAGATGTATATCCCAGATGTCTATCACAGAACCCAGACCAGATGTGTATCCCAGATGTCTATCACAGAACCCAGACCACATGTATATCCCAGATGTCTATCACAGATGTCTATCACAGAACCCAGACCAGATGTATATCCCAGATGTCTATCACAGAACCCAGACCAGATGTATATCCCAGATGTCTATCACAGAACCCAGACCAGATGTATATCCCAGATGTCTATCACAGAACCCAAACCAGATGTATATCCCAGATGTCTATCACAGAACCCAGACCAGATGTATATCACAGAACCCAGACCAGATGTATATCCCAGATGTATATCCCAGATGTCTATCAAAGATCCCAGACCAGATGTATATCCCAGATGTCTATCACAGAACCCAGACCAGATGTATATCCCAGATGTATGTCACAGAACCCATACCAGATGTCTATCACAGAACGCAGACCAGATGTATATCCCAGATGTCTATCAAAGATACCAGACCAGATTATTATCCCAGATGTCTATCACAGAACCCAGACCAGATGTCTATCCCACATGTCTATCACAGAACCCAGACCAGATGTATAACCCAGATGTATGTCACAGAACCCAGACCAGATGTGTATCCCAGATGTCTATCACAGAACCCAGACAAGATGTCTATCACAGAACCCAGACCACATGTATATCCCAGATGTCTATCACAGAACCCAGACCAGATGTATATCCCAGATGTCTATCACAGAACCCAGACCAGATGTGTATCCCAGATGTCTATCACAGAACCCAGACAAGATGTCTATCACAGAACCCAGACCACATGTATATCCCAGATGTCTATCACAGAACCCAGACCAGATGTATATCCCAGATGTCTATCACAGAACCCAGACTAGATGTATATCCCAGATGTCTATCACAGAACCCAGACCAGATGTGTATCCCAGATGTCTATCACAGAACCCAGACCACATGTATATCCCAGATGTATATCCCAGATGTCTATCACAGAACCCAGACCAGATGTATATCCCAGATGTCTATCACAGAATCCAGACCAGATGTATATCCCAGATGTCTATCACAGAACCCAGACCAGATGTATATCCCAGATGTCTATCACAGAACCCAGACCAGATGTATATCCCAGATGTCTATCCCAGAACCCAGACCAGATGTATATCCCAGATGTCTATCACAGAACCCAGACCAGATGTATATCCCAGATGTCTATCACAGAACCCAGACCAGATGTGTATCCCAGATGTCTATCACAGAACCCAGACCACATGTATATCCCAGATGTCTATCACAGATGTCTATCACAGAACCCAGACCAGATGTATATCCCAGATGTCGATCACAGAACCCAGACCAGATGTATATCCCAGATGTCTATCACAGAACCCAGACCAGATGTATATCCCAGATGTCTATCACAGAACCCAGACCAGATGTATATCCCAGATGTCTATCACAGAACCCAAACCAGATGTATATCCCAGATGTCTATCACAGAACCCAGACCAGATGTATATCACAGAACCCAGACCAGATGTATATCCCAGATGTATATCCCAGATGTCTATCAAAGATCCCAGACCAGATGTATATCCCAGATGTCTATCACAGAACCCAGACCAGATGTATATCCCAGATGTCTATCAAAGATCCCAGACCAGATGTATATCCCAGATGTATATTCCAGATGTCTATCAAAGATCCCAGACCAGATGTATATCCCAGATGTCTATCACAGAACCCAGACCAGATGTATATCCCAGATGTATGTCACAGAACCCATACCAGATGTCTATCACAGAACGCAGACCAGATGTATATTCTAGATGTCTATCAAAGATCCCAGACCAGATGTATATCCCAGATGTCTATCAAAGATCCCAGACCAGATGTATATCCCAGATGTGTATCCCAGATGTCTATCACAGAACCCAGACCAGATGTATATCCCAGATGTATGTCACAGAACCCATACCAGATTATTATCCCAGATGTCTATCACAGAACCCAGACCAGGTGTATATCCCAGATGTCTATCCCACATGTCTATCACAGAACCCAGACCAGATGTATAACCCAGATGTATGTCACAGAACCCAGACCAGATGTATATCCCAGATGTCTATCACAGAACCCAGACCAGATGTATATCCCAGATGTCTATCACAGAACCCAGACAAGATGTCTATCACAGAACCCAGACCACATGTATATCCCAGATGTCTATCACAGATGTCTATCACAGAACCCAGACCAGATGTATATCCCAGATGTCGATCACAGAACCCAGACCAGATGTATATCCCAGATGTCTATCACAGAACCCAGACCAGATGTATATCCCAGATGTCTACCACAGAACCCAGACCAGATGTATATCCCAGATGTCTATCACAGAACCCAGACCAGATGTATATCCCAGATGTCTATCACAGAACCCAAACCAGATGTCTATCCCAGATGTCTATCACAGAACCCAGACCAGATCTCTATCAAAGATTCCAGACCAGATGTATATCCCAGATGTCTATCACAGAACCCAGACCAGATGTATATCCCAGATGTCTATCACAGAACCCAGACCAGATCTCTATCAAAGATTCCAGACCAGATGTATATCCCAGATGTCTATCACAGAACCCAGACCAGATGTATATCCCAGATGTCTATCACAGAACCCAGACCAGATCTCTATCAAAGATTCCAGACCAGATGTATATCCCAGATGTCTATCACAGAACCCAGACCAGATGTATATCCCAGATGTCTATCACAGAACCCAGACCAGATGTATATCCCAGATGTATATCCCAGATGTCTATCACAGAACCCAGACCATATGTATATCCCAGATGTCTATCACAGAACCCAGACTAGATGTATATCCCAGATGTCTATCACAGAACCCAGACCAGAACCCAGATGTATATCCCAGATGTCTATCACAGAACCTAGACCAGATGTATATCCCAGATGTCTATCACAGAACCCAGACCAGATCTCTATCAAAGATTCCAGACCAGATGTATATCCCAGATGTCTATCACAGAACCCAGACCAGATGTATATCCCAGATGTCTATCACAGAACCCAGACCAGATGTATATCCCAAATGTCTATCACAGAACCCAGACCAGATGTATATCCCACATGTCTATCACAGAACCCAGACCAGATGTATATCCCAGATGTATATCCCAGATGTCTATCACAGAACCCAGACCATATGTATATCCCAGATGTCTATCACAGAACCCAGACTAGATGTATATCCCAGATGTCTATCACAAAACCCATACCAGATGTATATCCCAGATGTCTATCACAGAACCCAGACCAGATGTATATCCCAGATGTCTATCAAATATCCCAGACCAGATGTATATCCCAGATGTCTATCACAGAACCCAGACCAGATGTATATCCCAAATGTCTATCACAGAACCCAGACCAGATGTATATCCCAGATGTCTATCACAGAACCCAGACCATATGTATATCCCAGATGTCTATCCCAGATGTCTATCACAGAACCCAGACCATATGTATATCCCAGATGTCTATCACAGAACCCAGACCAGATGTATATCCCAGATGTCTATCACAGAACCCAGACCAGATGTATATACCCCAGATGTCTATCACAGAACCCAGACCAGATGTATATCCCAGATATATATCCCAGATGTCTATCACAGAACCCAGACCAGATGTATATCCCAGATGTCTATCACATAACCCAGACCAGATGTATATCCCAGATGTCTATCACAGAACCCAGACCATATGTATATCCCAGATGTCTATCACAAAACCCATACCATATGTATATCCCAGATGTCTATCACAGAACCCAGACCAGATGTATATCCCAGATGTCTATCACAGAACCCAGACCAGATGTATATACCCCAGATGTCTATCACAGAACCCAGACCAGATGTATATCCCAGATATATATCCCAGATGTCTATCACAGAACCCAGACCAGATGTATATCCCAGATGTCTATCACATAACCCAGACCAGATGTATATCCCAGATGTCTATCACAGAACCCAGACCATATGTATATCCCAGATGTCTATCACAAAACCCATACCAGATGTATATCCCAGATGTCTATCACAGAACCCAGACCAGATGTATATCCCAGATGTCTATCAAATATCCCAGACCAGATGTATATCCCAAATGTCTATCACAGAACCCAGACCAGATGTATATCCCAATGTTCTATCACAGAACCCAGACCAGATGTATACCCCAGATGTATATCCCAGATGTCTATCACAGAACCCAGACCATATGTATATCCCAGATGTCTATCACAGAACCCAGACCAGATGTATATCCCAGATGTCTATCACAGAACCCAGACCAGATGTATATACCCCAGATGTCTATCACAGAACCCAGACCAGATGTATATCCCAGATATATATCCCAGATGTCTATCACAGAACCCAGATGAGATGTATATCCCAGATGTCTATCACATAACCCAGACCAGATGTATATCCCAGATGTCTATCACAGAACCCAGACCATATGTATATCCCAGATGTCTATCCCAGATGTCTATCACAGATGTCTTTCCCAGATGTCTATCACAGAACCCAGACCATATGTATATCCCAGATGTCTATCCCAGATGTCTATCACAGAACCCAGACCATATGTATATCCCAGATGTATATCCCAGATGTATATCCCAGATGTCTATCACAGAACCCAGACCATATGTATATCCCAGATGTCTATCACAGATGTCTATCACAGATGTCTATCACAGAACCCAGACCATATGTATATCCCAGATGTCTATCCCAGATGTCTATCACAGAACCCAGACCATATGTATATCCCAGATGTCTATCACAGAACCCAGACCATATGTATATCCAGATGTCTATCACAGAACCCAGACCAGATGTATATCCCAGATGTCTATCACAGATGTCTTTCCCAGATGTCTATCACAGATGTCTATCACAGATGTCTATCACAGAACCCAGACCATATGTATATCCCAGATGTCTATCCCAGATGTCTATCACAGAACCCAGACCATATGTATATCCCAGATGTCTATCACAGAACCCAGACCATATGTATATCCCAGATGTCTATCACAGAACCCAGACCAGATGTATATCCCAGATGTATATCCCAGATGTCTATCACAGAACCCAGACCATATGTATATCCAGATGTCTATCACAGAACCCAGACCAGATGTATATCCCAGATGTATATCCCAGATGTCTATCACAGAACCCAGACCATATGTATATCCAGATGTCTATCACAGAACCCAGACCATATGTATATCCCAGATGTCTATCACAGATGTCTTTCCCAGATGTCTATCACAGATGTCTATCACAGATGTCTATCACAGAACCCAGACCATATGTATATCCCAGATGTCTATCCCAGATGTCTATCACAGAACCCAGACCATATGTATATCCCAGATGTCTATCACAGAACCCAGACCATATCTATATCCCAGATGTCTATCACAGAACCCAGACCAGATGTATATCCCAGATGTATATCCCAGATGTCTATCACAGAACCCAGACCATATGTATATCCAGATGTCTATCACAGAACCCAGACCAGATGTATATCCCAGATGTATATCCCAGATGTCTATCACAGAACCCAGACCATATGTATATCCAGATGTCTATCACAGAACCCAGACCATATGTATATCCCAGATGTCTATCACAGATGTCTTTCCCAGATGTCTATCACAGATGTCTATCACAGAACCCAGACCATATGTATATCCCAGATGTCTATCACAGAACCCAGACCATATGTATATCCAGATGTCTATCACAGATCCCAGACCAGATGTATATCCCAGATGTCTATCACAGAACCCAGACCATATGTATATCCCAGATGTCTATCACAGAACCCAGACCATATGTATATCCCAGATGTCTATCACAGAACCCAGACCAGATGTCTATCACAGATGTCTATCACAGATGTCTATCACAGAACCCAGACCATATGTATATCCCAGATGTCTATCCCAGATGTCTATCACAGAACCCAGACCATATGTATATCCCAGATGTCTATCACAGAACCCAGACCAGATGTATATCCCAGATGTCTATCACAGAACCCAGACCATATGTATATCCCAGATGTATATCCCAGATGTCTATCACAGAACCCAGACCATATGTATATCCAGATGTCTATCACAGAACCCAGACAATATGTATATGCCAGATGTCTATCACAGAACCCAGACCAGATGTATATCCCAGATGTATATCCCAGATGTCTATCACAGATCCCAGACCAGATTCAGGACACTGTGTATACTGTATGTGTTTCTGTTTGAGATCAGGACAAATAATAAAACATGCATCTGAATATTTACAGCCAACTAATTTACATTTTACAGTCAACTAATGTACATCAAAAGTTGGAAAACAAGTCCTTTTAAAGTCCTTTTTGAAAGAATAGTACAATTCCTCACACATACAGTATGGTTTTATAGTTGTCCAAATGAGCTATCTTGTGGGTAGGGAACCATTTGAATCATTTTATTCAGTCATTTGAATAGCAGACAAGATCAAAATGGAAGCTGTCCATGAAGCAGTGGCAACTGAGTGAGCATTCAATCTGACTGAAGTACATTCACACACCCATTGTTTTTATACTCTCACCTGGCAAATATAAAAATATGTTAGTCATGAATACAACCTTTACATTTCTCTCTCCAGGACTTTCCTTTGACTCTGAAGTTAAGTGCTTTGTGATTTAATTGAATAGTAGCTATAAGGAAACTGCAAAAGAGGAGCATTTTCACTCATGGGAAGGATAAAAAAAGAACACAAGCCACTTGTGTATGAGATCCGTATGTCTATGAAGGGATCTGGGGTTGGCTTGAGGGGGATGGCCAGTATATGCAGCTGTTACAATGTGCTATCAAGTCTATATATCTTCAGACATTTAAAAACATTGTTTGCACTTTATATTATCATTCATTACTTTGCTTTGTAGATCAGAGTTCCTTCGACAATGAGTAATCAGTAATAATCCAGTATCATTGGTCAGAAGCCCCACCTGACCTCCATTTCTACAAAACCAATAACATTCAATAATGAGAAAGTAACAAAAATACATAAAGTGCACCTTAAGTTAAGAACTTCACAGGCATTTAGTGCAGACATGTATGAATAATATAAACGTAATAAAAAGTTAAATTAAAATACCAAAAATATAACATGACAAAGCTAATATTTAGAAACTAGGAAAATATCCTTTGACATGTGATTAATTCAAAGTTGATAAATGTCCCACATTCCCTGTCCTAGTTGATTCTGAAACCATGTTGTAGCATCATGGACCACATTAAGCATGTTTTGCCTTTGCTCCCACCTAATGGTCTTTATATTGCAGAAGAAGTGCCATTCATATGAAATTAATGATTTTTTTGTTTACTGCTGTTTAGTGTTCAGTCTAACCAAGATATACTGTTTTATCCACCGCCATCCTGTCCTTTATAGCCCTTCAGTTGGCATCATCTGTAAGTAGTAACATTCCTGGTTGTTTTATTAACACTTACATATCATACGTTTGTGTTACTTTTACAGATATATTGTCACTAGCCTAAACCAGATTAGCCGTTCCTAGTGAAATGAACGTAGCTAGCTGCTATCAACATGCTAGCTACTTAGTATGTGCATGTTTTGTATGCTGTGACTTTTTGTGTTGCAGTTTTACACTTTTGATCCTTAAATCGACTAAAGATAGCTCCGGCCTAGTTCTTGGATGACTGAGTGTTTTGGACGAGTTTTAACTGGCTGTATAGCTGAAAAAGCGCTTGGTGGGAGCGAGGACTTATTAAGGGCAGCACGAGGACAGAAAGCTAAAAAAGAATTAAAAACAGAAAGAACACAAAGAAAATCATTCATGTATTTACATTATATAACTTAATAATAAATATAATAATTTCCCAATGCACACTCACATTGTAATTTCGGACCCATTTACAGTAGTGAACATATTCATATTGTATTACAGAGAGTCTAGCAACCTTGAATAAGAGCACAAGTCATATTTTAAAGATAGCAATATGGTAGATGGATAGAGAATCCGCAGGTACAGTAAGGTAAGGGCCCTCAGTTTCACTCCCACTCCCTCCCCCTGGTAATGTGTTAGGGACTCTGACCCTGTGTTTGATCAGGAATACCCCCAGTGTGTTAGTATCTATGTACTGTATGACTAGACTACTACCCCTAGTGTGTGCCTATTGTAGACTGCTCACTGTGTGAATGGGTTCTGTTGTAGACTACTGTCTGTGTGAGTGGGGCCTGTTGTAGACTGCTCTCTGTGTGAGTGGGGCCTGTTGTAGACTGCTCTCTGTATGAGTGTGGCCTGTTGTAGACTGCTCTCTGTGTGAGCGGGGCCTGTTGTAGACTGCTCTCTGTGTGAGCTGGGCTGTAATCCGTCTATGTATCATGTGTTCTTCATCAATGTCAGACAAGGTGAGCAGCCTTAACTCACCCCCCCCCCTCCCTTCCTCCCCTCCCACTCACACACCCAGTCCTGCCGTGGACGGTACATTCACACATTCGACTCCACGAAAGGTCTCTTTGGTTTGATGGGGGAGGTGGGGCCCTGCCTAGAGTCACGGGACATATCACGGGAGAGCTGTCGGTACATGTTGTCCTGGTAGGCCTGAGCTACGGGCAGAGTCCTGGCCACCTTCACGTCTGGATAGGTGGGCACCTGGCTCACCCTCTCCAGGATGTCCCCTCCTCCACCCCGGGAGCCACCATTGGCCAGCTTGCCCAGGGAGGACTGCTGCTGCTGGGGGTAGTAGTCCTCCTCCAGGAGTTGTCCGTTCTGGGCGTTGTTAGTCTTGTTGTAGTATGCGAAGTTCCCCAGCGAGGTAGGGGGGCTGTAGGATGAGCCCTGCTGGACCAGTTGGCTGGGCGATGTGGGGCTGATGCCAGAGTCCATGGAGGTCATAGCCCAGGGCCGCTGGGACGAGGGCTGCTGCAGGTATTGAGTCTGGTGAGTCCGTGCCGTCTTGTCTATGACGCCCATGAAGGGTGTGGTCCGTGAGCGGGTGCTCTCACCCTGGTACAGCCCCCCACCACCCCCCTGGGAGGGCGAGTTTGGGGAGAGGTCGTCGTTACAGGAACGCTCGTACCCCTCGTAGCCTTCGTAGCCTTCGTAGCCCTCGTAAGCCACCTGCAGCGGGATCTCCATCCCCTGGATGGAGGAGGAAGGCCTGAAGCCTGGGGCTAGATTACAGCTAGAGCCCCCTGTGGGGATGTTGTTGCTGGAAGGGGAAAAGCGGAGGCCCACGCTCTGGGAGTGAATGAGGGGCCGGGGGGTGGAAATGTGTGGTTTGATCTCCGTGGTAGTGGCACTGACGGGCCGCCTCACCATGTGGCCGATCTCTGGTGATCCGAGCTGGCACTGGGGCATGACACTGTTTTGACGCTCCAGCTCATGCTTGCTACCAGGGTAGTAGGCGGCTGACTGGCTGCGGCTAATCTGGGGGGTCTGGCTATAGCGGACAGCCCCCTGGAGCTGGCCCCCTTGTCCTCCCCCACTGCTGGCACGGTAGGCAGAGGAGGGGCGCTGGGGTAGCTCGTCCTTCATCAGGCCCTCTATGACCCCTCCTCGGCCACCGTGCTGACAGAGGGCCCCAGCTGAGAGGCTGGACTGGGGCATGGAGCGACCATCCAGGGAGGGCTGGTACATCAACCGGCTCTGGCTCTCCATCGGCACGTCCATGGAGGCCCCCTGGTAACGCATGGGGTGGCCCATCTGGCCGTATGCGTTGCTGGGCTGGTTGGTGCGAACAATCTGGGCCATCGAGGGCTGGAGGCGCAGGCCCTGGGCCTGGTGTTGCTGTTGAGCCTGGTGATGCAGGGAGTCCTGGTGGTGTTGGGAGGCCTGGTGGTGTAGTTGGGCCTGGTGGTGCTGTTGGGAGACCTGGTGGTTCAGTTGGGCTTGGTGGTGCTGTTGGGAGACCTGGTGGTTCAGTTGGGCTTGGTGGTGCCGATGGGTCTGGAGGGTGTCGTGGTGCAGAGAGGCCTGGTGGTGCAGGGAGGCCTGGTGGTGCAGGGAAGGCTGTGAACTCTGCTGGAAGGACCTCTGGCTGCTCATCTTTGAAAGAGTAGGCTGCTCCTGCTGGTAGCGCACCGGAGACCCTGACTGGGACCTGTACAGACACACACTCTCCACCGGGGGACTGGCTCTGTACTGGCTCTGTACCCCACCCCGATGCAGAGGGGATAGCGGGGGGCTCTGGTATCCGTGGTCCATCCCTTGTCCCCCTCCTCCATTGGGCGGGGGGCTGAAGCGGTAGGTGGTCTGGTGCACCGGGGAGGTCTGCAGAGGGCTGTGTCGGTAGTGGGAGTTGTGGTGCGTGGGGGGAGAGAGAGGGGGCGACGGCAGCTGGTAGTTCTGGATGCCGGGGGAGGACATGGAGGTTGGGCTGGGGTGGTCGTAGACGTAAGCCTGGCCCATGGGGGAGCCCCGTGACAGGTAGGCCTGGTCCTGGTGGTAGGGGTGCTGGTGGTTGGTCGGAGAAAGAGGGGGGCTCTGGATGATAGGCAGGCTGGAGGGGTTAGAGCAGAGTTCCCTCTCGAGGGCGAGACCCATAGAACCTACACTCCCCATAGACATGGCCTCCTGCTCCAGATAGTCCTCGTCCTCAAACAGATCCTGAACCGGCTCCATGTCCTCCAGCCGAGGCTCCGGGGGAGGGGGGAGCTCCAGCGGGAGTGGAAGGGAGGACAGGGACATCTCCTCCTCCTCCTCCCCCTCGTCTGGGGGAGGTGAGGGGGGAGGAGATGGGGGAGGCTCCAGCTTCTGTGCGTCCTCCTCCTCCTGGGTGAGCTGTCGACACTCCTCCTCTACCCGCTGCAGGAGGCGCTGGATCTCAGGGTGGTTGGGGCTCTGCTTCATTGCTTCATTCAGGTCCTCCAAGGCCTCAGGGAACTGCCTGCAGAGACAGGCAGGAGTGGGAAAATGCAACAGGGTTGGAACTGAGGTAAGGTTTGTATTCTTACATTGAGAGTTTTTTAATTAGTTTATTTATTTTTATTAAACACTGCTGTGAAAATGTATAAACTAAGGAAAAAACAATTGGTTCCAAAAAAAGGAGGAAAATCTTATGATGAGAGATTGAAAAATATGAGATCAGAGCAGAACATGTCAACAATTCCACAGTGGAAGGAAAGCAGGGATGTAAAATAGAAGGTTACCTGCTACTACGCTTGGCGCGGGCTCTGGCATAGTACGCTTCGTATGATTTTGGTTTCAATTCAAGTGCCTTTGTAGCAAACTCCTCAGCCATCCCAAAGTCCTGAATGTAATAACAAGTGATCCATGAGTCAGATACCGAGGACAATAGAGGTACTATCCAGTACTGTTACTATTAGTAACTACTATGTATTACTCTGGAATGCATGTATTCATAATATACTATACGTGTGTCTCAAATGGCACCCTATTCCGTGTATAGTGTACCTGGGCCCAGGTCAAAGGTAGTGCACTATATAGGGAATAGGTTGCCATT
This sequence comes from Oncorhynchus gorbuscha, assembly GCF_021184085.1. NCBI lineage: Eukaryota > Metazoa > Chordata > Actinopteri > Salmoniformes > Salmonidae > Oncorhynchus > Oncorhynchus gorbuscha. The sequence continues at coordinate 98,443,614 of NC_060178.1, forward strand.
TGGGATGGATCCATGGTCAGAGCCCACCAACTCACATTCAGTTTCCTCCGACATCGGGACAGATTGAGTAAGATGGACACTTTGAGCTCCCTGAAAGTCTTGAGGTCCTCACTGAAGCCTTCACGGGGGAACTTTTTGAGGGCGTACTGATAGCGCTGTGCTGCCTCCTTTACCTTCCCTTTCTGTTGAATAGACCGACACACACAACATGTGTGACAGACAACAACATACAAGACAGACAACATATAGCTCTTATTGACCATTCAAACAAATCTGTAAACTCTTGAGGACAAAAAAAATCAGTCAAAAGTGTAGACAAAAGCATTGCAAATAGTTTGATTAGATCACATGTTCTTTCTTGGATATGAATACTGTTGTCACGCCCTGACTGTAATGGCATTCTTCCTCCTCTTCAGAGGTTCTGATTATTCTCTATGTTTGGTTAGGTCAGGGTGTGACTCGGGTGGGAAATTCTATGTTTTCTGTTTTTTTGTTTTTGGCTGAGTGTGGTTCCCAATCAGAGGCAGCTGTCTATCATTGTCTCTGATTGGGGATCATACTTAGGCAGAACCTTTTCCCACCATTAGGTTGTGGGATCTTGTTTTCTGTTTAGTTACTGTTGCCTGACAGAACTGTGCGTTTTCGTTTTCGATTTTGTTATTTTGTTTGAGTGTTTTTTGAATTAAAATCATGAACATTTACCATGCTGCGCCTTGGGCTACTCTAGAGAGCCATTACAACTGTATATACAATACCAGTCAAAAGTTGGGGCACACCTACTCATTTAAAGGTTTTTCTTTATTTTTACTATTTTCTACATTGTAGAATAATAGTGAAGACACCAAAACTATGAAATAACACATATGAAATCATGTAAACTCAGCAAAAAAAGAAACGTCCTCTCACTGTCAAATGCGGTTATTTTCAGCAAACTTAACGTGTACATATTTGTATGAACATAACAAGATTCAACAACTGAGACATAAACAAAACAAGTTCCACAGCCATGTGACTAACATAAATGTAATAATGTGTCCCTGAACAAAGGGGGGAGGGTCAAAATCAAAAGTAACAGTCAGTATCTGGTGTGGCCACCAACTGCATTAAGGACTACAGTGCATCTCCTTCTCATGGACTGCACCAGATTTGCCAGTTCTTGCTGTGAAATGTTACCCCTCTCTTCCACCAAGGCAACTACACGTTCGAGACTTTTCTAGGGGGAAATGGCCCAAGTCCTCACCCTCCGATCCAACAGGTTCCAGACGTGCTCAATGGGATTGAGATCCGTGCTCTTCGCTGGCCAGGGCAGAACACTGACATTCCTGTCTTGCAGGAAATCACACACAGAATGAGCAGTATGGCTGGTGGCATTGTCATGCTGGAGGGTCATGTCAGGATGAGCCTGCAGGAAAGGTACCACATGAGGCAGGAGGATGTCTTCCCTGTAACGCACAGCGTTGAGATTGCCCGCTCCAGAGTACAGGCCTCGGTGTAATGCTCATTCCTTTGACGATAAACGCAAATCTGGTGAGACAGGGGTGTCAGTGAAGAGAACCTTTTGCCAGTCCTGTCTGGTCCAGCAACGGTGGGTTTGTGCCCATAGGTGACGATGTTGCCGGTGATGTCTGGTGAGAACCTGATTTACAACAGGCCTACAAGCCCTCAGTCCAGCCTCTCTCAGCCTATTGCAGACAGTCTGAGCACTGATGGAGGGATTGTGCGTTCCTGGTGTAACTCGGGCAGTTTTTGTTGCCATCCTGTACCTGTCCCACAGGTGTGATGTTCGGATGTACCGATCCTGTGCAGGTGTTGTTACACGTGGTCTGCCACTGCGAGGACGATAAGCTGTCCGTCCTGTCTCCCTGTAGCGCTGTCTTATGCATCTCACAGTACGGACATTGCAATTTATTGCCCTGGCCACATCTGCAGTCCTCATGCCTCCTTGCAGCATGCCTAAGACACATTCACACAGATGAGCAGGGACCCTGGGCATCTTTCTTTTGGTGTTTTTCAGAGTCAGTAGAAAGGCCTCTTTATTGTCCTAAGTTATCATAACTGTGACCTTAATTGCCTACCGTCTGTAAGCTGTTAGTGTCTTAACGACCGTTCCACAGGTGCTTGTTCATTAATTGTCCATTGAACAAGCATGGGAAACAGTGTTTAAACCCTTTACAATGAAGATCTGTGAAGTTATTTGGATTTTTACAAATTATCTTTGAAAGACAAGGTCCTTAAAAAGGGAGTTTAGTAACCAACATTTTTTTATTTTATATTCTTCAAAGTAGCCACCCTTGATGACAGCATTGCAAACTCTGGGTATTCTCTCAACCAGCTTCAAGAGGAAATCTTTTTCAACAGTTTTGAAGGAGTTCCCACATATGCTGAGCACATTGTTTACCTAGCTATATGTCTTAAGTTAAAGTGTACTGTTAGCTAGCTAGCTAACGTTAGCTGTCTGGCTCCCTAACTGACGTTATTATTTTGTTTCCCAGAGCCATTTGCTGTTCTAGTTAGAGCCTAATGTTAGCTAGCTGACATTGAACATGGACGGTTTGCTCCCAGCACTGTTGCATTGTTGGCACTGTTCATTGTTGTTTAACTAGCTAATGTTAGCTGCTGGCTCGTTAGCAAACGTTATGTGACGTGTGTACAACAACCGTTGAATATGGCCGGTGTCAGTCTGCAAAAAAGCATAATGAAATTGTTGCCAGCAGGGCTGGTTAGGCTGTTTTCATGTTATCCAGAGGTAAACAATTAATCGGCCAGAGCGTCAAGTGTGCGCTCCGAGAGCGAAACGAGATGGGTGGGGCTAAAGCTTAAGAAGATGTGAACCATGCTGAATGGGTGTAGACAAAGAACAGCTCTTCACTTAGATAGCAAAACATTCAAAGGCGATTTTCTCAAAAGTGAGTTTACAAGTTGATCAACTTTCAAAGCGGAATTACTTCCCCATTGTTCCTCAAATGCAGTCTATGATATACCATTTTGTATCTCTGAGTCTACTTTTATCTTACGTAAAAAACACAATTTCAAATTTTGCTACATAAGACTGGATCCAGGTTGTGAGTCACAAATAGCCCTTACACAGCCTGGAGGTGTGTTTTGGGTCATTGTCCTGTTGAAAAACAAATGATAGTCCCACTAAGCGCGAACCAGATGGGATGGCGCATCGCTGTAGAATGCTGTGGTAGCCATGCTGGTTAAATGTGCCTTGAATTCTAAATAAATCACAGACAGCATCACCAGCAAAGCACCCCACACCATCACACCTCCTCCTCCATGCTTCACGGTAGGAACCACATATGTGGAGACCATCCATTCACCAACTCTGCATCTCAAAAAGACACAGCGGTTGAAACAAAAAATCTACAATTTTGACTTCTCAGACCAAAGGACACATTTCTACAGGTCTAATGTCCTTCTGTATACCACCCATACCTTGTCACAACACAACTGATTGGCTCAAATGCATTAAGAAGGAAAGGAATTCCACAAAATAACTTTTAACAAGGCACTCCTGTTAATTAAAATGCATTCCATGTGACTACCTCATGAAGCTGGTTGAGAGAATACTAAGAGTGTGCAGAGCTGTCATCAAGGCAAAGGTTGGCTACTTTGAAGAATTTCAAATATAACATATATTTTGATTTGTTTAACACTTAATTGGTTACTACATGATTCCATATGTGTTATTTAATAATGTTGCTGTCTTCACTATTATTCTACAATGTAGAAAATAGTACGAATAAAGAAAAACCCTTGAATGAGTAGGAGTGTCCAAAATTTTGACTGGTACTGTATATATTTTCTTTCTTATATGTATGAATATTTTCCAACAACAGGTGACAGTCCTTCCTCAGATTAGGGTAGGGCCTCCTGATCTCACCTTATAGAAGCTGTCTCCCTCCTCAATCAGCTTACTCAGTAGAATGATCATGATGTCGGGTTTGGAGGTAGCCATGGCCCATGTGGCTGGACCTGAAGAACACAGGATGAGAAAGCAGGGAACGATAAAAACATGTTGTTTTGGAGTCACAGTAAACACGTAACAATAACAAGTGACAACAACAAACAAACAAAGTGGCAGGAATGACAGAGGTAGACAGACGTCTGTCCACTGCAGAGACAATTACGCTATTCTCTCTCTAACATCTATTGATCCTGTTATTAAAGGATCTGTGCACAGATAAAGGATCTGTTGGGACAAAAGCCCAACCTTATCAATCAATAGCCACAAGCCAAAAGGGTAGAAATATGAAATAACAAAACGCAAAATGATGCAGCTGGTAAAGGCTGAGTCACTCCCAATCTAACTAATTGCCTTATGTCAGGTGGTGTCACTCCTATGCGACGCTGATCCCTCAACTGACAGTCAGCACAGGCGGAATCATCGCAGAAAATATTATTCTAACTAGGATAACTTATCATACAGTATCTCTCTGCAATAGCAACACTTGAAACACATTTACACATTGATTGGAGAGGACAAGGTGGGTGTGCTTCTTGCAGGAGGACAAGGTGGGTGGCCTTCTTGCATGAGGACAAGATGGGTGGCCTTCTGCATGAGGACAACATGGGTGGCCTTCTTGCATGAGGACAAGGTGCATGAGGACAAGGTGGGTGGGGCTCCTGCATGAGGACAAGGTTGGTGGTCTTCTTGCATGAGGACAAGGTGCATGGCCTTCTTGCATGAGGACAAGGTGCATGGCCTTCTTGCATGAGGACAAGGTGCATGGCCTTCTTGCATGAGGACAAGGTGCGTGGCCTTCTTGCATGAGGTCAATGTGCATGAGGACAAGGTGCGTGGCCTTCTTGCATGAGGACAAGGTGCGTGGCCTTCTTGCATGAGGACAAGGTGGGTGGCTTTTTTGCATGAGGACAAGGTGCGTGGCCTTCTTGCATGAGGACAAGGTGCATGGCCTTCTTGCATGAGGACAAGGTGCATGGCCTTCTTGCATGAGGACAAGGTGCGTGGCCTTCTTGCATGAGGACAAGGTGCGTGGCCTTCTTGCATGAGGACAAGGTGCGTGGCCTTCTTGCATGAGGACAAGGTGCGTGGCCTTCTTGCATGAGGACAAGGTGCGTGGCCTTCTTGCATGAGGACAAGGTGCGTGGCCTTCTTGCATGAGGACAAGGTGCATGGCCTTCTTGCATGAGGACAAGGTGCATGGCCTTCTTGCATGAGGACAAGGTGCGTGGCCTTCTTGCATGAGGACAAGGTGCATGGCCTTCTTGCATGAGGACAAGGTGCGTGGCCTTCTTGCATGAGGACAAGGTGCGTGGCCTTCTTGCATGAGGACAAGGTGCGTGGCCTTCTTGCATGAGGACAAGGTGCGTGGCTTTCTTGCATGAGGACAAGGTGCGTGGCCTTCTTGCATGAGGACAAGGTGCGTGGCCTTCTTGCATGAGGACAGGGTGCGTGGCCTTCTTGCATGAGGACAAGGTGCGTGGCCTTCTTGCATGAGGACAAGGTGCGTGGCCTTCTTGCATGAGGACAGGGTGCGTGGCCTTCTTGCATGAGGACAGGGTGCGTGGCCTTCTTGCATGAGGACAGGGTGCGTGGCCTTCTTGCATGAGGACAGGGTGCGTGGCCTTCTTGCATGAGGACAGGGTGCGTGGCCTTCTTGCATGAGGACAAGGTGCGTGGCCTTCTTGAATGAGGTCAAGGTGCATGGCCTTCTTGAATGAGGACAAGGTGCATGTCCTTCTTGAATGAGGACAAGGTGCATGTCCATCTTGAATGAGGACAAGGTGAGTGGCCTTCTTGCATGAGGTCAAGGTGCATGGCCTTCTTGCATGAGGACAAGGTGCGTGGCCTTCTTGCATGAGGACAGGGTGGGTGGCCTTCTTGCATGAGGACAAGATGGGTGGCCTTCTTGCATGAGGACAAGATGGGTGGCCTTCTTGCATGAGGACAAGATGGGTGGCCTTCTTGCATGAGGACAATTTACGATTGAGCTGACATATCCAGCATTTACCATAAACAGGATCTCCATGAACGCTGGAATAATGCTTTTAAAAGCCAATGCCTATAACCCGCGATAGGATTGAATCTTGGCCTCAGAGTTAATAGTAATACCTGAGTGTTATTTCTCAGGATGGGGGTTGTAGATGGGGGTTGTAGATGGGGGTTGTAGATGGGGGTTGTAGATGGGGGTTGTAGATGGGGGTTGTAGATGGGGGTTGTAGATGGGGGTTGTAGATGGGGGTTGTAGATGGGGGTTATATCTAAGCTGGCCTGCTGACACAGACCATGGCGACACTAAGACAACACAGAAAGAGGAGGTAGGGCTGTCAAAATGCCTGCTGGGGTGAGATGCCGAGAGCCTTGGGATTACCTCTAGGCCGACTGGGCAGTGTCTGACATCCTGGTACAGCAGAGAATTTGAGTGGGTCATGAGCAAGGGAGGGAGGGGGAGTGCAGTGGGCCAGAGTAATCCAAAAATAAAAAACAGAAAAGGGTGCATGGAAGAGAAGGCAAGTGGGGAAAAAAGACAAAGAGAAATAGGTGGAGGATGAAGAGTGAGGAGAGGAACAGAAAAAAGCAGCAGGGATAAGAGGAAATAAATAAATAAAAACACACTCTAACAACAGCCTGTCTCAGAGATCACACATAGAAGGACAGAGAGACAGAGAACGTGAACAAAAGAGAGAGCAGAGAGAAAGAAAGAAAGATGGAAAGAATTAAAGAGGGAGAAAGAATGAACCAGAGAGATCTGAAATAGGGGAAGAGAGAGAGACTATAGGAGGAAACAGTAGAACAGCACAGAAACATCTACAGATCTGAGGAAGGACTAGTCAGAGAGAACAGATAAATACTGCAGGAGGAAACAGTATAGCAACACAGAAACATCTACAGATCTGAGGAAGGACTAGCCAGAGAGAACAGAGAAGACAAGCAGTATGGTGCACCAGGAGCAGCAGGGGGAACATACAAAACAGTGGGGTTCAGTTGTTCGCTCAGCTCCAAAGAGACAGTAACAAGTTGCATCCCAAATGGCCGTGTGTTCTGTATTTAGTCCACTATTTCTGGTCAATAGTAGTGCACTATATAAGAAATTAGGTTGCCATTTAGGATGCAGCTTCTGTATTGCTGTGTCATCCTACTGCAGCATGGATAGTCTTTGAATTGTGTCAAATCCTGGCTGCATCTAGAAGGGCACCCTTTACCCCACAGAGCACTAGTTTTGACCAGGGCCCATTTTGGACAGCCCCTGTCCAAAATCTATTGGCTTCCTGTCTAACACCATTATCAATACCTATCTTGGCTCCCTTCTTGAGCAGGGTAACCACCACGGACGTGTTCCTGCAGCCCACGGCCCGGTCCAGAGGACACATCCCACTGTAGTCCACATGCTCTATCATCACCCCCTGGTCCACTAAGAACTGGACCTGCGAGGACAGACAGCAGACGGGGGTGGGGGGAGAACAGGGGGAGGGAGAACAGGAGGCAGGGAGAACGGGTGGAGGACCGAGGACAGTACGGAGGATGTGAGAATGAGGGGAGGGAGAATGGAGGGAGAAGGGGGGAGGGGAGGGAGAGCAGGGGAGGAGGAAGAACGGGTAGAGGACGGAGGACAGTAGGGAGGAATGAGAATGGGGGACAGAAAACAGGGGGAGGAGGGACGGAGGACAGTGGGGAGGAGGGAGGAATGTGGGGAGGAGCGAGGACAGTGGGGAGGAGCGAGGACAGTGGGGAGGAGGGAGGAGAGTGGGGAGGAGGGAGGACAGTGGGGAGGAGCGAGGACAGTGGGGAGGAGCGAGGACAGTGGGGAGGAGCGAGGACAGTGGGGAGGAGCGAGGACAGTGGGGAGGAGGTAGGACAGGGGCGAGAACAGTGGGTAAGGAGCGAGGACAGTGGGGAGGAGGTAGGACAGGGGCGAGGACAGTGGGGAGGAGGGAGGACAGTGGGGAGGAGGGAGGACAGTGGGGAGGAGGTAGGACAGTGGGGAGGAGGTAGGGCAGTGGGGAGGAGGTAGGACAGTGGGGGGGAGGAGGTAGGGCAGTGGGGAGGAGGGAGGACAGTGGGGAGGAGGTAGGGCAGTGGGGAGGAGGGAAGACAGTGGGGAGGAGGGAGGACAGTGGGGAGGAGGTAGGACAGTGGGGAGGAGGGAGGACAGTGGGGAGGAGGTAGGACAGTGGGGAGGAGGGAGGACAGTGGGGAGGAGGGAGGACAGTGGGGAGGAGGGAGGACCGTGGGGAGGAGGGAGGACAGTGGGGAGGAGGGAGGACAGTGGGGAGGAGGTAGGACAGTGGGGAGGAGGGAGGACAGTGGGGAGGAGGGAGGACAGTGGGGAGGAGGGAGGACAGTGGGGAGGAGGGAGGACAGTGGGGAGGAGGGAGGACAGTTGGGAGGAGGTAGGACAGTGGGGAGGAGGGAGGACAGTTGGGAGGAGGTAGGGCAGTTGGGAGGAGGTAGGGCAGTTGGGAGGAGGGAGTACAGTGGGGAGGAGGGAGTACAGTGGGGAGGAGGGAGGACAGTGGGGAGGAGGTAGGACAGTGGGGAGGAGGTAGGACAGTGGGGAGGAGGGAGGACAGTGGGGAGGAGGGAGGACAGTGGGGAGGAGGGAGGACAGGGGCGTGGACAGTGGGTAAGGAGCGAGGACAGTGTGGAGGAGGTAGGACAGTGGGGAGGAGGGAGGACAGTGGGGACGAGGGAGGACAGTGGGGAGGAGGGAGGACAGTGGGGAGGAGGGAGGACAGTGGGGAGGAGCGAGGACAGTGGGGAGGAGGTAGGACAGGGGCGAGGACAGTGGGTAAGGAGCGAGGACAGTGGGGAGGAGCGAGGACAGTGTGGAGGAGGTAGGACAGGGGCGAGGACAGTGGGTAAGGAGCAAGGACAGTGGGGAGGATGTAGGACAGTGGGGAGGAGGGAGGACAGTGGGGAGGAGGTAGGACAGGGGTGTGGACAGTGGGTAAGGAGTGAGGACAGTGGAGAGGAGGTAGGACAGTGGGTAAGGAGCGAGGACAGTGGAGAGGAGGTAGGACAGTCGGTAAGGAGCGAGGACAGTGGGTAAGGAGCGAGGACAGTGGGGAGGAGGGATGACAGGGGTGTGGACAGTGGGTAAGGAGCGAGGACAGTGGAGAGGAGGTAGGACAGTGGGTAAGGAGCGAGGACAGTGGGGAGGAGGGAGGACAGGGCGAGGACAGTGGGGAGGAGTTAGGACAGTGGGTAAGGAGCGAGGACAGTGGGGAGGAGGGAGGACAGAGGGAAGGACAGGGGCGAGGACAGTGGGGAGGAGGTAGGACAGGGGCGAGGACAGTTGGGAGGAGGGAGGACAGTGGGGAGGAGGGAGGACAGTGGGGAGGAGGGAGGACAGTGGGAAGGAGCGAGGACATTGCGGGGGAGGGAGGACAGGGGCGAGGACATTGGGGAAGAGGGAGGAATGTGTTTCATCAGAGCAGGATCATAGGATGGTATTAACATTTGGGAGAGTTACTGCTTGCAAAATATACACAAATATAACTATACTTGAACACATTTCTTCGTAATGTTGTACATCCACTCACCATCTCTGAGTCCCCGTAGAAGGAGGCCAGGTCGAGGGGCGTGCGTCCATTCTTATCAGCATGGTCTGTTGCAGCCCCCCTCTCCACCAGACAGCGCACCACGTGCAGGTGTCCCTTCAGACACGCCCAGCTCAGAGCTGTTAACCCCTCCTTGTCCATCAGAGGCAGGGACGCACCTGGATCAGAGGGGTCAGGGGTTACAGGTCAGCATTCGGAGTAAAAGGTAAATTGGTAAAATAAAGTACCGTCAATGCTTTGGTGATTGTTGATCTGGAATAAGTTTACCCTCCCCAAATCCTAATGATGAATGAGATTACACACCTGTATTCGGAGACACGAGAATACTGTCAGAATACAATTTGTAAGTCGCTCTGGATAAGAGCGTCTGCTAAATGACTTAAATGTAAATGTAATTGTGTTTATCAAAAGTTTCTTGAGAGTTTGCTGTATATAATTCAAGATGAAAGGACAGCAGGTCACAGATAAAGTAAATGTCAAGGAATGAGTGGATGATGTCTTCCTCCAAACCCTCACCCTGTGCCAGTAGGAACTCCACAGTGCCCAGGTGACCCTCTGAGGCAGCCATCATCAGAGGCGTTCGGCTCTGCTTGTCTGCAAGGTTCACCTCCGCTCCGTGAGTCAGGAGAAGGTCCACAATCTGAGAGAGGACAACACTATCGTCACCATCTAGCACACAACAGCCTGTTTCTGTCAACATGGCCGCTTGATCTCTCTTCGTCTGATTAAGTGTTTGGGTCAAAAGTAGTGCAATATAAAGGGTGCACTCAGTCTCACCTGCCAGTTTCCTTGTCGGACAGCACTGAACAGGGGTACCATGCCTTGTCTGTTGGGCTGAGCCACCGCTGCTCCCTGCTCTAGCAGCAGCCTGCAAACGTCTAGCTTCCCCCGGCCCCCTGCTGCCGTGAGAGCTACAGGAAGAGGAGAGGGACACACAGGGATCAGCCATGTTGTACAACAGTCTTTTCCATTTTTTACACTTGATCATTCTAAGATTGACGGTTATTGTGTGTGCCATGTGTCAGTATGCAGATTGTACAGGAAGGACACCCAGGGCAGGGAGGGCAGAGCGGGGAGGAAACACTTATTAAACAACGCAACATAAACTGATTGGACAAAACATTAAGAACTCTATTGAGAGTATTGGCCAACCTCCTCCTCCTCCCCTGAATAGTGACAGTTCCTCTAGTGAGAGTGCTGGCCTCCTCCTCTTCTACAGAATAGTGACAGTTATTCCAGTGAGAGTGCTGGCCCTCCTCCTCCTCTCCAGAAGAGTGACAGTTCCTCTAGTGAGAGTGCTGCCCCTCTACTCCTTTTCAGAAGAGTGAGGGTTCCTCTAGTGAGAGTGCTGGACTACCACCTCCTCTCCAGAAGAGTGACAGTTCCTCGATTGAGAGTGCTGGCCCTCCTCCTCTTCGGGAGACTGAGAGTTCCTCTAGTGAGAGTGCTGGCCCTCCTCCTCCTCTTCAGGAGACTGAGAGTTCCTCTAGTGAGAGTGCTGGCCCTCCTCCTCCTCTTCAGGAGACTGAGAGTTCCTCTAGTGAGAGTGCTGGCCCTCCTCCTCCTCTTCAGGAGACTGAGAGTTCCTCTAGTGAGAGTGCTGGCCCTCCTCCTCCTCTTCAGGAGACTGAGAGTTCCTCTAGTGAGAGTGCTGGCCATCCTCCTCCACCTCTCCAGATGAGTCACAGTTCCTCTAGTAAGAGTGCGGGCCCTCCTCCCCCTCTTCTCCAGAAGAGTGATAGTTCATCTAGTGAGAGTGCTGGCCTTCCTCCTCGCCCTCCTTGCCAGAAGAGTGACAGATCCTCTAGTGGGAGTGCTGGCCCACGTTCTCCTCTCCAGAAGAGTGATAGTTCCTCTTGTGAGAGTGCCGGCCTTCCTCCTCCTCTTCACCAAAAAGGGTGACAGTTCCTCTATTGAGAGTGATGGCCCACCTTCTCCTCTCCAGAAGAGTGATAGTTCCTCTTGTGAGAGTGCCGGACTTCCTCCTCCTCCTCTTCACCAAAAAGAATGACAGTTCCTCTAGTGAGAGTGCTGGCCCTTCTCTTCTCCAGAAGAGTGACAGTTCCACTAATGAGAGTGCTGGCAGTCCTCCCCCTCCTTTCCAGAAGAGTGACAGTTCCACGAGTGAGAGTGCTGGCCCTCCTCCTCCTATCCAGAAAAGTGATAGTTTCTCGAGTCAGAGTGCTGGACCCCTCCTCCTCCTCTCCAGAAGAGTGACAGATCCTCTCGTCAGAGTGCTGGACCTCCTCATCCTCCTTGCCATAAAAGTGACATTTCAACTAATGAGAGTGCTGGCCGTCCTCCCCCTCCTTTCCAGAAGAGTGACAGTTCCATGAGTGAGAGTGCTGGCCCTTCTACTCCTATCCATAAAAGTTACATTACCTCTAGTGAGAGTGCTGGCCATCCTTCTCCGCTGCCTCTCCAGATGAGTGACAGTTCCTCTCGTGAGAGTGCTGGCCCTCCTTCTCCTCCTCTTCAGAAGAGTGTCAGTTCCTCTAGTGAGAGTGCTGGCCCTCCTCCTCCTCTCCAGAAGAGTGACAGGGCCTCTAGTGAGAGTGCTGGCCCTCATTCTCTTCCTCTCCAGAAGAGTGACAGGTCCTCTAGTGAGAGTGCTGGCCCTCCTCCTCCTCGCCAGAAGAGTGACAGTTGCTCTAGTGAGAGTGCTGGCCCTCCTTCTCCTCCTCCGCCTCTCCAGAAGAGTGATAGTTCCTCAAGGGTGAGTGCTGGCCTTCCTCCTCCTCTTCACCAAAAAGAGTGACAGTTCCTCTATTGAGAGTGATGGCCCACCTTCTCCTCTCCAGAAGAGTGATAGTTCCTCTTGTGAGAGTGCCGGACTTCCCCCTCCTCCTCTTCACCAAAAAGAGTGACAGTTCCTCTAGTGAGAGTGCCGGCCCTTCTCTTCTCCAAAAGAGTGACAGTTCCACTAATGAGAGTGCTGGCCGTCCTCCCCCTCCTTTCCAGAAGAGTGACAGTTCCATGAGTGAGAGTGCTGGCCCTTCTACTCCTATCCATAAAAGTTACATTTCCTCTAGTGAGAGTGCTGGCCATCCTTCTCCGCTGCCTCTCCAGATGAGTGACAGTTCCTCTCGTGAGAGTGCTGGCCCTCATTCTCTTCCTCTCCAGAAGAGTGACAGGTCCTCTAGTAAGAGTGCTGGCCCTCCTCCTCCTCGCCAGAAGAGTGACAGTTGTTCTAGTGAGAGTGCTGGCCCTCCTTCTCCTCCTCCGCCTCTCCAGACGAGTGACAGATCCTCTAGTCAGAGTGCTGGACCTCCTCCTCCTCCTCCGCCTCTCCAGACGAGTGACAGTTCCTCTAGTGAGTGTGCTGGCCCTCCTTCTCCTCCTCTCCAGAAGAGTGACAGTTCCTCTATTGAGAGTGCTGGCCATCCTCCTCCTCTTCAGAAGAGCGACAGTTCCTCTAGTCCGAGTGCTGGACCTCCTCCTCGCCATAAAAGTGACAGTTCCTCAAGTGAGAATGCTGGCCCTCCTCCTCCTCCTATCCAGAAAAGTGATAGTTTCTCGAGTCAGAGTGCTGGCCGTCCTTCTCCTCTTCTCCAGAAGAGTGACAGTTCCTCTAGTCAGAGTGCTGGCCCTCCTCCGCCTCCTCACCAGAATATTGACATTTCCTCTAGTGAGAGTGCTGGCCCTCATTCTCTTCCTCTCCAGAAGAGTGACAGGTCCTCTAGTGAGAGTGCTGGCCCTCCTCCTCCTCTCCAGAAGAGTGACAGTTCCTCTAGTGAGAGTGCTGACCCCCTCCTCCTCCTCTCCAGAAGAGTGACAGATCCTCTAGTCAGAGTGCTGGACCTCCTCCTCCTCCTCCGCCTCTCCAGATGAGTGACAGTTCCTCTAGTCAGAGTGCTGGCCCTCCTCCGCCTCCTCACCAGAATATTGACAGTTCCTCTAGTCAGAGTGCTGGACCCCCTCCGCCTCCTCACCAGAATATTGACAGATCCTCTAGTCAGAGTGCTGGACCTCCTCATCCTCCTTGCCATAAAAGTGACATTTCCTCTAGTGAGAGTGCTGGCCCTCCTCCTCCTCCGCTCCAGAAGAGTGACAGTTCCTCTATTGAGAGTGCTGGCCATTCTCCTCCTCTTCAGAAGAGCGATAGTTCCTCGAGTCAGAGTGCTGGACCTCATCCTCGCCATAAAAGTGACAGTTCCTCAAGTGAGAGTGCTGGCCCTTCTCCTCCTCTACAGAAAAGTGACAGTTCCTTTAGTATGAGTGCTGGCCCTCCTCCTCCTCTTGTCCAGAAGAGTGATAGTTCATCTAGTGAGAGTGCTGGCCCTCATTCTCTTCCTCTCCAGAAGAGTGACAGGTCCTCTAGTGAGAGTGCTGGCCCTCCTCCTCGCCAGAATAGTGACAGTTGCTCTAGTGAGAGTGCTGGCCCTCCTTATATATGCCATTTAGCAGACGCTTTTATCCAAAGCGACTTACAGTCATGTGTGCATACATTCTACGTATGGGTGGTCCCGGGGATTGAACCCACTACCCTGGCGTTACAAGCGCCATGCTCTACCAACTGAGCTACAGAAGGACTCCAAGTCCTTCCTTCTCCTCCTCCGCCTCTCCAGAAGAGTGATAGTTCCTCTAGGGAGAGTGCTGGCCTTCCTCCTCCTCTTCACCAAAAAGAGTGACAGTTCCTCTATTGAGAGTGATGGCCCACCTTCTCCTCTCCAGAAGAGTGATAGTTCATCTAGTGAGTGTGCCGGCCTTCCTCCTCCTCCTCGCCAGAAGAGTGACAGTTCCTCTTGTGAGATTGCTGGCCCTCCTCCTCTTCAGAAGAGTGATAGTTCCACTAGTATGAGTGCTGACCCTCCTCCTCCTCTCCTGAAAAGTGATAGTTCCTCTAGTCAGAGTGCTGGCCCTCATTCTCCTCCTCGCCAGAAGAGTGACAGTTATTCTAGTAAGAGTGCTGGCCCTCCTTCTCCTCTTCTCCAGAAGATTGATAGTTAATCTTGTGAGACTGCCGGCCCACCTCCTCCTCCACACCAGAATAGTTACAGTTCCTCTAGTCAGAGTGCTGGCCCACCTCCTCCTCCTCCCCCTCCTCCTCCTCCTCAGAAGAGTGACAGTTCCTCAAGTGAGAGTGCTGTCCCTCCTCCTCCTCCTCCTCCTCCTCCTCCTCCTCTCCAGAAGAGTGACAGTTCCTCTAGTGAGAGTGCTAGCCCTCCTCCTCCTTTTCAGAAGAGTGACAGTGCCTCTAGTAAGAGTGCTGGCCCTCTTCCTCTTCGCCAGAAGAGTGACAGTGCCTCTAGTGAGAGTGCTGGCCCTCCTCCTCTTCAGAAAGCGAAAGTTCCTCTAGTCAGAGTGCTGGCCCTCCTCCTCTTCAGAAAAGTGACAGTTCCTCAAGTGAGAGTGCTGGCCCTCCTCCTCCTCTTCAGAAACGCGACAGTTCCTCTAGTGAGAGTGCTGGCCCTCCTCCTCCTCCTCTCCAGAAGAGTGACAGTTCCTCTAGTGAGAGTGCTGGCCCTCCTCCTCCTCCTCCTCCTCCTCTCCAGAAAAGTGACAGATCCTCTATTGAGAGTGCTGGCTATCCTCCTCCTCTCCAGAAGAGTGACAGATCCTCTATTAAGAGTGCTGGACCTCCTCCTCCTCCTCTCCAGATGAGTGACAGTTCCTCTAGTGAGTGTGCTGGCCCTCCTTCTCCTCCTCCCCAGAAGAGTGACAGTTCCTCTATTGAGGGTGCTGGCCATCCTCCTCCTCTTCAGAAGAGTGACAGTGCCTCTAGTAAGAGTGCTGGCCCTCTTCCTCCTCGCCAGAAGAGTGACAGTTCCTCTAGTCAGAGTGCTGGACCTCCTCCTCGCCATAAAAGTGACAGTTCCTCAAGTGAGAGTGCTGGCCCTCCTCCTCCTCTTCAGAAAGCGACAGTTCCTCTAGTCAGAGTACTGGACCTCCTCCTCCTCTTCTCCAGAAGAGTGATAGTTAATCTCGTGAGTGTGCCGGCCTTCCTCCTCCTCCTCCTCCTCCTCGCCAGAAGAGTGACATTTCCTCTAGTGAGAGTGCTGGCCCTCCTCCTCCTCTCCGGAAGAGTGACAGTTCCTCTATTGAGAGTGCTGGCCCTCCTCCTCCTCTCCAGGATAGTGACAGTTCCTCTTGTGAGAGTGCTGGCCCCCCTCCTCCTCCTCTCCAGAAGAGTGACAGATCCTTTAGTCAGAGTGCTGGACCTCCTCCTCCTCCTCCGCCTCTCCAGACGAGTGACAGTTCCTCTAGTGAGTGTGCTGGCCCTCCTTCTCCTCCTCTCCAGAAGAGTGACAGTTCCTCTATTGAGAGTGCTGGCCATCCTCCTCCTCTTCAGAAGAGTGACAGTGCCTCTAGTAAGAGTGCTGGCCCTCTTCCTCCTCGCCAGAAGAGTGACAGTTCCTCTAGTCAGAGTGCTGGACCTCCTCCTCGCCATAAAAGCGACAGTTCCTCAAGTGAGAGTGCTGGCCCTCCTCCTCCTCTTCAGAAAGCGACTGTTCCTCTAGTCAGAGTGCTGGACCTCCTCCTCGCCATAAAAGTGACAGTTCCTCAAGTGAGAGTGCTGGACCTCCTCCTCCTCTTCTCCAGAAGAGTGATAGTTCATCTCATGAGTGTGCCGGCCTTCCTCCTCCTCCTCGCCAGAAGAGTGACAGTTCCTCTAGTGAGAGTGCTGACCCTCCTCATCCTCTTCAGAAGAGTGACAGTTCCTCTAGTATGAGTGCTGACCGTCCTCCTCTCCAGAAAAGTGATAGTTCCTCTAGTTAGAGTGCTGGCCCTCCTTCTCCTCCTCGCCAGAAGAGCGACAGTTCCTCTAGTCCGAATGCTGGCCCCCCTCCTCCTCTTCGTCATGAAAGTGACAGTTCTTCTAGTAAGAGTGCTGGCCCTCCTCCTCCTCCTCAGAAGAGTGACAGTTCCTCAACTGAGAGGGCTTGGCCTCCTCCTCCTCTTCAGAAAAGTGACAGTTCCTCTAGTGAGAGTGCTGGCCCTCCCCTCCTCCTCAGAAGAGTGACAGTTCCTCAACTGAGAGGGCTTGGCCTCCTCCTCCTCTTCAGAAAAGTGACAGTTCCTCTAGTAAGAGTGCTGGCCCTCCCCCTCCTCTCCAGAAGAGTGACAGTTCCTCAACTGAGAGGGCTTGGCCTCCTCCTCCTCTTCAGAAAAGTGACAGTTCCTCTAGTGAGAGTGCTGGCCCTCCCCCTCCTCTCCAGAAGAGTGACAGTTCCTCTAGTAAGAGTGCTGGCCCTCTTCCTCCTCGCCAGAAGAATGACAGTTCCTCTAGTGAGAGTGCTAGCCCTCCTCCTCCTCTCCAGAAGAGTGATAGTTCCTCTAGTGAGAGTGCTGGCCCTCCTCCTCCTCCTCTTTTGAAGAGTGACAGTTCCTCTCGTGAGAGTGCTGGCCCTCCTCCTCCTCTCCAGAAGAGTGACAGTTCCTCTACTTAGAGTACTGGCCTTCCTCCTCTTCCATAATACCAAGCTGATGACTGCCTGAGACCCAGTGGCGCTCATGAGAGTGACATCCCTTCTGAGAACACTTGTAAGCCTATGATTGATGAGACGGATCGCCCAACAGCGGGGAGTCTGAGTTCCAATGTGTAATATAATGGGCTACCAGTAAATACTGTACAGTGCATTCGGAAGGTTTTCAGACCCCTTGACTTTTTCAATATTATTATAGCCTTATTCTAAAATTGATTGCATTTTTTTTCTTTCAGCAATCTGTGCACAATATCCCATAATGCCAAAGCTAAAACATGTTCGTAGAGCTTGTAGCGTCATACCCAAGAAGACTCAATGCTGTCATCGCTGCCAAAGGTGCTTCAACAAAGTACTGAGGAAAGGGTCTGAATAATTATGTAAATGTGATATTTCAGTTTTTTTTTATAAAAACATTTCTAAAAACCTGTTTTTGCTTTGACATTATGGGTTATTGTGTTTAGATTGATGACGGGAAAAAAAACAAATGAGTCATTTTCAGAATAAGGCTGAAACGTAACAAAATGTGAAAAAGGTCAAGGGGTCTGAATACTTTCCGAAGCCACTATAGCCTAAGGATAATCTAGTAGGCTAGACTCTATTGTCTGCATAATGAAACAATCCCTAGTAAGCTATTGTTTTGATGGTGTACTGATTGTATTATTTGGAATTAATACGATGGTTTGATGGTGGATTGATTGTAATATTTGGAAATAATAGAATGGTTTGATGGTGGATTGATTATATTATTTGGCATTAATAGAATGGTTTGATGGTGGATTGATTGTAATATTTGGCATTAATAGAATGGTTTGATAGTTGAAGGATTGTAATTTTTGGCATTAATAGAATCGTTTGATGGTGGATTGATTATATTATTTGGCATTAATACAAAGGTTTGATGGTGGATTGATTGTAATTTTTGGCATTAATATAATGGTTTAATGGTGGATTGATTGGAATTTTTGGCATTAATAGAATGGTTTGATGGTGGATTGATTGTAATATTTGGCATTAATAGAATGGTTTGAGGGTGGATTAGTTGTCATATTTGGCATTAATAGAATGGTTTGATGGTGGATTGATTGTAATATTTGGCATTCATAGAATGGTTTGATGGTGGATTGATTGTAATATTTGGCATTAATAGAATGGTTTGATGGTGGATTAATTGTAATATTTGGCATAATAGAATGGTTTGATAGTGGATTGATTGTAATATTTGGCATTAATATAATGGTTTGATGGTGTATTGATTGTAACATTTGGAATTAATAGAATGGTTTGATGGTGGATTGATTGTAATATTTGGAAATAATAGAATGGTATGATGGTGGATTGATTGTAATTTTTGGCATTAATAGAATGGTTTGATGGTGGATTGATTGTAATATTTGGCATTAATAGAATGTTTGATGGTGGATTGATTGTAACATTTGGAATTAATAGAATGGTTTTATGGTGGATTGATTGTAATATTTGGCATTAATAGAATGGTTTGATGGTGGATTGATTGTAATATTTGGCATTAATAGAATGGTTTGATGGTGGATTGATTGTAATATTTGGCATTTATATAATGGTTTGATGGTGTATTGATTGTAACATTTGGAATTAATAGAATGGTTTGATGGTGGATTGATTGCAACATTTGGAATTAATAGAATGGTTTGATGGTGGATTGATTGTAATTTTTGGCATTAATAGAATGGTTTGATTGTGGATTTATTGTAATATTTGGAAATAATAGAATGGTTTGATGGTGGATTGATTGTAATATTTGGCATTAATAGAATGTTTGATGGTGGATTGATTGTACTTTTTGGTATTAATAGAATGGTTTGATGGTGGATTGATTGTATTTTTTGGCATTAATAGAATGGTTTGATGGTGGATTGATTGTAACATTTGAAATTAATAGAATGGTTTGATTGTAATTTTTGGCATTAATAGAATGGTTTGATGGTGGATTGATTGTAATATTTGGTATTAATAGAATGGTTTGATGGTGGATTGATTGTACTTTTTGCCATTAATAGAATGGTTTGATGGTGGATTGATTGTAATTTTTGGCATTAATAGAATGGTTTGATGGTGGATTGATTGTATTTTTTTGCATTAATAGAATGGTTTGATGGTGGATTGATTGTAATTTTTGGCATTAATAGAATGGTTTGAGGGTGGATTAGTTGTCATATTTGGCATTAATAGAATGGTTTGATGGTGGATTGATTGTAATATTTGGCATTAATAGAATGGTATGATGGTGTATTGATTGTAACATTTGGAATTAATAGAATGGTTTGATGGTGGATTGATTGTAATATTTGGCATTAATAGAATTGTTTGATGGTGGATTGATTGTAATATTTGGCATTAATAGAATGTTTGATGGTGGATTGATTGTAGTTTTTGGTATTAATAGAATGGTTTGATGGTGGATTGATTGTATTTTTTGGCATTAATAGAATGGTTTGATGGTGGATTGATTGTAACATTTTGAATTAATAGAATGGTTTGATTGTAATTTTTGGCATTAATAGAATGGTTTGATGGTGGATTGATTGTAATATTTGGTATTAATAGAATGGTTTGATGGTGGATTGATTGTACTTTTTGGCATTAATAGAATGGTTTGATGGTTAATTGATTGTAATTTTTGGCATTAATAGAATGGTTTGATGGTGGATTTATTGTACTTTTTGGCATTAATAGAATGGTTTGATGGTGGATTGATTGTAATTTTTGGCATTAATAGAATGGTTTGAGGGTGGATTAGTTGTCATATTTGGCATTAATAGAATGGTTTGATGGTGGATTGATTGTAATTTTTGGCATTAATAGAATGGTTTGAGGGTGGATTAGTTGTCATATTTGGCATTAATAGAATGGTTTGATGGTGGATTGATTGTAATATTTGGCATTAATAGAATGGTATGATGGTGTATTGATTGTAACATTTGGAATTAATAGAATGGTTTGATGGTGGATTGATTGTAATATTTGGCATTAATAGAATTGTTTGATGGTGGATTGATTGTAATATTTGGCATTAATAGAATGTTTGATGGTGGATTGATTGTAGTTTTTGGTATTAATAGAATGGTTTAATGGTGGATTGATTGTATTTTTTGGCATTAATAGAATGGTTTGATGGTGGATTGATTGTAACATTTTGAATTAATAGAATGGTTTGATTGTAATTTTTGGCATTAATAGAATGGTTTGATGGTGGATTGATTGTAATATTTGGTATTAATAGAATGGTTTGATGGTGGATTGATTGTACTTTTTGGCATTAATAGAATGGTTTGATGGTGGATTGATTGTAATTTTTGGCATTAATAGAATGGTTTGATGGTGGATTTATTGTACTTTTTGGCATTAATAGAATGGTTTGATGGTGGATTGATTGTAATTTTTGGCATTAATAGAATGGTTTGAGGGTGGATTAGTTGTCATATTTGGCATTAATAGAATGGTTTGATGGTGGATTGATTGTAATATTTGGCATTAATAGAATGGTTTGATGGTGTATTGATTGTAACATTTGGAATTAATAGAATGGTTTGATGGTGGATTGATTGTAATATTTGGAATTAATAGAATGGTTTGATGGTGGATTGATTGTAATATTTGGAATTAATAGAATGGTTTGATGGTGGATTGATTGTACTTTTTGGCATTAATAGAATGGTTTGATGGTGGATTGATTGTATTATTTGGAATTAATAGAATGGTTTGATGGTGGATTGATTGTAATATTTGGAATTAATAGAATGGTTTGATGGTGGATTGATTGTAATATTTGGAATTAATAGAATGGTTTGATGGTGGATTGATTGTACTTTTTGGCATTAATAGAATGGTTTGATGGTGGATTGATTGTATTATTTGGCATTAATAGAATGGTTTGATGGTGGATTGATTGTAATTTTTGGCATTAATAGAATGGTTTGATAGTTGAATGATTGTAATTTTTGGCATTAATAGAATGGTTTGATGGTGGATTGATTGTATTATTTGGCATTAATAGAATGGTTTGATGGTGGATTGATTGTAACATTTGGAAATAATAGAATGGATTGATTGTAATTTTTGGCATTAATAGAATGGTTTGATGGTGGATTGATTGTATTATTTGGCATTAATAGAATGGTTTGATGGTGGATTGATTGTAATTTTTGGCATTAATAGAATGGTTTGATAGTTGAATGATTGTAATTTTTGGCATTAATAGAATGGTTTGATGGTGGATTGATTGTATTATTTGGCATTAATAGAATGGTTTGATGGTGGATTGATTGTAACATTTGGAAATAATAGAATGGTTTGATGGTGGATTGATTGTATTATTTGGCATTAATAGAATGGTATGATGGTGGATTGATTGTAACATTTGGAAAAAATACAATGGTTTGATGGTGGATTGATTGTAACATTTGGAATTAATAGAATGGTTTGATGGTGGATTGATTGTATTATTTGGAATTAATAGAATGGTTTGATGGTGGATTGATTGTAATATTTGGCATTAATAGAATGTTTGATGGTGGATTGATTGTAACATTTGGAAATAATACAATGGTTTGATGGTGGATTGATTGTAACATTTGGAAATAATAGAATGGTTTGATTGTAATTTTTGGCATTAATAGAATGGTTTGATGGTGGATTGATTGTAATATTTGGCATTAATAGAATGGTTTGATGGTGTATTGATTGTAACATTTGGAATTAATAGAATGGTTTGATGGTGGATTGATTGTAATATTTGGAATTAATAGAATGGTTTGATGGTGGATTGATTGTAATATTTGGAATTAATAGAATGGTTTGATGGTGGATTGATTGTACTTTTTGGCATTAATAGAATGGTTTGATGGTGGATTGATTGTATTATTTGGAATTAATAGAATGGTCTGATGGTGGATTGATTGTAATATTTGGAATTAATAGAATGGTTTGATGGTGGATTGATTGTAATATTTGGAATTAATAGAATGGTTTGATGGTGGATTGATTGTACTTTTTGGCATTAATAGAATGGTTTGATGGTGGATTGATTGTATTATTTGGCATTAATAGAATGGTTTGATGGTGGATTGATTGTAACATTTGGAAATAATACAATGGTTTGATGGTGGATTGATTGTAACATTTGGAAATAATAGAATGGTTTGATTGTAATTTTTGGCATTAATAGAATGGTTTGATGGTGGATTGATTGTATTATTTGGCATTAATAGAATGGTTTGATGGTGGATTGATTGTACTTTTTGGCATTAATAGAATGGTTTGATGGTGGATTGATTGTAATTTTTGGCATTAATAGAATGGTTTGATGGTGGATTTATTGTACTTTTTGGCATTAATAGAATGGTTTGATGGTGGATTGATTGTAATTTTTGGCATTAATAGAATGGTTTGAGGGTGGATTAGTTGTCATATTTGGCATTAATAGAATGGTTTGATGGTGGATTGATTGTAATTTTTGGCATTAATAGAATGGTTTGATGGTGGATTGTTGTCATATTTGGCATTAATAGAATGGTTTGATGGTGGATTGATTGTAATATTTGGCATTAATAGAATGGTATGATGGTGGATTGATTGTAACATTTGGAATTAATAGAATGGTTTGATGGTGGATTGATTGTAATATTTGGCATTAATAGAATGGTTTGATGGTGGATTGATTGTAATATTTGGCATTAATAGAATGTTTGATGGTGGATTGATTGTAGTTTTTGGTATTAATAGAATGGTTTAATGGTGGATTGATTGTATTTTTTGGCATTAATAGAATGGTTTGATGGTGGATTGATTGTAACATTTTGAATTAATAGAATGGTTTGATTGTAATTTTTGGCATTAATAGAATGGTTTGATGGTGGATTGATTGTAATATTTGGTATTAATAGAATGGTTTGATGGTGGATTGATTGTAATATTTGGCATTAATAGAATGGTTTGATGGTGTATTGATTGTAACATTTGGAATTAATAGAATGGTTTGATGGTGGATTGATTGTAATATTTGGAATTAATAGAATGGTTTGATGGTGGATTGATTGTAATATTTGGAATTAATAGAATGGTTTGATGGTGGATTGATTGTACTTTTTGGCATTAATAGAATGGTTTGATGGTGGATTGATTGTATTATTTGGAATTAATAGAATGGTTTGATGGTGGATTGATTGTAATATTTGGAATTAATAGAATGGTTTGATGGTGGATTGATTGTAATATTTGGAATTAATAGAATGGTTTGATGGTGGATTGATTGTACTTTTTGGCATTAATAGAATGGTTTGATGGTGGATTGATTGTATTATTTGGCATTAATAGAATGGTTTGATGGTGGATTGATTGTAATTTTTGGCATTAATAGAATGGTTTGATAGTTGAATGATTGTAATTTTTGGCATTAATAGAATGGTTTGATGGTGGATTGATTGTATTATTTGGCATTAATAGAATGGTTTGATGGTGGATTGATTGTAACATTTGGAAATAATAGAATGGATTGATTGTAATTTTTGGCATTAATAGAATGGTTTGATGGTGGATTGATTGTATTATTTGGCATTAATAGAATGGTTTGATGGTGGATTGATTGTAATTTTTGGCATTAATAGAATGGTTTGATAGTTGAATGATTGTAATTTTTGGCATTAATAGAATGGTTTGATGGTGGATTGATTGTATTATTTGGCATTAATAGAATGGTTTGATGGTGGATTGATTGTAACATTTGGAAATAATAGAATGGTTTGATGGTGGATTGATTGTATTATTTGGCATTAATAGAATGGTATGATGGTGGATTGATTGTAACATTTGGAAAAAATACAATGGTTTGATGGTGGATTGATTGTAACATTTGGAATTAATAGAATGGTTTGATGGTGGATTGATTGTATTATTTGGAATTAATAGAATGGTTTGATGGTGGATTGATTGTAATATTTGGCATTAATAGAATGTTTGATGGTGGATTGATTGTAACATTTGGAAATAATACAATGGTTTGATGGTGGATTGATTGTAACATTTGGAAATAATAGAATGGTTTGATTGTAATTTTTGGCATTAATAGAATGGTTTGATGGTGGATTGATTGTAATATTTGGCATTAATAGAATGGTTTGATGGTGTATTGATTGTAACATTTGGAATTAATAGAATGGTTTGATGGTGGATTGATTGTAATATTTGGAATTAATAGAATGGTTTGATGGTGGATTGATTGTAATATTTGGAATTAATAGAATGGTTTGATGGTGGATTGATTGTACTTTTTGGCATTAATAGAATGGTTTGATGGTGGATTGATTGTATTATTTGGAATTAATAGAATGGTTTGATGGTGGATTGATTGTAATATTTGGAATTAATAGAATGGTTTGATGGTGGATTGATTGTAATATTTGGAATTAATAGAATGGTTTGATGGTGGATTGATTGTACTTTTTGGCATTAATAGAATGGTTTGATGGTGGATTGATTGTATTATTTGGCATTAATAGAATGGTTTGATGGTGGATTGATTGTAACATTTGGAAATAATACAATGGTTTGATGGTGGATTGATTGTAACATTTGGAAATAATAGAATGGTTTGATTGTAATTTTTGGCATTAATAGAATGGTTTGATGGTGGATTGATTGTATTATTTGGCATTAATAGAATGGTTTGATGGTGGATTGATTGTAATTTTTGGCATTAATAGAATGGTTTGATAGTTGAATGATTGTAATTTTTGGCATTAATAGAATGGTTTGATGGTGGATTGATTGTATTATTTGGCATTAATAGAATGGTTTGATGGTGGATTGATTGTAACATTTGGAAATAATAGAATGGATTGATTGTAATTTTTGGCATTAATAGAATGGTTTGATGGTGGATTGATTGTATTATTTGGCATTAATAGAATGGTTTGATGGTGGATTGATTGTAATTTTTGGCATTAATAGAATGGTTTGATAGTTGAATGATTGTAATTTTTGGCATTAATAGAATGGTTTGATGGTGGATTGATTGTATTATTTGGCATTAATAGAATGGTTTGATGGTGGATTGATTGTAACATTTGGAAATAATAGAATGGTTTGATGGTGGATTGATTGTATTATTTGGCATTAATAGAATGGTATGATGGTGGATTGATTGTAACATTTGGAAAAAATACAATGGTTTGATGGTGGATTGATTGTAACATTTGGAATTAATAGAATGGTTTGATGGTGGATTGATTGTATTATTTGGAATTAATAGAATGGTTTGATGGTGGATTGATTGTAATATTTGGCATTAATAGAATGTTTGATGGTGGATTGATTGTAACATTTGGAAATAATACAATGGTTTGATGGTGGATTGATTGTAACATTTGGAAATAATAGAATGGTTTGATTGTAATTTTTGGCATTAATAGAATGGTTTGATGGTGGATTGATTGTAATATTTGGCATTAATAGAATGGTTTGATGGTGTATTGATTGTAACATTTGGAATTAATAGAATGGTTTGATGGTGGATTGATTGTAATATTTGGAATTAATAGAATGGTTTGATGGTGGATTGATTGTAATATTTGGAATTAATAGAATGGTTTGATGGTGGATTGATTGTACTTTTTGGCATTAATAGAATGGTTTGATGGTGGATTGATTGTATTATTTGGAATTAATAGAATGGTTTGATGGTGGATTGATTGTAATATTTGGAATTAATAGAATGGTTTGATGGTGGATTGATTGTAATATTTGGAATTAATAGAATGGTTT
This sequence comes from Oncorhynchus gorbuscha, assembly GCF_021184085.1. Taxonomy (NCBI): domain Eukaryota; kingdom Metazoa; phylum Chordata; class Actinopteri; order Salmoniformes; family Salmonidae; genus Oncorhynchus; species Oncorhynchus gorbuscha. Next base: position 98,469,365 of record NC_060178.1, read on the forward strand.
GATGGTGGATTGATTGTACTTTTTGGCATTAATAGAATGGTTTGATGGTGGATTGATTGTATTATTTGGCATTAATAGAATGGTTTGATGGTGGATTGATTGTAACATTTGGAAATAATACAATGGTTTGATGGTGGATTGATTGTAACATTTGGAAATAATAGAATGGTTTGATTGTAATTTTTGGCATTAATAGAATGGTTTGATGGTGGATTGATTGTATTATTTGGCATTAATAGAATGGTTTGATGGTGAATTGATTGTAATTTTTGGCATTAATAGAATGGTTTGATAGTTGAATGATTGTAATTTTTGGCATTAATAGAATGGTTTGATGGTGGATTGATTGTATTATTTGGCATTAATAGAATGGTTTGATGGTGGATTGATTGTAACATTTGGAAATAATAGAATGGATTGATTTTAATTTTTGGCATTAATAGAATGGTTTGATGGTGGATTGATTGTATTATTTGGCATTAATAGAATGGTTTGATGGTGGATTGATTGTAATTTTTGGCATTAATAGAATGGTTTGATAGTTGAATGATTGTAATTTTTGGCATTAATAGAATGGTTTGATGGTGGATTGATTGTATTATTTGGCATTAATAGAATGGTTTGATGGTGGATTGATTGTAACATTTGGAAATAATAGAATGGTTTGATGGTGGATTGATTGTATTATTTGGCATTAATAGAATGGTATGATGGTGGATTGATTGTAACATTTGGAAAAAATACAATGGTTTGATGGTGGATTGATTGTAACATTTGGAATTAATAGAATGGTTTGATGGTGGATTGATTGTATTATTTGGAATTAATAGAATGGTTTGATGGTGGATTGATTGTAATATTTGGCATTAATAGAATGTTTGATGGTGGATTGATTGTAACATTTGGAAATAATACAATGGTTTGATGGTGGATTGATTGTAACATTTGGAAATAATAGAATGGTTTGATTGTAATTTTTGGCATTAATAGAATGGTTTGATGGTGGATTGATTGTATTATTTGGCATTAATAGAATGGTTTGATGGTGGATTGATTGTAATTTTTGGCATTAATAGAATGGTTTGATAGTTGAATGATTGTAATTTTTGGCATTAATAGAATGGTTTGATGGTGGATTGATTGTATTATTTGGCATTAATAGAATGGTTTGATGGTGGATTGATTGTAACATTTGGAAATAATAGAATGGATTGATTGTAATTTTTGGCATTAATAGAATGGTTTGATGGTGGATTGATTGTAATATTTGGAATTAATAGAATGGTTTGATGGTGGATTGATTGTAATATTTGACATTAATATAATGGTATGATTGTGTATTGATTGTAACATTTGGAATTAATAGAATGGTTTGATGGTGGATTGATTGTAACATTTGGAATTAATAGAATGGTTTGATGGTGGATTGATTGTATTATTTGGCATTAATAGAATGGTTTGATGGTGGATTGATTGTATTATTTGGCATTAATAGAATGGTTTGATGGTGGATTGATTGTATTATTTGGCATTAATAGAATGGTATGATGGTGGATTGATTGTAACATTTGGAAATAATACAATGGTTTGATGGTGGATTGATTGTAATATTTGGCATTAATAGAATTGTTTGATGGTGGATTGATTGTAATATTTGGCATTAATAGAATGTTTGATGGTGGATTGATTGTAGTTTTTGGTATTAATAGAATGGTTTGATGGTGGATTGATTGTATTTTTTGGCATTAATAGAATGGTTTGATGGTGGATTGATTGTAACATTTTGAATTAATAGAATGGTTTGATTGTAATTTTTGGCATTAATAGAATGGTTTGATGGTGGATTGATTGTAATATTTGGTATTAATAGAATGGTTTGATGGTGGATTGATTGTACTTTTTGGCAATAATAGAATGGTTTGATGGTGGATTGATTGTAATTTTTGGCATTAATAGAATGGTTTGATGGTGGATTTATTGTACTTTTTGGCATTAATAGAATGGTTTGATGGTGGATTGATTGTAATTTTTGGCATTAATAGAATGGTTTGAGGGTGGATTAGTTGTCATATTTGGCATTAATAGAATGGTTTGATGGTGGATTGATTGTAATATTTGGCATTAATAGAATGGTTTGATGGTGTATTGATTGTAACATTTTGAATTAATAGAATGGTTTGATGGTGGATTGATTGTAATATTTGGAATTAATAGAATGGTTTGATGGTGGAATGATTGTAATATTTGGAATTAATAGAATGGTTTGATGGTGGATTGATTGTAATATTTGGCATTAATAGGATTGTTTGATGGTGGATTGATTGTATTTTTTGGCATTAATAGAATGGTTTGATGGTGGATTGATTGTAATATTTGGCATTAATAGAATGGTTTGATGGTGGATTGATTGTACTTTTTGGCATTAATAGAATGGTTTGATGGTGGATTGATTGTATTATTTGGCATTAATAGAATGGTTTGATGGTGGATTGATTGTAACATTTGGAAATAATACAATGGTTTGATGGTGGATTGATTGTAACATTTGGAAATAATAGAATGGTTTGATTGTAATTTTTGGCATTAATAGAATGGTTTGATGGTGGATTGATTGTATTATTTGGCATTAATAGAATGGTTTGATGGTGGATTGATTGTAATTTTTGGCATTAATAGAATGGTTTGATAGTTGAATGATTGTAATTTTTGGCATTAATAGAATGGTTTGATGGTGGATTGATTGTATTATTTGGCATTAATAGAATGGTTTGATGGTGGATTGATTGTAATATTTGGAATTAATAGAATGGTTTGATGGTGGATTGATTGTAATATTTGGCATTAATATAATAGTATGATTGTGTATTGATTGTAACATTTGGAATTAATAGAATGGTTTGATGGTGGATTGATTGTAACATTTGGAATTAATAGAATGGTTTGATGGTGGATTGATTGTATTATTTGGCATTAATAGAATGGTTTGATGGTGGATTGATTGTATTATTTGGCATTAATAGAATGGTTTGATGGTGGATTGATTGTATTATTTGGCATTAATAGAATGGTATGATGGTGGATTGATTGTAACATTTGGAAATAATACAATGGTTTGATGGTGGATTGATTGTAACATTTGGAAATAATAGAATGGTTTGATTGTAATTTTTGGCATTAATAGAATGGTTTGATGGTGGATTGATTGTAATATTTGGAATTAATAGAATGGTTTGATGGTGGATTGATTGTAACATTTGGAATTAATAGAATGGTTTGATTGTAATTTTTGGCATTAATAGAATGGTTTGATGGTGGATTGATTGTAATATTTGGCATAATAGAATGGTTTGATGGTGGATTGATTGTAATATTTGGCATTAATATAATGGTATGATGGTGTATTGATTGTAACATTTGGAATTAATAGAATGGTTTGATGGTGGATTGATTGTAATATTTGGCATTAATATAATTGTTTGATGGTGGATTGATTGTAATATTTGGCATTAATAGAATGTTTGATGGTGGATTGATTGTAGTTTTTGGTATTAATAGAATGGTTTGATGGTGGATTGATTGTATTTTTTGGCATTAATAGAATGGTTTGATGGTGGATTGATTGTAACATTTTGAATTAATAGAATGGTTTGATTGTAATTTTTGGCATTAATAGAATGGTTTGATGGTGGATTGATTGTAATATTTGGTATTAATAGAATGGTTTGATGGTGGATTGATTGTACTTTTTGGCATTAATAGAATGGTTTGATGGTGGATTGATTGTAATTTTTGGCATTAATAGAATGGTTTGATGGTGGATTGATTGTACTTTTTGGCATTAATAGAATGGTTTGATGGTGGATTGATTGTAATTTTTGGCATTAATAGAATGGTTTGATGGTGGATTAGTTGTCATATTTGGCATTAATAGAATGGTTTGATGGTGGATTGATTGTAATATTTGGCATTAATAGAATGGTTTGATGGTGGATTGATTGTACTTTTTGGCATTAATAGAATGGTTTGATGGTGGATTGATTGTAACATTTGGAAATAATAGAATGGTTTGATGGTGGATTGATTGTAATATTTGGCATTAATAGAATGGTTTGATGGTGGATTGATTGTACTTTTTGGCATTAATAGAATGGTTTGATGGTGGATTGATTGTAACATTTGGAAATAATACAATGGTTTGATGGTGGATTGATTGTAACATTTGGAAATAATAGAATGGTTTGATTGTAATTTTTGGCATTAATAGAATGGTTTGATGGTGGATTGATTGTAATTTTTGGCATTAATAGAATGGTTTGATGGTGGATTGATTGTAATATTTGGAATTAATAGAATGGTTTGATGGTGGATTGATTGGAACATTTGGAATTAATAGAATGGTTTGATTGTAATTTTTGGAATTAATAGAATGGTTTGATGGTGGATTGATTGTACTTTTTGGCATTAATAGAATGGTTTGATGGTGGATTGATTGTACTATTTGGCATTAATAGAATGGTTTGATGGTGGATTGATTGTATTTTTGGCATTAATAGAATGGTTTAATGGTGGAGTGATTGTAATTTTTGGCATTAATAGAATGGTTTGATGGTGGATTGATTGTAATATTTGGAATTAATAGAATGGTTTGATGGTGGATTGATTGTAACATTTGGAATTAATAGAATGGTTTGATTGTAATTTTTGGCATTAATAGAATGGTTTGATGGTGGATTGATTGTAATATTTGGCATTAATAGAATGGTTTGATGGTGGATTGATTGTAATTTTTGGCATTAATAGAATGGTTTGATGGTGGATTGATTGTATTATTTGGCATTAATAGAATGGTTTGATGGTGGATTGATTGTAACATTTGGAATTAATAGAATGGTTTGATGGTGGATTGATTGTAACATTTGAATTAATAGAATGGTTTGATTGTAATTTTTGGCATTAATAGAATGGTTTGATGGTGGATTGATTGTAATATTTGGCATTAATAGAATGGTTTGATGGTGGATTGATTGTAATATTTGGCATTAATAGAATGGTTTGATGGTGGATTGATTGTAACATTTGGAATTAATAGAATGGTTTGATTGTAATTTTTGGCATTAATAGAATGGTTTGATGGTGGATTGATTGTAATATTTGGAATTAATAGAATGGTTTGATGGTGGATTGATTGTAACATTTGGAATTAATAGAATGGTTTGATGGTGGACTTTTTGATTGTAATGGTTTTGGTGGATTAATAGAATGGTTTGATGGTGGATTGATTGTCATTTTGGCATTAATAGAATGGTTTGATGGTGGATTGATTGTATTATTTGGCATTAATAGAATGGTTTGATGGTGGATTGATTGTAATATTTGGAATTAATAGAATGGTTTGATGGTGGATTGATTGTAATATTTGGCATTAATATAATAGTTGATTGTGTATTGATTGTAACATTTGGAATTAATAGAATGGTTTGATGGTGGATTGATTGTAACATTTGGAATTAATAGAATGGTTTGATGGTGGATTGATTGTATTATTTGGCATTAATAGAATGGTTTGATGGTGGATTGATTGTATTATTTGGCATTAATAGAATGGTTTGATGGTGGATTGATTGTATTATTTGGCATTAATAGAATGGTTTGATGGTGGATTGATTGTAACATTTGGAAATAATACAATGGTTTGATGGTGGATTGATTGTAACATTTGGAAATAATAGAATGGTTTGATTGTAATTTTTGGCATTAATAGAATGGTTTGATGGTGGATTGATTGTATTATTTGGAATTAATAGAATGGTTTGATGGTGGATTGATTGTAACATTTGGAATTAATAGAATGGTTTGATTGTAATTTTTGGCATTAATAGAATGGTTTGATGGTGGATTGATTGTAATATTTGGCATTAATAGAATGGTTTGATGGTGGATTGATTGTAATATTTGGCATTAATATAATGGTTTGATGGTGGATTGATTGTAACATTTGGAATTAATAGAATGGTTTGATGGTGGATTGATTGTAATATTTGGCATTAATAGAATGGTTTGATGGTGGATTGATTGTAATATTTGGCATTAATAGAATGGTTTGATGGTGGATTGATTGTAGTTTTTGGTATTAATAGAATGGTTTGATGGTGGATTGATTGTATTTTTTGGCATTAATAGAATGGTTTGATGGTGGATTGATTGTAACATTTTGAATTAATAGAATGGTTTGATTGTAATTTTTGGCATTAATAGAATGGTTTGATGGTGGATTGATTGTAATATTTGGCATTAATAGAATGGTTTGATGGTGGATTGATTGTACTTTTTGGCATTAATAGAATGGTTTGATGGTGGATTGATTGTAATTTTTGGCATTAATAGAATGGTTTGATGGTGGATTTATTGTAATTTTTGGCATTAATAGAATGGTTTGATGGTGGATTGATTGTAATTTTTGGCATTAATAGAATGGTTTGATGGTGGATTATTGTAATATTTGGCATTAATAGAATGGTTTGATGGTGGATTGATTGTAATATTTGGCATTAATAGAATGGTTTGATGGTGGATTGATTGTACTTTTTGGCATTAATAGAATGGTTTGATGGTGGATTGATTGTAACATTTGGAAATTAATACAATGGTTTGATGGTGGATTGATTGTAATATTTGGCATTAATAGAATGGTTTGATGGTGGATTGATTGTACTTTTTGGCATTAATAGAATGGTTTGATGGTGGATTGATTGTAACATTTGGAAATAATACAATGGTTTGATGGTGGATTGATTGTAACATTTGGAAATAATAGAATGGTTTGATTGTAATTTTTGGCATTAATAGAATGGTTTGATGGTGGATTGATTGTAATTTTTGGCATTAATAGAATGGTTTGATGGTTGATTGATTGTAATTTTTGGCATTAATAGAATGGTTTGATGGTGGATTGATTGTATTATTTGGCATTAATAGAATGGTTTGATGGTGGATTGATTGTAACATTTGGAAATAGAATGAATGATTGATTGTAATTTTTGGCATTAATAGAATGGTTTGATGGTGGATTGATTGTAATATTTGGAATTAATAGAATGGTTTGATGGTTTGATTGGAACATTTGGAATTAATAGAATGGTTTGATTGTAATTTTTGGAATTAATAGAATGGTTTGATGGTGGATTGATTGTATTTTTGGCATTAATAGAATGGTTTGATGGTGGATTGATTGTATTATTTGGCATTAATAGAATGGTTTGATGGTGGATTGATTGTAACTTTTTGGCATTAATAGAATGGTTTAATGATTGTAATTTTTGGCATTAATAGAATGGTTTGATGGTGGATTGATTGTAATATTTGGAATTAATAGAATGGTTTGATGGTGGATTGATTGTAACATTTGGAATTAATAGAATGGTTTGATTGTATTGATTGTTTTTGGCATTAATAGAATGGTTTGATGGTGGATTGATTGTAATATTTGGCATTAATAGAATGGTTTGATAGTTGATTGATTGTAATTTTGGCATTAATAGAATGGTTTGATGGTGGATTGATTGTATTATTTGGCATTAATAGAATGGTTTGATGGTGGATTGATTGTAACATTTGGAATTAATAGAATGGTTTGATGGTGGATTGATTGTAACATTTGGAATTAATAGAATGGTTTGATTGTAATTTTTGGCATTAATAGAATGGTTTGATGGTGGATTGATTGTAATATTTGGCATTAATAGAATGGTTTGATGGTGGATTGATTGTAATATTTGGCATTAATAGAATGGTTTGATGGTGGATTGATTGTAACATTTGGAATTAATAGAATGGTTTGATTGTAATTTTTGGCATTAATAGAATGGTTTGATGGTGGATTGATTGTAATATTTGGAATTAATATAATGGTTTGATGGTGGATTGATTGTAACATTTGGAATTAATAGAATGGTTTGATTGTAATTTTTGGCATTAATAGAATGGTTTGATGGTGGATTGATTGTAATATTTGGCATTAATAGAATGGTTTGATTGTGGATAACATTTGGAATAATTGGATTGATTGTAATTTTTGGCATTAATAGAATGGTTTGATGGTGGATTGATTGTATTATTTGGCATTAATAGAATGGTTTGATGGTGGATTGATTGTAATTTTTGGCATTAATAGAATGGTTTGATGGTGGATTTATTGTACTTTTTGGCATTAATAGAATGGTTTGATGGTGGATTGATTGTAATTTTTGGCATTAATAGAATGGTTTGAGGGTGGATTAGTTGTCATATTTGGCATTAATAGAATGGTTTGATGGTGGATTGATTGTAATATTTGGCATTAATAGAATGGTTTGATGGTGTATTGATTGTAACATTTTGAATTAATAGAATGGTTTGATGGTGGATTGATTGTAATATTTGGAATTAATAGAATGGTTTGATGGTGGAATGATTGTAATATTTGGAATTAATAGAATGGTTTGATGGTGGATTGATTGTAATATTTGGCATTAATAGGATTGTTTGATGGTGGATTGATTGTATTTTTTGGCATTAATAGAATGGTTTGATGGTGGATTGATTGTAATATTTGGCATTAATAGAATGGTTTGATGGTGGATTGATTGTACTTTTTGGCATTAATAGAATGGTTTGATGGTGGATTGATTGTATTATTTGGCATTAATAGAATGGTTTGATGGTGGATTGATTGTAACATTTGGAAATAATACAATGGTTTGATGGTGGATTGATTGTAACATTTGGAAATAATAGAATGGTTTGATTGTAATTTTTGGCATTAATAGAATGGTTTGATGGTGGATTGATTGTATTATTTGGCATTAATAGAATGGTTTGATGGTGGATTGATTGTAATTTTTGGCATTAATAGAATGGTTTGATAGTTGAATGATTGTAATTTTTGGCATTAATAGAATGGTTTGATGGTGGATTGATTGTATTATTTGGCATTAATAGAATGGTTTGATGGTGGATTGATTGTAATATTTGGAATTAATAGAATGGTTTGATGGTGGATTGATTGTAATATTTGGCATTAATATAATAGTATGATTGTGTATTGATTGTAACATTTGGAATTAATAGAATGGTTTGATGGTGGATTGATTGTAACATTTGGAATTAATAGAATGGTTTGATGGTGGATTGATTGTATTATTTGGCATTAATAGAATGGTTTGATGGTGGATTGATTGTATTATTTGGCATTAATAGAATGGTTTGATGGTGGATTGATTGTATTATTTGGCATTAATAGAATGGTATGATGGTGGATTGATTGTAACATTTGGAAATAATACAATGGTTTGATGGTGGATTGATTGTAACATTTGGAAATAATAGAATGGTTTGATTGTAATTTTTGGCATTAATAGAATGGTTTGATGGTGGATTGATTGTAATATTTGGAATTAATAGAATGGTTTGATGGTGGATTGATTGTAACATTTGGAATTAATAGAATGGTTTGATTGTAATTTTTGGCATTAATAGAATGGTTTGATGGTGGATTGATTGTAATATTTGGCATAATAGAATGGTTTGATGGTGGATTGATTGTAATATTTGGCATTAATATAATGGTATGATGGTGTATTGATTGTAACATTTGGAATTAATAGAATGGTTTGATGGTGGATTGATTGTAATATTTGGCATTAATATAATTGTTTGATGGTGGATTGATTGTAATATTTGGCATTAATAGAATGTTTGATGGTGGATTGATTGTAGTTTTTGGTATTAATAGAATGGTTTGATGGTGGATTGATTGTATTTTTTGGCATTAATAGAATGGTTTGATGGTGGATTGATTGTAACATTTTGAATTAATAGAATGGTTTGATTGTAATTTTTGGCATTAATAGAATGGTTTGATGGTGGATTGATTGTAATATTTGGTATTAATAGAATGGTTTGATGGTGGATTGATTGTACTTTTTGGCATTAATAGAATGGTTTGATGGTGGATTGATTGTAATTTTTGGCATTAATAGAATGGTTTGATGGTGGATTTATTGTACTTTTTGGCATTAATAGAATGGTTTGATGGTGGATTGATTGTAATTTTTGGCATTAATAGAATGGTTTGAGGGTGGATTAGTTGTCATATTTGGCATTAATAGAATGGTTTGATGGTGGATTGATTGTAATATTTGGCATTAATAGAATGGTTTGATGGTGGATTGATTGTACTTTTTGGCATTAATAGAATGGTTTGATGGTGGATTGATTGTAACATTTGGAAATAATACAATGGTTTGATGGTGGATTGATTGTAATATTTGGCATTAATAGAATGGTTTGATGGTGGATTGATTGTACTTTTTGGCATTAATAGAATGGTTTGATGGTGGATTGATTGTAACATTTGGAAATAATACAATGGTTTGATGGTGGATTGATTGTAACATTTGGAAATAATAGAATGGTTTGATTGTAATTTTTGGCATTAATAGAATGGTTTGATGGTGGATTGATTGTAATTTTTGGCATTAATAGAATGGTTTGATAGTTGAATGATTGTAATTTTTGGCATTAATAGAATGGTTTGATGGTGGATTGATTGTATTATTTGGCATTAATAGAATGGTTTGATGGTGGATTGATTGTAACATTTGGAAATAATAGAATGGATTGATTGTAATTTTTGGCATTAATAGAATGGTTTGATGGTGGATTGATTGTAATATTTGGAATTAATAGAATGGTTTGATGGTGGATTGATTGGAACATTTGGAATTTAGAATGGTTTGATTGTAATTTTTGGCATTAATAGAATGGTTTGATGGTGGATTGATTGTACTTTTTGGCATTAATAGAATGGTTTGATGGTGGATTGATTGTACTTTTTGGCATTAATAGAATGGTTTGATGGTGGATTGATTGTAATTTTTGGCATTAATAGAATGGTTTGATGGTGGATTGATTGTAATTTTTGGCATTAATAGAATGGTTTGATGGTGGATTGATTGTAATTTTTGGCATTAATAGAATGGTTTGATGGTGGATTGATTGTAATATTTGGAATTAATAGAATGGTTTGATGGTGGATTGATTGTAACATTTGGAATTAATAGAATGGTTTGATTGTAATTTTTGGCATTAATAGAATGGTTTGATGGTGGATTGATTGTAATATTTGGCATTAATAGAATGGTTTGATAGTTGAATGATTGTAATTTTTGGCATTAATAGAATGGTTTGATGGTGGATTGATTGTATTATTTGGCATTAATAGAATGGTTTGATGGTGGATTGATTGTAACATTTGGAATTAATAGAATGGTTTGATGGTGGATTGATTGTAACATTTGGAATTAATAGAATGGTTTGATTGTAATTTTTGGCATTAATAGAATGGTTTGATGGTGGATTGATTGTAATATTTGGCATTAATAGAATGGTTTGATGGTGGATTGATTGTAATATTTGGCATTAATAGAATGGTTTGATGGTGGATTGATTGTAACATTTGGAATTAATAGAATGGTTTGATTGTAATTTTTGGCATTAATAGAATGGTTTGATGGTGGATTGATTGTAATATTTGGAATTAATAGAATGGTTTGATGGTGGATTGATTGTAACATTTGGAATTAATGGTATTAATAGAAGAATGGTTTGATTGTATTTTTGGCATTAATAGAATGGTTTGATGGTGGATTGATTGTAACATTTGGAATTAATAGAATGGTTTGATTGTCATTTTTGGCATTAATAGAATGGTTTGATGGTGGATTGATTGTATTATTTGGCATTAATAGAATGGTTTGATGGTGGATTGATTGTAATATTTGGAATTAATAGAATGGTTTGATGGTGGATTGATTGTAATATTTGGCATTAATATAATAGTATGATTGTGTATTGATTGTAACATTTGGAATTAATAGAATGGTTTGATGGTGGATTGATTGTAACATTTGGAATTAATAGAATGGTTTGATGGTGGATTGATTGTATTATTTGGCATTAATAGAATGGTTTGATGGTGGATTGATTGTATTATTTGGCATTAATAGAATGGTTTGATGGTGGATTGATTGTATTATTTGGCATTAATAGAATGGTATGATGGTGGATTGATTGTAACATTTGGAAATAATACAATGGTTTGATGGTGGATTGATTGTAACATTTGGAAATAATAGAATGGTTTGATTGTAATTTTTGGCATTAATAGAATGGTTTGATGGTGGATTGATTGTAATATTTGGAATTAATAGAATGGTTTGATGGTGGATTGATTGTAACATTTGGAATTAATAGAATGGTTTGATTGTAATTTTTGGCATTAATAGAATGGTTTGATGGTGGATTGATTGTAATATTTGGCATTAATAGAATGGTTTGATGGTGGATTGATTGTAATATTTGGCATTAATATAATGGTATGATGGTGTATTGATTGTAACATTTGGAATTAATAGAATGGTTTGATGGTGGATTGATTGTAATATTTGGCATTAATATAATTGTTTGATGGTGGATTGATTGTAATATTTGGCATTAATAGAATGTTTGATGGTGGATTGATTGTAGTTTTTGGTATTAATAGAATGGTTTGATGGTGGATTGATTGTATTTTTTGGCATTAATAGAATGGTTTGATGGTGGATTGATTGTAACATTTTGAATTAATAGAATGGTTTGATTGTAATTTTTGGCATTAATAGAATGGTTTGATGGTGGATTGATTGTAATATTTGGTATTAATAGAATGGTTTGATGGTGGATTGATTGTACTTTTTGGCATTAATAGAATGGTTTGATGGTGGATTGATTGTAATTTTTGGCATTAATAGAATGGTTTGATGGTGGATTTATTGTACTTTTTGGCATTAATAGAATGGTTTGATGGTGGATTGATTGTAATTTTTGGCATTAATAGAATGGTTTGAGGGTGGATTAGTTGTCATATTTGGCATTAATAGAATGGTTTGATGGTGGATTGATTGTAATATTTGGCATTAATAGAATGGTTTGATGGTGGATTGATTGTACTTTTTGGCATTAATAGAATGGTTTGATGGTGGATTGATTGTAACATTTGGAAATAATAGAATGGTTTGATGGTGGATTGATTGTAATATTTGGCATTAATAGAATGGTTTGATGGTGGATTGATTGTACTTTTTGGCATTAATAGAATGGTTTGATGGTGGATTGATTGTAACATTTGGAAATAATACAATGGTTTGATGGTGGATTGATTGTAACATTTGGAAATAATAGAATGGTTTGATTGTAATTTTTGGCATTAATAGAATGGTTTGATGGTGGATTGATTGTAATTTTTGGCATTAATAGAATGGTTTGATAGTTGAATGATTGTAATTTTTGGCATTAATAGAATGGTTTGATGGTGGATTGATTGTATTATTTGGCATTAATAGAATGGTTTGATGGTGGATTGATTGTAACATTTGGAAATAATAGAATGGATTGATTGTAATTTTTGGCATTAATAGAATGGTTTGATGGTGGATTGATTGTAATATTTGGAATTAATAGAATGGTTTGATGGTGGATTGATTGGAACATTTGGAATTAATAGAATGGTTTGATTGTAATTTTTGGAATTAATAGAATGGTTTGATGGTGGATTGATTGTACTTTTTGGCATAATAGAATGGTTTGATGGTGGATTGATTGTACTTTTTGGCATTAATAGAATGGTTTGATGGTGGATTGATTGTACTTTTTGGCATTAATAGAATGGTTTAATGGTGGAGTGATTGTAATTTTTGGCATTAATAGAATGGTTTAATGGTGGAGTGATTGTAATTTTTGGCATTAATAGAATGGTTTGAGGGTGGATTAGTTGTAATATTTGGAATTAATAGAATGGTTTGATGGTGGATTGATTGTAACATTTGGAATTAATAGAATGGTTTGATTGTAATTTTTGGCATTAATAGAATGGTTTGATGGTGGATTGATTGTAATATTTGGCATTAATAGAATGGTTTGATAGTTGAATGATTGTAATTTTTGGCATTAATAGAATGGTTTGATGGTGGATTGATTGTATTATTTGGCATTAATAGAATGGTTTGATGGTGGATTGATTGTAACATTTGGAATTAATAGAATGGTTTGATGGTGGATTGATTGTAACATTTGGAATTAATAGAATGGTTTGATTGTAATTTTTGGCATTAATAGAATGGTTTGATGGTGGATTGATTGTAATATTTGGCATTAATAGAATGGTTTGATGGTGGATTGATTGTAATATTTGGCATTAATAGAATGGTTTGATGGTGGATTGATTGTAACATTTGGAATTAATAGAATGGTTTGATTGTAATTTTTGGCATTAATAGAATGGTTTGATGGTGGATTGATTGTAATATTTGGAATTAATATAATGGTTTGATGGTGGATTGATTGTAACATTTGGAATTAATAGAATGGTTTGATTGTACTTTTTGGCATTAATAGAATGGTTTGATGGTGGATTGATTGTAACATTTGGAATTAATAGAATGGTTTGATTGTCATTTTTGGCATTAATAGAATGGTTTGATGGTGGATTGATTGTATTATTTGGCATTAATAGAATGGTTTGATGGTGGATTGATTGTAATATTTGGAATTAATAGAATGGTTTGATGGTGGATTGATTGTAATATTTGGCATTAATATAATAGTATGATTGTGTATTGATTGTAACATTTGGAATTAATAGAATGGTTTGATGGTGGATTGATTGTAACATTTGGAATTAATAGAATGGTTTGATGGTGGATTGATTGTATTATTTGGCATTAATAGAATGGTTTGATGGTGGATTGATTGTATTATTTGGCATTAATAGAATGGTTTGATGGTGGATTGATTGTATTATTTGGCATTAATAGAATGGTATGATGGTGGATTGATTGTAACATTTGGAAATAATACAATGGTTTGATGGTGGATTGATTGTAACATTTGGAAATAATAGAATGGTTTGATTGTAATTTTTGGCATTAATAGAATGGTTTGATGGTGGATTGATTGTAATATTTGGAATTAATAGAATGGTTTGATGGTGGATTGATTGTAACATTTGGAATTAATAGAATGGTTTGATTGTAATTTTTGGCATTAATAGAATGGTTTGATGGTGGATTGATTGTAATATTTGGCATTAATAGAATGGTTTGATGGTGGATTGATTGTAATATTTGGCATTAATAGAATGGTTTGATGGTGTATTGATTGTAACATTTGGAATTAATAGAATGGTTTGATGGTGGATTGATTGTAATATTTGGCATTAATATAATTGTTTGATGGTGGATTGATTGTAATATTTGGCATTAATAGAATGTTTGATGGTGGATTGATTGTAATTTTTGGTATTAATAGAATGGTTTGATGGTGGATTGATTGTATTTTTTGGCATTAATAGAATGGTTTGATGGTGGATTGATTGTAACATTTTGAATTAATAGAATGGTTTGATTGTAATTTTTGGCATTAATAGAATGGTTTGATGGTGGATTGATTGTAATATTTGGTATTAATAGAATGGTTTGATGGTGGATTGATTGTACTTTTTGGCATTAATAGAATGGTTTGATGGTGGATTGATTGTAATTTTTGGCATTAATAGAATGGTTTGATGGTGGATTTATTGTACTTTTTGGCATTAATAGAATGGTTTGATGGTGGATTGATTGTAATTTTTGGCATTAATAGAATGGTTTGATGGTGGATTATTGTCATATTTGGCATTAATAGAATGGTTTGATGGTGGATTGATTGTAATATTTGGCATTAATAGAATGGTTTGATGGTGGATTGATTGTATTTTTGGCATTAATAGAATGGTTTGATGGTGGATTGATTGTAACATTTGGAAATAATACAATGGTTTGATGGTGGATTGATTGTAATATTTGGCATTAATAGAATGGTTTGATGGTGGATTGATTGTACTTTTTGGCATTAATAGAATGGTTTGATGGTGGATTGATTGTAACATTTGGAAATAATACAATGGTTTGATGGTGGATTGATTGTAACATTTGGAAATAATAGAATGGTTTGATTGTAATTTTTGGCATTAATAGAATGGTTTGATGGTGGATTGATTGTAATTTTTGGCATTAATAGAATGGTTTGATAGTTGAATGATTGTAATTTTTGGCATTAATAGAATGGTTTGATGGTGGATTGATTGTATTATTTGGCATTAATAGAATGGTTTGATGGTGGATTGATTGTAACATTTGGAAATAATAGAATGGATTGATTGTAATTTTTGGCATTAATAGAATGGTTTGATGGTGGATTGATTGTAATATTTGGAATTAATAGAATGGTTTGATGGTGGATTGATTGGAACATTTGGAATTAATAGAATGGTTTGATTGTAATTTTTGGAATTAATAGAATGGTTTGATGGTGGATTGATTGTACTTTTTGGCATAATAGAATGGTTTGATGGTGGATTGATTGTACTTTTTGGCATTAATAGAATGGTTTGATGGTGGATTGATTGTACTTTTTGGCATTAATAGAATGGTTTAATGGTGGAGTGATTGTAATTTTTGGCATTAATAGAATGGTTTGAGGGTGGATTAGTTGTAATATTTGGAATTAATAGAATGGTTTGATGGTGGATTGATTGTAACATTTGGAATTAATAGAATGGTTTGATTGTAATTTTTGGCATTAATAGAATGGTTTGATGGTGGATTGATTGTAATATTTGGCATTAATAGAATGGTTTGATAGTTGAATGATTGTAATTTTTGGCATTAATAGAATGGTTTGATGGTGGATTGATTGTATTATTTGGCATTAATAGAATGGTTTGATGGTGGATTGATTGTAACATTTGGAATTAATAGAATGGTTTGATGGTGGATTGATTGTAACATTTGGAATTAATAGAATGGTTTGATTGTAATTTTTGGCATTAATAGAATGGTTTGATGGTGGATTGATTGTAATATTTGGCATTAATAGAATGGTTTGATGGTGGATTGATTGTAATATTTGGCATTAATAGAATGGTTTGATGGTGGATTGATTGTAACATTTGGAATTAATAGAATGGTTTGATTGTAATTTTTGGCATTAATAGAATGGTTTGATGGTGGATTGATTGTAATATTTGGAATTAATATAATGGTTTGATGGTGGATTGATTGTAACATTTGGAATTAATATGGTTTGATTGTACTTTTTGGCATTAATAGAATGGTTTGATGGTGGATTGATTGATTTGGAATTAATAGAAGAATGGTTTGATTGTTTTGGCATTAATAGAATGGTTTGATGGTGGATTGATTGTAATATTTGGAATTAATAGAATGGTTTGATGGTGGATTGATTGTAACATTTGGAATTAATAGAATGGTTTGATTGTAATTTTTGGAATTAATAGAATGGTTTGATGGTGGATTGATTGTAATATTTGGCATTAATAGAATGGTTTGATGGTGATTGATTGTAATTTTTGGCATTAATAGAATGGTTTGATGGTGGATTGATTGTATTTTTGGCATTAATAGAATGGTTTGATGGTGGATTGATTGTAATTTGGCATTTTGGTTTGATTATTGATAATATAATGGTTTGATGGTGGATTGATTGTAACATTTGGAATTAATAGAATGGTTTGATTGTAATTTTTGGCATTAATAGAATGGTTTGATGGTGGATTGATTGTAATATTTGGCATTAATAGAATGGTTTGATGATTGTTGAATGGTTTGATTGTAATTTTTGGCATTAATAGAATGGTTTGATGGTGGATTGATTGTATTATTTGGCATTAATAGAATGGTTTGATGGTGGATTGATTGTAACATTTGGAATTAATAGAATGGTTTGATGGTGGATTGATTGTAACATTTGGAATTAATAGAATGGTTTGATTGTAATTTTTGGCATTAATAGAATGGTTTGATGGTGGATTGATTGTAATATTTGGCATTAATAGAATGGTTTGATGGTGGATTGATTGTAATATTTGGCATTAATAGAATGGTTTGATGGTGGATTGATTGTAACATTTGGAATTAATAGAATGGTTTGATTGTAATTTTTGGCATTAATAGAATGGTTTGATGGTGGATTGATTGTAATATTTGGAATTAATAGAATGGTTTGATGGTGGATGGTTTGATTGTATTTTTGGCATTAATAGAATGGTTTGATGGTGGATTGATTGTAACATTTGGAATTAATAGAATGGTTTGATGGTGGATTGATTGTAATATTTGGCATTAATAGAATGGTTTGATGGTGGATTGATTGATTGTAAGAATTTGTAATTTTGGCATTAATAGAATGGTTTGATGGTGATTGATTGTAACATTTGGATTAATAGAATGGTTTGATGGTTGAATGATTGTAATTTTTGGCATTAATAGAATGGTTTGATGGTGGATTGATTGTAATATTTGGCATTAATAGAATGGTTTGATGGTGGATTGATTGTAACATTTGGAATTAATAGAATGGTTTGATGGTGGATTGATTGTATTTTTGGCATTAATAGAATGGTTTGATGGTGGATTGATTGTAACATTTTGAATTAATAGAATGGTTTGATTGTAATTTTTGGCATTAATAGAATGGTTTGATGGTGGATTGATTGTAATATTTGGCATTAATAGAATGGTTTGATGGTGGATTGATTGTACTTTTTGGCATTAATAGAATGGTTTGATGGATTGATTGTAATATTGATTGTTTAATTGATTTTGGCATTAATAGAATGGTTTGATGGTGGATTGATTGTATTTTTGGCATTAATAGAATGGTTTGATGGTGGATTGATTGTAATTTTTGGCATTAATAGAATGGTTTGATGGTGGATTTTGATATTTGGCATTAATAGAATGGTTTGATGGTGATTGATTGTAATATTTGGCATTAATAGAATGGTTTGATGGTGGATTGATTGTAATTATTTGGCATTAATAGAATGGTTTGATGGTGGATTGATTGTAACATTTGGAATTAATAGAATGGTTTGATGGTGATTGATTGATTGTAATATTTGGCATTAATAGAATGGTTTGATGGTGGATTGATTGTAACATTTATTTGGCATTAATAGAATGGTTTGATGGTGGATTGATTGTAATATTTGGAATTAATAGAATGGTTTGATGGTGGATTGATTGTAACATTTGGAATTAATAGAATGGTTTGATTGTAATTTTTGGCATTAATAGAATGGTTTGATGGTGGATTGATTGTAATATTTGGCATTAATAGAATGGTTTGATAGTTGAATGATTGTAATTTTTGGCATTAATAGAATGGTTTGATGGTGGATTGATTGTATTATTTGGCATTAATAGAATGGTTTGATGGTGGATTGATTGTAACATTTGGCATTAATAGAATGGTTTGATGGTGGATTGATTGTAATATTTGGAATTAATAGAATGGTTTGATGGTGGATTGATTGTAACATTTGGAATTAATAGAATGGTTTGATGGTGGATTGATTGATTGCATTAATAGAATGGTTTGATTTGCATTAATAGAATGGTTTGATAGTTTGATTGTAATTTTTGGCATTAATAGAATGGTTTGATGGTGGATTGATTGTATAGAATATTTGGCATTAATAGAATGGTTTGATGGTGGATTGATTGTAATATTTGGCATTAATAGAATGGTTTGATGGTGGATTGATTGTAACATTTGGAATTAATAGAATGGTTTGATTGTAATTTTTGGCATTAATAGAATGGTTTGATGGTGGATTGATTGTAATATTTGGAATTAATATAATGGTTTGATGGTGGATTGATTGTAACATTTGGAATTAATAGAATGGTTTGATTGTACTTTTTGGCATTAATAGAATGGTTTGATGGTGGATTGATTGTAACATTTGGAATTAATAGAATGGTTTGATTGTCATTTTTGGCATTAATAGAATGGTTTGATGGTGGATTGATTGTAATATTTGGAATTAATAGAATGGTTTGATGGTGGATTGATTGTAACATTTGGAATTAATAGAATGGTTTGATTGTAATTTTTGGCATTAATAGAATGGTTTGATGGTGGATTGATTGTAATATTTGGCATTAATAGAATGGTTTGATGTTGTAATTTTTGGCATTAATAGAATGGTTTGATTGGATTGATTGTATTATTTGGCATTAATAGAATGGTTTGATGGTGGATTGATTGATTGAATTTATTTTTGGCATTAATAGAATGGTTTGATGGTGGATTGATTGTAATTGGAATTAATAGAATTGTTTGATTTGGTAATTTTTGGCATTAATAGAATGGTTTGATGGTGGATTGATTGTAATATTTGGCATTAATAGAATGGTTTGATGGTGGATTGATTGTAACATTTGGAATTAATAGAATGGTTTGATTGTAATTTGGCATTAATAGAATGGTTTGATGGTGGATTGATTGTAATATTTGGCATTAATAGAATGGTTTGATGGTGGATTGATTGTAATATTTGGCATTAATAGAATGGTTTGATGGTGGATTGATTGTAATTGTTTTTGGCATTAATAGAATGGTTTGATGGTGGATTGATTGTAATATTTGGAATTAATAGAATGGTTTGATGGTGGATTGATTGTAATATTTGGCATTAATAGAATGGTTTGATGGTGGATTGATTGTAACATTTGGCATTAATAGAATGGTTTGATGGTGGATTGATTGTAACATTTGGAATTAATAGAATGGTTTGATGGTGGATTGATTGTAATATTTGGCATTAATAGAATGGTTTGATGGTGGATTGATTGTAACATTTGGAATTAATAGAATGGTTTGATGGTGGATTGATTGTAACATTTGGAAATTAATAGAAATGGTGGATTGATTGATTGTAATTTTTGGCATTAATAGAATGGTTTGATGGTGGATTGATTGTAATTTTTGGCATTAATAGAATGGTTTGATGGTGGATTGATTGTATTTTTGGCATTAATAGAATGGTTTTAATTATTGTAATTTGGCATTAATAGAATTTGATGGTGGATTGATTGTAACATTTGGAAATAATACAATGGTTTGATGGTGGATTGATTGTAATATTTGGCATTAATAGAATGGTTTGATGGTGGATTGATTGTATTATTTGGCATTAATAGAATGGTTTGATGGTGGATTGATTGTATTATTTGGCATTAATAGAATGGTTTGATAGTTGAATGATTGTAATTTTTGGCATTAATAGAATGGTTTGATGGTGGATTGATTGTAATATTTGGCATTAATAGAATGGTTTGATGGTGGATTGATTGTAATATTTGGCATTAATAGAATGGTTTGATGGTGGATTGATTGTAACATTTGGAATTAATAGAATGGTTTGATTGTAATTTTTGGCATTAATAGAATGGTTTGATGGTGGATTGATTGTAATATTTGGAATTAATATAATGGTTTGATGGTGGATTGATTGTAACATTTGGAATTAATAGAATGGTTTGATTGTACTTTTTGGCATTAATAGAATGGTTTGATGGTGGATTGATTGTAACATTTGGAATTAATAGAATGGTTTGATTGTCATTTTTGGCATTAATAGAATGGTTTGATGGTGGATTGATTGTAATATTTGGAATTAATAGAATGGTTTGATGGTGGATTGATTGTAACATTTGGAATTAATAGAATGGTTTGATTGTAATTTTTGGCATTAATAGAATGGTTTGATGGTGGATTGTTGTAATATTTGGCATTAATAGAATGGTTTGATAGTTGAATGATTGTAATTTTTGGCATTAATAGAATGGTTTGATGGTGGATTGATTGTATTATTTGGCATTAATAGAATGGTTTGATGGTGGATTGATTGTAACATTTGGAAATAATAGAGTGGTTTGATTGTAATTTTTGGCATTAATAGAATGGTTTGATGGTGGATTGATTGTAATATTTGGAATTAATAGAATGGTTTGATGGTGGATTGATTGGAACATTTGGAATTAATAGAATTGTTTGATTGTAATTTTTGGAATTAATAGAATTGTTTGATGGTGGATTGATTGTAATATTTGGCATTAATAGAATGGTTTGATGGTGGATTGATTGTAATATTTGGAATTAATAGAATGGTTTGATGGTGGATTGATTGTAACATTTGGAATTAATAGAATGGTTTGATTGTAATTTTTGGCATTAATAGAATGGTTTGATGGTGGATTGATTGTAATATTTGGCATTAATAGAATGGTTTGATGGTGGATTGATTGTAATATTTGGCATTAATAGAATGGTTTGATGGTGGATTGATTGTAACATTTGGCATTAATAGAATGGTTTGATTGTTAATTTTTGGCATTAATAGAATGGTTTGATGGTGATTGATTGATTGTAATATTTGGAATTAATATAATGGTTTGATGGTGGATTGATTGTAACATTTGGAATTAATAGAATGGTTTGATTGTAATTTTTGCATTTAATAGAATGGTTTGATGGTGGATTGATTGTAATATTTGGCATTAATAGAATGGTTTGTAGTTGAATGATTGGTAATTTTTGGCATTAATAGAATGGTTTGATGGTGGATTGATTGTATTATTTGGCATTAATAGAATGGTTTGATGGTGGATTGATTGTAACATTTGGAAATAATAGAGTGGTTTGATTGTAATTTTTGGCATTAATAGAATGGTTTGATGGTGGATTGATTGTAATATTTGGAATTAATAGAATGGTTTGATGGTGGATTGATTGGAACATTTGGAATTAATAGAATTGTTTGATTGTAATATTTGGCATAATAGAATGGTTTGATGGTGGATTGATTGTAATATTTGGCATTAATAGAATGGTTTGATGGTGGATTGATTGTAACATTTGGAATTAATAGAATGGTTTGATTGTAATTTTTGGCATTAATAGAATGGTTTGATGGTGGATTGATTGTAATATTTGGCATTAATAGAATGGTTTGATAGTTGAATGATTGTAATTTTTGGCATTAATAGAATGGTTTGATGGTGGATTGATTGTATTATTTGGCATTAATAGAATGGTTTGATGGTGGATTGATTGTAACATTTGGAAATAATAGAGTGGTTTGATTGTAATTTTTGGCATTAATAGAATGGTTTGATGGTGGATTGATTGTAATATTTGGAATTAATAGAATGGTTTGATGGTGGATTGATTGGAACATTTGGAATTAATAGAATTGTTTGATTGTAATATTTGGCATAATAGAATGGTTTGATGGTGGATTGATTGTAATATTTGGCATTAATATAATGGTATGATGGTGTATTGATTGTAACATTTGGAATTAATAGAATGGTTTGATGGTGGATTGATTTTAACATTTGGAATTAATAGAATGGTTTGATGGTGGATTGATTGTATTATTTGGCATTAATAGAATGGTTTGATGGTGGATTGATTGTATTATTTGGCATTAATAGAATGGTTTGATGGTGGATTGATTGTAACATTTGGAAATAATAGAATGGTTTGATGGTGGATTGATTTAACATTTGGAATGGTTTGATGGTTTGATTGTAATATTTGGAATTAATAGAATGGTTTGATGGTGGATTGATTGTAACATTTGGAATTAATAGAATGGTTTGATTGTAATTTTTGGCATTAATAGAATGGTTTGATGGTGGATTGATTGTAATATTTGGCATTAATAGAATGGTTTGATGGTGGATTGATTGTAATATTTGGAATTAATAGAATGGTTTGATGGTGGATTGATTGTAACATTTGGAATTAATAGAATGGTTTGATTGTAATTTTTGGCATTAATATAATGGTTTGATGGTGGATTGATTGTAATATTTGGCATTAATAGAATGGTTTGATGGTGGATTGATTGTAATATTTGGCATTAATAGAATGGTTTGATGGTGGATTGATTGTAACATTTGGAATTAATAGAATGGTTTGATTGTAATTTTTGGCATTAATAGAATGGTTTGATGGTGGATTGATTGTAATATTTGGCATTAATAGAATGGTTTGATGGTGGATTGATTGTAATATTTGGCATTAATAGAATGGTTTGATGGATTATGATGGTGTTTGATTGTAACATTTGGAATTAATAGAATGGTTTGAATTGATTGTATTATTTGGCATTAATATAATGGTTTGATGGTGGATTGATTGTAATATTTGGCATTAATAGAATGGTTTGATGGTGGATTGATTGTAACATTTGGAATTAATAGAATGGTTTGATGGTGGATTGATTGTAACATTGGAATTAATAGAATGGTTTGATTGTAATTTTTGGCATTAATAGAATGGTTTTTGATTGATTGTAATATCTGGCATTAATATAATGGTATGATTGTAATTGTAACATTTGGCATTAATAGAATGGTTTGATGGTGGATTGATTGTAACATTTGGAATTAATAGAATGGTTTGATTGTCATTTTTGGCATTAATAGAATGGTTTGATGGTGGATTGATTTGAATTAATATTTGGAATTAATAGAATGGTTTGATGGTGGATTGATTGTAACATTTGGAATTAATAGAATGGTTTGATTGTAATTTTTGGCATTAATAGAATGGTTTGATGGTGGATTGATTGTAATATTTGGCATTAATAGAATGGTTTGATAGTTGAATGATTGTAATTTTTGGCATTAATAGAATGGTTTGATGGTGGATTGATTGTATTATTTGGCATTCATAGAATGGTTTGATGGTGGATTGATTGTAACATTTGGAAATAATAGAGTGGTTTGATTGTAATTTTTGGCATTAATAGAATGGTTTGATGGTGGATTGATTGTAATATTTGGAATTAATAGAATGGTTTGATGGTGGATTGATTGGAACATTTGGAATTAATAGAATTGTTTGATTGTAATGTTTGGAATTAATAGAATGGTTTGATGGTGGATTGATTGTAATATTTGGCATAATAGAATGGTTTGATGGTGGATTGATTGTAATATTTGGCATTAATATAATGGTATGATGGTGTATTGATTGTAACATTTGGAATTAATAGAATGGTTTGATGGTGGATTGATTTTAACATTTGGAATTAATAGAATGGTTTGATGGTGGATTGATTGTATTATTTGGCATTAATAGAATGGTTTGATGGTGGATTGATTGTATTATTTGGCATTAATAGAATGGTATGATGGTGGATTGATTGTAACATTTGGAAATAATACAATGGTTTGATGGTGGATTGATTGTAACATTTGGAAATAATAGAATGGTTTGATTGTAATATTTGGAATTAACAGAATGGTTTGATGGTGGATTGATTGTAACATTGGAATTAATAGAATGGTTTGATTGTAATTTTTGGCATTAATAGAATGGTTTGATGGTGGATTGATTGTAATATTTGGCATTAATAGAATGGTTTGATGGTGGATTGATTGTAATATTTGGAATTAATAGAATGGTTTGATGGTGGATTGATTGTAACATTTGGAATTAATAGAATGGTTTGATTGTAATTTTTGGCATTAATATAATGGTTTGATGGTGGATTGATTGTAATATTTGGCATTAATAGAATGGTTTGATGGTGGATTGATTGTAATATTTGGCATTAATAGAATGGTTTGATGGTGGATTGATTGTAACATTTGGAATTAATAGAATGGTTTGATTGTAATTTTTGGCATTAATAGAATGGTTTGATGGTGGATTGATTGTAATATTTGGCATAATAGAATGGTTTGATGGTGGATTGATTGTAATATTTGGCATTAATATAATGGTATGATGGTGTATTGATTGTAACATTTGGAATTAATAGAATGGTTTGATGGTGGATTGATTGTATTATTTGGCATTAATATAATGGTTTGATGGTGGATTGATTGTATTATTTGGCATTAATAGAATGGTATGATGGTGGATTGATTGTAACATTTGGAATTAATAGAATGGTTTGATGGTGGATTGATTGTAACATTGGAATTAATAGAATGGTTTGATTGTAATTTTTGGCATTAATAGAATGGTTTGATGGTGGATTGATTGTAATATTTGGCATTAATAGAATGGTTTGATGGTGGATTGATTGTAACATTTGGAATTAATAGAATGGTTTGATTGTAATTTTTGGCATTAATAGAATGGTTTGATGGTGGATTGATTGTAATATTTGGCATTAATAGAATGGTTTGATGGTGGATTGATTGTAACATTTGGAATTAATAGAATGGTTTGATGGTGGATTGATTGTAACATTGGAATTAATAGAATGGTTTGATGGTGGATTGATTGTAATATTTGGCATTAATAGAATGGTTTGATGGTGGATTGATTGTAACATTTGGAATTAATAGAATGGTTTGATTGTAATTTGTGGCATTAATAGAATGGTTTGATGGTGGATTGATTGTAATATCTGGCATTAATATAATGGTATGATGGTGTATTGATTGTAACATTTGGAATTAATAGAATGGTTTGATGGTGGATTGATTGTAACATTTGGAATTAATAGAATGGTTTGATTGTAATTTTTGGCATTAATAGAATGGTTTGATGGTGGATTGATTGTAATATTTGGCATTAATAGAATTGTTTGATGGTGGATTGATTGTAAGTTTTGGCATTAATAGAATGGTTTGATGGTGGATTGATTGTAACATTTGGAATTAATAGAATGGTTTGATGGTGGATTGATTGTAATATTTGGCATTAATATAATGGTATGATGGTGTATTGATTGTAACATTTGGAATGAATAGAATGGTTTGATGGTGGATTGATTGTATTATTTGGCATTAATATAATGGTTTGATGGTGGATTGATTGTATTAT
Organism: Oncorhynchus gorbuscha; assembly: GCF_021184085.1. Classification (NCBI taxonomy): domain Eukaryota; kingdom Metazoa; phylum Chordata; class Actinopteri; order Salmoniformes; family Salmonidae; genus Oncorhynchus; species Oncorhynchus gorbuscha. The sequence continues at coordinate 98,496,143 of NC_060178.1, forward strand.
TTGGCATTAATAGAATGGTATGATGGTGGATTGATTGTAACATTTGGAATTAATAGAATGGTTTGATGGTGGATTGATTGTAACATTGGAATTAATAGAATGGTTTGATTGTAATTTTTGGCATTAATAGAATGGTTTGATGGTGGATTGATTGTAATATTTGGCATTAATAGAATGGTTTGATGGTGGAAAGATTGTAATATTTGGAATTAATAGAATGGTTTGATGGTGGATTGATTGTAACATTTGGAATTAATAGAATGGTTTGATTGTAATTTTTGGCATTAATAGAATGGTTTGATGGTGGATTGATTGTAATATTTGGCATAATAGAATGGTTTGATGGTGGATTGATTGTAATATCTGGCATTAATATAATGGTATGATGGTGGATTGATTGGAACATTTGGAATTAATAGAATGGTTTGATGGTGGATTGATTGTACCATTTGGAATTAATAGAATGGTTTGATTGTAATTTTTGGCATTAATAGAATGGTTTGATGGTGGATTGATTGTAATATTTGGCATAATAGAATGGTTTGATGGTAGATTGATTGTAATATTTGGCATTAATATAATGGTATGATGGTGTATTGATTGTAACATTTGGAATTAATAGAATGGTTTGATGGTGGATTGATTGTAACATTTGGAATTAATAGAATGGTTTGATGGTGGATTGATTGTATTATTTGGCATTAATAGAATGGTTTGATGGTGGATTGATTGTATTATTTGGCATTAATAGAATGGTATGATGGTGGATTGATTGTAACATTTGGAATTAATAGAATGGTTTGATGGTGGATTGATTGTAACATTGGAATTAATAGAATGGTTTGATGGTGGATTGATTGTAATATTTGGCATTAATAGAATGGTTTGATGGTGGATTGATTGTAACATTTGGAATTAATAGAATGGTTTGATGGTGGATTGATTGTATTATTTGGCATTAATAGAATGGTTTGATGGTGGATTGATTGTATTATTTGGCATTAATAGAATGGTATGATGGTGGATTGATTGTAACATTTGGAATTAATAGAATGGTTTGATGGTGGATTGATTGTAACATTGGAATTAATAGAATGGTTTGATTGTAATTTTTGGCATTAATAGAATGGTTTGATGGTGGATTGATTGTAATATTTGGCATTAATAGAATGGTTTGATGGTGGATTGATTGTAACATTTGGAATTAATAGAATGGTTTGATTGTAATTTTTGGCATTAATAGAATGGTTTGATGGTGGATTGATTGTAATATCTGGCATTAATATAATGGTATGATGGTGTATTGATTGTAACATTTGGAATTAATAGAATGGTTTGATGGTGGATTGATTGTAACATTTGGAATTAATAGAATGGTTTGATTGTAATTTTTGGCATTAATAGAATGGTTTGATGGTGGATTGATTGTAATATTTGGCATTAATAGAATTGTTTGATGGTGGATTGATTGTAAGTTTTGGCATTAATAGAATGGTTTGATGGTGGATTGATTGTAACATTTGGAATTAATAGAATGGTTTGATGGTGGATTGATTGTAACATTTGGAATTAATAGAATGGTTTGATTGTGGATTGATTGTAATATTTGGCATTAATAGAATTGTTTGATGGTGGATTGATTGTAAGTTTTGGCATTAATATAATGGTTTGATGGTGGATTGATTGTAATATTTGGAATTAATAGAATGGTTTGATGGTGGATTGATTGTAATATTTGGCATTAATATAATGGTATGATGGTGTATTGATTGTAACATTTGGAATGAATAGAATGGTTTGATGGTGGATTGATTGTATTATTTGGCATTAATATAATGGTTTGATGGTGGATTGATTGTATTATTTGGCATTAATAGAATGGTATGATGGTGGATTGATTGTAACATTTGGAATTAATAGAATGGTTTGATGGTGGATTGATTGTAACATTTGGAATTAATAGAATGGTTTGATTGTAATTTTTGGCATTAATAGAATGGTTTGATGGTGGATTGATTGTAATATCTGGCATTAATATAATGGTATGATGGTGTATTGATTGTAACATTTGGAATTAATAGAATGGTTTGATGGTGGATTGATTGTAACATTTGGAATTAATAGAATGGTTTGATTGTAATTTTTGGCATTAATAGAATGGTTTGATGGTGGATTGATTGTAATATTTGGCATTAATAGAATTGTTTGATGGTGGATTGATTGTAAGTTTTGGCATTAATAGAATGGTTTGGTGGTGGATTGATTGTAACATTTGGAATTAATAGAATGGTTTGATGGTGGATTGATTGTAACATTTGGAATTAATAGAATGGTTTGATTGTGGATTGATTGTAATATTTGGCATTAATAGAATGGTTTGATGTAATGGTTTGATGTTGTATTGATTGTAATATTTGGCATTAATAGAATGGTTTGATGGTGGATTGATTGTAATATTTGGAATTAATAGAATGGTTTGATGGTGGATTGATTGTAATTTTTGGCATTAATAGAATGGTTTGATGGTGGATTGATTGTAACATTTGGAATTAATAGAATGGTTTGATGGTGATTTGATTGTAATATTTGGAATTAATAGAATGGTATGATGGTGGATTGATTGTAACATTTGGAATTAATAGAATGGTTTGATGGTGGATTGATTGTAACATTGGAATTAATAGAATGGTTTGATTGTAATTTTTGGCATTAATAGAATGGTTTGATGGTGGATTGATTGTAATATTTGGCATTAATAGAATGGTTTGATTGTAATTTTTGGCATTAATAGAATGGTTTGATGGTGGATTGATTGTAATATTTGGAATTAATAGAATGGTTTGATGGTGGATTGTTTGGAACATTTGGAATTAATAGAATGGTTCAATTGTAATTTTTGGAATTAATAGAATGGTTTGATGGTGGATTGATTGTAATATTTGGCATAATAGAATGGTTTGATGGTGGATTGATTGTAATATTTGGCATTAATATAATGGTATGATGGTGTATTGATTGTAACATTTGGAATTAATAGAATGGTTTGATGGTGGATTGATTGTAACATTTGGAATTAATATAATGGTTTGATTGTAATTTTTGGCATTAATAGAATGGTTTGATGGTGGATTGATTGTAATATTTGGCATAATAGAATGGTTTGATGGTGGATTGATTGTAATATTTGGCATTAATATAATGGTATGATGGTGTATTGATTGTAACATTTGGAATTAATAGAATGGTTTGATGGTGGATTGATTGTAACATTTGGAATTAATAGAATGGTTTGATGGTGGATTGATTGTATTATTTGGCATTAATAGAATGGTTTGATGGTGGATTGATTGTATTATTTGGCATTAATAGAATGGTATGATGGTGGATTGATTGTAACATTTGGAATTAATAGAATGGTTTGATGGTGGATTGATTGTAACATTGGAATTAATAGAATGGTTTGATTGTAATTTTTGGCATTAATAGAATGGTTTGATGGTGGATTGATTGTAATATTTGGCATTAATAGAATGGTTTGATGGTGGATTGATTGTAATATTTGGAATTAATAGAATGGTTTGATGGTGGATTGATTGTAACATTTGGAATTAATAGAATGGTTTGATTGTAATTTTTGGCATTAATAGAATGGTTTGATGGTGGATTGATTGTAATATTTGGCATAATAGAATGGTTTGATGGTGGATTGATTGTAATATCTGGCATTAATATAATGGTATGATGGTGTATTGATTGTAACATTTGGAATTAATAGAATGGTTTGATGGTGGATTGATTGTAACATTTGGAATTAATAGAATGGTTTGATTGTAATTTTTGGCATTAATAGAATGGTTTGATGGTGGATTGATTGTAATATTTGGCATTAATAGAATTGTTTGATGGTGGATTGATTGTAAGTTTTGGCATTAATAGAATGGTTTGATGGTGGATTGATTGTAATATTTGGCATAATAGAATGGTTTGATGGTGGATTGATTGTAATATTTGGCATTAATATAATGGTATGATGGTGTATTGATTGTAACATTTGGAATTAATAGAATGGTTTGATGGTGGATTGATTGTATTATTTGGCATTAATATAATGGTTTGATGGTGGATTGATTGTAATATTTGGCATTAATAGAATGGTTTGATTGTAATTTTTGGCATTAATAGAATGGTTTGATGGTGGATTGATTGTAATATTTGGAATTAATAGAATGGTTTGATGGTGGATTGTTTGGAACATTTGGAATTAATAGAATGGTTCAATTGTAATTTTTGGAATTAATAGAATGGTTTGATGGTGGATTGATTGTAATATTTGGCATAATAGAATGGTTTGATGGTGGATTGATTGTAAGTTTTGGCATTAATATAATGGTATGATGGTGTATTGATTGTAACATTTGGAATTAATAGAATGGTTTGATGGTGGATTGATTGTAACATTTGGAATTAATAGAATGGTTTGATGGTGGATTGATTGTATTATTTGGCATTAATAGAATGGTTTGATGGTGGATTGATTGTATTATTTGGCATTAATAGAATAACATTTGATGGTGGATTGATTGTAACATTTGGAATTAATAGAATGGTTTGATGGTGGATTGATTGTAACATTGGAATTAATAGAATGGTTTGATTGTAATTTTTGGCATTAATAGAATGGTTTGATGGTGGATTGATTGTAATATTTGGCATTAATAGAATGGTTTGATGGTGGATTGATTGTAATATTTGGAATTAATAGAATGGTTTGATGGTGGATTGATTGTAACATTTGGAATTAATAGAATGGTTTGATTGTAATTTTTGGCATTAATAGAATGGTTTGATGGTGGATTGATTGTAATATTTGGCATAATAGAATGGTTTGATGGTGGATTGATTGTAATATCTGGCATTAATATAATGGTATGATGGTGTATTGATTGTAACATTTGGAATTAATAGAATGGTTTGATGGTGGATTGATTGTAACATTTGGAATTAATAGAATGGTTTGATTGTAATTTTTGGCATTAATAGAATGGTTTGATGGTGGATTGATTGTAATATTTGGCATTAATAGAATTGTTTGATGGTGGATTGATTGTAAGTTTTGGCATTAATAGAATGGTTTGATGGTGGATTGATTGTAATATTTGGCATAATAGAATGGTTTGATGGTGGATTGATTGTAATATTTGGCATTAATATAATGGTATGATGGTGTATTGATTGTAACATTTGGAATTAATAGAATGGTTTGATGGTGGATTGATTGTATTATTTGGCATTAATATAATGGTTTGATGGTGGATTGATTGTAATATTTGGCATTAATATGGAGAGAAAGAGGGAGGAGTAGAACAGTGATGTGGCAGTAGAGAAAGAGGGAGGAGAGAACAGTGATGTGGCAGTAGAGAAAGAGGGAGGAGAGAACAGTGTTGTGGCATTAGAGAAAGAGGAAGGAGAGAACAGTGATGTGGGGGTCGACAGTCAGCTCTATGCAATTCACTGATCTAGTCATTGTTTCCAACAGGACAGAGAGAGTAGAGGGACACACATGGATCCGTCATTTTTATACTTAGTCTTCATGTGTGTCATTTGTTAGTATGTACACTGTTTGCATTCTAAGTGGATACTAAGTGGAGCGTTTGAGTACACCAACAGTAGACATACAGTAGACAGAAAGACAGATAGTTGACAGACAGTAGTCAGACAGTAGATAAACAGACAGACAGTAGACAGAAAGACAGTAGACAGACAGACAGTAGACAGTCAGTAGACAGACAGTAGATAAACAGACAGACAGTAGATAAACAGACAGACAGTTGACAGACACGGTAGACAGACAGACTGTAGACAGGCAGACAGTAGACAGACAGACAGTAGACAGGTAGTAGACAGAGATGGTAGACAGACAGTTGACAGACTGTACACAGACAGACAGACAGACAGACAGACAGACAGACAGACAGACAGACAGACAGACAGACAGACAGACAGACAGACAGACAGACAGACAGACAGACAGACAGACAGACAGACAGACAGACAGACAGACAGACAGACAGACAGACAGACAGACAGACAGACAGACAGACAGACAGACAGACAGACAGACAGACAGACAGACAGACAGACAGACAGACAGACAGACAGTTATGTGTATGGATTTAACTGACTGAGTCATAGTATTGCTCACAATCCTCCTGCCTCTGTCTCCCTCTCTGCCTTGCGGTACATAGAGAGAATAGTCTCTAATAGCAGACATCCCTCTCCCTCTCTGCCTTGTGGTACATAGAGAGAATAGTCTCTAATAGCAGACATCCCTCTCCCTCTCTGCCTTGCGGTACATAGAGAGAATAGTCTCTAATAGCAGACATCCCTCTCCCTCTCTGCCTTGCGGTACATAGAGAGAATAGTCTCTAATAGCAGACATCCCTCTCCCTCTCTGCCTTGCGGTACATAGAGAGAATAGTCTCTAATAGCAGACATCCCTCTCCTTCTCTGCCTTGCGGTACATAGAGAGAATAGTCTCTAATAGCAGACATCCCTCTCCCTCTCTGCCTTGCGGTACATAGAGAGAATAGTCTCTAATAGCAGACATCCCTCTCCCTCTCTGCCTTGCGGTACATAGAGAGAATAGTCTCTAATAGCAGACATCCCTCTCCCTCTCTGCCTTGCGGTACATAGAGAGAATGGTCTCTAATAGCAGACATCCCTCTCCCTCTCTGCCTTGCGGTACATAGAGAGAATAGTCTCTAATAGCAGACATCCCTCTCCCTCTCTGCCTTGCGGTACATAGAGAGAATAGTCTCTAATAGCAGACATCCCTCTCCCTCTCTGCCTTGCGGTACATAGAGAGAATAGTCTCTAATAGCAGACATCCCTCTCCCTCTCTGCCTTGCGGTACATAGAGAGAATAGTCTCTAATAGCAGACATCCCTCTCCCTCTCTGCCTTGCGGTACATAGAGAGAATAGTCTCTAATAGCAGACATCCCTCTCCCTCTCTGCCTTGCGGTACATAGAGAGAATAGTCTCTAATAGCAGACATCCCTCTCTGCCTTGCGGTACATAGAGAGAATAGTCTCTAATAGCAGACATCCCTCTCTGCCTTGCGGTACATAGAGAGAATAGTCTCTAATAGCAGACATCCCTCTCTGCCTTGCGGTACATAGAGAGAATAGTCTCTAATAGCAGACATCCCTCTCTGCCTTGCGGTACATAGAGAGAATAGTCTCTAATAGCAGACATCCCTCTCTGCCTTGCGGTACATAGAGAGAATAGTCTCTAATAGCAGACATCCCTCTCTGGCTTGCGGTACATAGAGAGAATAGTCTCTAATAGCAGACATCCCTCTCCCTCTCTGCCTTGCGGTACATAGAGAGAATAGTCTCTAATAGCAGACATCCCTCTCCCTCTCTGCCTTGCGGTACATAGAGAGAATAGTCTCTAATAGCAGACATCCCTCTCTGCCTTGCGGTACATAGAGAGAATAGTCTCTAATAGCAGACATCCCTCTCTTCCTTGCGGTACATAGAGAGAATAGTCTCTAATAGCAGACATCCCTCTCCCTCTCTGCCTTGCGGTACATAGAGAGAATAGTCTCTAATAGCAGACATCCCTCTCCCTCTCTGCCTTGCGGTACATAGAGAGAATAGTCTCTAATAGCAGACATCCCTCTCCCTCTGACACTAGTTCTGAGCTCTGGAACATACACTACATGACCAAAAGTATGTGGACACCTGCTCGTCGAACATCTCATTCCAAAACCATGGCCATTAATATTTCTGTATGGACCTCGCTTTGTGCAAGGTGGCATTGTCATGCTGCAACAGGAAAGGGCTTTCCCCAAACTATTACCACAAAGCTGGAAGCACAGAATCGTCTATAACTAAGGGGCCAAGCCCAAACCATGAAAAACAGCCCCAGACCATTATTCCTCCTCCACCAAACTTTACAGTTGGCACTATGCATTTTGACAGGTAGCGTACTCCTGGCACCAGCCAAACCCAGATTTGTCCGTCAGACTGCCAGTTGGTGAAACGGGATCTCATCACTCCAGAATGTGTTTCCACTGCTACAATGGAGTCCAATGGTTGCGATCTTTACACCACTCCAGCCACCGCTTAGCATTCGCGCATGGCGATCTTAGGCTTGTGTGCGGCTGCTCGGCCATAGAAACCCATTTCATGACGCTCCTGACGAACAGTTCTTGCACTGACGTTGCTTCCAGAGGCAGTTTGGAACTCGGTAGTGACTGTTCCAACCCAAGGACAGACGGGCTTCAGCACTCAGTGGGCTTCAGCACTCGACGGGCTTCAGCACTCGGCGGGCTTCAGCACTCGGCGGGATTCAGCACTCGGCGGGCTTCAGCACTCGGCGGGCTTCAGCACTCGGCGGGCTTCAGCACTCGGCGGGCTTCAGCACTCGGCGGGCCAGTTCTGTGAGCTTCTGTAGCTTACCACTTCACTGCTGATCCGTTGTTGCTCCTAGGTGTTTTCACTTCACAATAACAGCACTTACAATTGATGGGGCAGCTACAGCAGGGCAGAAATTTGACAAACTGACTTGTTTGAAAGGTTTCATCCTATGATGGTGCCATGTTGAAAGTCACTGAGTTCTTTAGTAAGGCCATTCTACTGCCAATGTTTGTCTATGGAGATTGCATGACTGTGCGCCCAATTCTATACACCTGTCAGCAACGGGTGTGGTTGAAATAGCCAAATCTACTCATTTGAAGGGTTGTCCACATACTGCTGTATATATAGTGTATGTGGGCCTTCTTCACTATTGTTATTTTCTAAATCTCTCTCTCTGTAGTGATCTAAACTCCTATGGTAAACAAGTACAGTAAGCATCCCTTCCTACAGTATGTCTAAGCAATCCATCCACATCTCAGCTTAAGCCCAGACTAAGCATTGGCTTACAATTCAGGTGTCAAACCTAAAGCCACTGAGGCATAATGATTCCCCCTAAGGAAGCAGCACTGTCAGATTCAATGAGATCTGCTTTAGCTGACATCGGCATAGTAGTTGTTTTGACGGTGTCGGAGGAGGAGAGCCGTCAAATCCACCAGAGGCTCCTAGCATTATACCGAAAGCGGACATTGGCTACACGGAGTCACATGAACAGAAGTCCCATGCAGCCTTGTTTGAACACTGGAATGTGAGATGTGATCTTCACCTCCATTAGGCTGATAGAAACCCTCATTATTTTGTTTAATGATTTTCAACGTGAGTCATTATTTCTATGTAAGCCTACACTTTCTCTTCCTGAACTTCTAACGCGAGTGAGACGGATGTGGCTTCATGACAATGATCAAAAGAGCAGCTGCTCACATTTGACAGTTCCACCTCTGACAGCACCAAAACATAATTTATACGTGTCTCGGCTATCGCCGGTTAACGTTTGACCTAGGCCCAAATCTCCAAAAGGCTGCGGACTATATCTGGGGACCTTTTTAACAAGCACACGATGAGAAGCTGTAGCTTACCTGTCTCTCCCCACAGGGTGTCAACATTGTTCATCTGAGCTCGTTCCACCTTCTCCTCGTCCTTCTCAACCTTCTCTGGCAGGTCCAGCAGGTAGGACACAATCTGGTTCAAATAATGATACATTTTACACGTCCAAAAAACCCAAACAACTGAAAAATCACTTGTTATTATGAGCGGCATGCAATACTGGTAGGATCGCAGAGGGATAAACAGTCCACACACTGCAGGGAAATTACGAAAAAAATGTCAATCCTAGCTGTAGAAAACTGTCAGCTGAGTAAGTAAGGTTGGTGCCAAGCATTATGCTAATAGCAGGAGATGAGCAGAGGAGAAATGATGAAGGTACAGCATCCCCAGGTCAGGAGATTCTCAGCGAGGAAAGGCCTACCTCTGTGTATCCCATGGTGGCTGCAGCGATGAGGGCTTGCTGGACAGCTTGGCTCTTGCTGAAGGCTCCTTGTTGTTGTGGTTGTCCCATGGCCCAGTCCCACTGGATGAGGAACTTGACCACATCCATGTGGCCCCTGAGAGCTGCATGCACCACGGCACACTGACCATTATTATCTAGGTGGTCCACCTGTTGACGGACGCACACAGACAGAAACACACATAAAGTTGGTATATCCCCATTCGTCCTCAGATGATAGATGAAGATTAAAATAGATTAATCTACAAACATACTCTGTCCTCTTCTCTCTCTCTCTTCCTTCCCTCCTCTCCCCTATCTCTCTCATTTCTCTCCCTCTCTCCCCCTCCTCTCTTCTCTCTCTCTCTCTTCACTTCCCCTCTCTTTCTTCCCTCCCCCTCTCCCTACTCTCTCTCTCTTTCCTCCCATTCCTCTCTCCCACTTCCCTCCCCTCCTTCCACTCCCCTCTCTCTCTTCCTTCTCTTCACCCTCCCTCTCCCCCTCTCTCTCTTCCCTGTCCCCCTCTCTCTCTTCCCCCTCTCTTCAACTCCCCTCTCTCTTCCCTCCTCTCACTCTCCCCTACCCCTTCACCTCTCTCCTTCTACTCTCTCTCTTCCCTGCCCCTATCTCCCTCCTCTCTCTACCTCCCCCCCTCTCTCTTCTCTCTCTCTCTCTCTCTCTCTCTCTCTCGCTCTTCCCTTTCCCCTCTCTCCCTCCTCTTCCCATCTCACCTTGGCTCTCCTTAGACACAGTGTAGTGACTATAGCCATGTGTCCCCCGGAGGCAGCATAGCCCAGTGGGGTGACACCGCTCTCTGAAGGCTGGTCTACAGAGGCCCCATACTCCAACAGGAGCCCCACCATGTCTATGTAACCCAGAAAGGCATGCACACACAGCACTGGGGCATTGTTCAACACCTCCGTCCGGTAGTTCACGTTGGCACCGCCGAGCATCAGCAACCGGCTCACCTGGGCACAGACAGATTTTACACGGTGTTATAGACAGACAAACTGTATAGAAAGTACATTTAATTTGTCAGTAGGAACAGCCCTTTAGGCGATTCACCTGGTTTGGAATACACTGGAGTTGGTTGGCCACATGTCAGAGGGAGAGCTGAAACCCTGATGAAAGCAGCAAATGTTGATATATACAGAGCCATGAGAGGGAAAGGCTTTCATTTTTAAAGGGGAAAGCAGTAAGTTACCTTGATGTTAGGAGTTAGTTATAAAGCAGTAAGTTACCTTGATGTTAGGAGTTAGTTATAAAGCAGTAAGTTACCTTGATGTTAGGAGTTAGGTATAAAGCAGTAAGTTATATTGATGTTAGGAGTTAGGTATAAAGCAGTAAGTTATCTTGATGTTAGGAGTGTAAAGGGTAAAGCAGTAAGTTACCTTGATGTTAGGAGTGTAGAGGGTAAAGCAGTAAGTTATCTTCATGTTAGGAGTTAGGTATAAAGCAGTAAGTTACCTTGATGTTAGGAGTGTAGAGGTTAAAGCAGTAAGTTCTCTTGATGTTAGGAGTGTAGAGGGTAAAGCAGTAAGTTATCTTCATGTTAGGAGTTAGGTATAAAGCAGTAAGTTATCTTGATGTTAGGAGTGTAGAGGGTAAAGCAGTAAGTTATCTTCATGTTAGGAGTTAGGTATAAAGCAGTAAGTTACCTTGATGTTAGGAGTGTAGAGGGTAAAGCAGTAAGTTACCTTGATGTTAGGAGTGTAGAGGTTAAAGCAGTAAGTTCTCTTGATGTTAGGAGTGTAGAGGGTAAAGCAGTAAGTTATCTTCATGTTAGGAGTTAGGTATAAAGCAGTAAGTTACCTTGATGTTAGGAGTGTAGAGGGTAAAGCAGTAAGTTATCTTCATGTTAGGAGTTAGGTATAAAGCAGTAAGTTACCTTGATGTTAGGAGTGTAGAGGGTAAAGCAGTAAGTTCTCTTGATGTTAGGAGTGTAGAGGGTAAAGCAGTAAGTTACCTTGATGTTAGGAGTTAGGTATAAAGCAGTAAGTTACCTTGATGTTAGGAGTGTAGAGGGTAAAGCAGTAAGTTCTCTTGATGTTAGGAGTGTAGAGGGTAAAGCAGTAAGTTACCTTCATGTTAGGAGTTAGGTATAAAGCAGTAAGTTACCTTGATGTTAGGAGTGTAGAGGGTAAAGCAGTAAGATATCTTGATGTTAGGAGTGTAGAGGTTAAGCAGTAAGTTACCTTGATGTTAGGAGTGTAGAGGGTAAAGCAGTAAGTTACCTTGATGTTAGGAGTGTAGAGGGTAAAGCAGTAAGATATCTTGATGTTAGGAGTGTAGAGGGTAAAGCAGTAAGTTACCTTGATGTTAGGAGTGTAGAGGGTAAAGCAGTAAGTTACCTTGATGTTAGGAGTGTAGAGGTTAAAGCAGTAAGATATCTTGATGTTAGGAGTGTAGAGGTTAAGCAGTAAGTTACCTTGATGTTAGGAGTGTAGAGGGTAAAGCAGTAAGTTACCTTGATGTTAGGAGTGTAGAGCGTAAAGCAGTAAGATATCTTGATGTTAGGAGTGTAGAGGGTAAAGCAGTAAGTTACCTTGATGTTAGGAGTGTAGGTGTAAACCAGTAAGTTATCTTGATGTTAGGAGTGTAGGTGTAAAACAGTAAGTTATCTTCATGTTAGGAGTGTAGAGGTTAAGCAGTAAGTTACCTTGATGTTAGGAGTTTAGAGGTTAAGCAGTATGTTATCTTGATGTTAGGAGTGTAGGTGTAAAGCAGTAAGTTACCTTGATGTTAGGAGTGTAGAGGGTAAAGCAGTAAGTTATCTTCATGATAGGAGTTAGGTATAAAGCAGTAAGTTACCTTGATGTTAGGAGTGTAGGTGTAAAGCAGTAAGTTATCTTGATGTTAGGAGTGTAGGTGTAAAGCAGTAAGCTATCGTCATGTTAGGAGTGCAGGTGTAAAGCAGTAAGTTATCTTGATGTTAGGAGTGTAGGTCTACAGCAGTAAGTTATCTTCATGTTAGGAGTGCAGGTGTAAAGCAGTAAGTTATCATGATGTTAGGAGTGTAGGTGTAAAGCAGTAAGTTATCTTGATGTTAGGAGTGTAGAGGGTAAAGCAGTAAGTTCTCTTGATGTTAGGAGTGTAGAGGGTAAAGCAGTAAGTTACCTTGATGTTAGGAGTTAGGTATAAAGCAGTAAGTTACCTTGATGTTAGGAGTTAGGTATAAAGCAGTAAGTTACCTTGATGTTAGGAGTGTAGAGGGTAAAGCAGTAAGATATCTTGATGTTAGGAGTGTAGAGGTTAAGCAGTAAGTTACCTTGATGTTAGGAGTGTAGAGGGTAAAGCAGTAAGTTATCTTGATGTTAGGAGTGTAGAGGGTAAAGCAGTAAGATATCTTGATGTTAGGAGTGTAGAGGTTAAGCAGTAAGTTACCTTGATGTTAGGAGTGTAGAGGGTAAAGCAGTAAGTTACCTTGATGTTAGGAGTGTAGAGGGTAAAGCAGTAAGATATCTTGATGTTAGGAGTGTAGAGGGTAAAGCAGTAAGTTACCTTGATGTTAGGAGTGTAGAGGGTAAAGCAGTAAGATATCTTGATGTTAGGAGTGTAGAGGTTAAGCAGTAAGTTACCTTGATGTTAGGAGTGTAGAGGGTAAAGCAGTAAGTTACCTTGATGTTAGGAGTGTAGAGTGTAAAGCAGTAAGTTATCTTGATGTTGGGAGTGTAGAGGTTAAGCAGTATGTTATCTTGATGTTAGGAGTGTAGGTGTAAACCAGTAAGTTATCTTGATGTTAGGAGTGTAGGTGTAAAACAGTAAGTTATCTTCATGTTAGGAGTGTAGAGGTTAAGCAGTAAGTTACCTTGATGTTAGGAGTTTAGAGGTTAAGCAGTATGTTATCTTGATGTTAGGAGTGTAGGTGTAAAGCAGTAAGTTACCTTGATGTTAGGAGTGTAGAGGGTAAAGCAGTAAGTTATCTTCATGATAGGAGTTAGGTATAAAGCAGTAAGTTACCTTGATGTTAGGAGTGTAGGTGTAAAGCAGTAAGTTATCTTGATGTTAGGAGTGTAGGTGTAAAGCAGTAAGTTATCTTCATGTTAGGAGTGCAGGTGTAAAGCAGTAAGTTATCTTGATGTTAGGAGTGTAGGTGTAAAGCAGTAAGCTATCGTCATGTTAGGAGTGCAGGTGTAAAGCAGTAAGTTATCTTCATGTTAGGAGTGCAGGTGTAAAGCAGTAAGTTATCTTGATGTTAGGAGTGTAGGTGTAAAGCAGTAAGTTATCTTCATGTTAGGAGTGTAGAGGTTAAGCAGTAAGTTACCTTGATGTTAGGAGTGTAGAGGTTTCTGAGTGAGGACAGGGCAGTGGACAGGCCATCTGTGCTGTAGGAAACCCACATCCCCTGGAGGATAGATGAGGAAACCCCAACCTTCTTGCTTAGGCCCTGAAATATAAAGACATAATTTTAGCTGTCACTGTTTTGCGTTGTGCTGTGTGCATACGAAGGTGTGTATGTGTGTGTGTGTGTGTGTGTGTGTGTGTGTGTGTGTGTGTGTGTGTGTGTGTGTGTGTGTGTGTGTGTGTGTGTGTGTGTGTGTGTGTGTGTGTGTGTGTGTGTGTGTGTGTGTGTGTGTGTGTGTGTGTAGGCAGGTAGAGTATGGTTAGGTGAACCTTGAAGATGTGTGCTTTGAGGATGTGGTGTCCCAGTTCGATGGTCTGCTGTCGGTTCAGCTTGGTCTCCTGGCGAGAAAACCAGAAGGCTAGCAGGGTGTGGCCACTCCTAAAGAGAGACAGGAGGAACATCATAAGCTACTGAACAAAAAAAGATTAGGGTGAAGGTTAGAGTGAAGGTTAGAGATAAGGTTAGGGTTAAGGTTAGGCTTTTAGAGTTAGAGTTAGAGCTAGGGTTAGACTTAAGGTTAGAGTTAGAGTTAAGGTTAGAGTTAGGGTTAGAGTTAGAGTTAAGGTTAGTTAGAGTTTTAGAGCTAGGGTTAAAGTTAAGGTTAGAGTTAGGGTTAGAGTTAGAGTTTTAGAGCAAGGGTTAAAGTTAAGGTTTTAGAGTTAGGGTTAGAGTTTTAGAGTTATGGGTTAGCGTTAGTAGGTAGTTAGTTAAAATGTTGTTGACAGTTAGTTGAACATCTACAAAGCATCTATTTAGGACACTCCTAATAAAGTGGTACCACACTATTGGCTTGCTTCAATGTCAAAATACACTTAATTTCATGAACATTTTAAACTGGTGGGAAATGGCCTATACGGATAAGGCTAAATTGAAATGTCCTTTTAGCATGTTACTGTACAGCCACTGAGCTCTGATGTCATGTATATCATGTTACTGTACACCCACTGAGCTCTGACATCATGTATAGCATGTTACTGTACAGACACTGAGCTCTGACATCATGTATATCATGTTACTGTACAGCCACTGAGCTCTGACATCATGTATATCATGTTACTGTACAGCCACTGAGCTCTGACATCATGTATATCATGTTACTGTACAGCCACTGAGCTCTGACATCATGTATATCATGTTACTGTACAGCCACTGAGCTCTGACATCATGTATATCATGTTACTGTACAGCCACTGAGCTCTGACATCATGTATATCATGTTACTGTACAGCCACTGAGCTCTGACATCATGTATATCATGTTACTGTACAGCCACTGAGCTCTGACATCATGTATATCATGTTACTGTACAGCCACTGAGCTCTGACATCATGTATAGCATGTTACTGTACAGCCACTGAGCTCTGACATCATGTATATCATGTTACTGTACAGCCACTGAGCTCTGACATCATGTATATCATGTTACTGTACAGCCACTGAGCTCTGACATCATGTATAGCATGTTACTGTACAGCCACTGAGCTCTGACATCATGTTATAGCCATGTTACTGTACAGCCACTGAGCTCTGACATCATGTATATCATGTTACTGTACAGCCACTGAGCTCTGACATCATGTATATCATGTTACTGTACAGCCACTGAGCTCTGATGTCATGTATAGCATGTTACTGTACAGCCACTGAGCTCTGACATCATGAAAAGCATGTTACTGTACAGCCACTGAGCTCTGACATCATGTATAGCATGTTACTGTACAGCCACTGAGCTCTGACATCATGTATAGCATGTTACTGTACAGCCACTGAGCTCTGACATCATGTATATCATGTTACTGTACAGCCACTGAGCTCTGACATCATGAAAAGCATGTTACTGTACACCCACTGAGCTCTGACATCATGTATAGCATGTTACTGTACAGCCACTGAGCTCTTTTGTCATGTATAGCATGTTACTGTACAGCCACTGAGCTCTGACATCATGAAAAGCATGTTACTGTACACCCACTGAGCTCTGACATCATGTATAGCATGTTACTGTACAGCCACTGAGCTCTGACATCATGTATAGCATGTTACTGTACAGCCACTGAGCTCTGACATCATGTATAGCATGTTACTGTACAGCCACTGAGCTCTGACATCATGTATATCATGTTACTGTACAGCCACTGAGCTCTGACATCATGAAAAGCATGTTACTGTACACCCACTGAGCTCTGACATCATGTATAGCATGTTACTGTACAGCCACTGAGCTCTGACATCATGTATATCATGTTACTGTACAGCCACTGAGCTCTGACATCATGTATATCATGTTACTGTACAGCCACTGAGCTCTTATGTCATGTATAGCATGTTACTGTACAGCCACTGAGCTCTGATGTCATGTATAGCATGTTACTGTACAGCCACTGAGCTATGACGTCATGTATAGCATGTTACTGTACAGCCACTGAGCTATGACGTCATGTATAGTGTCATGACGTTGCCCTCTTTGGGTACAGCAAGCCCCATCCCCCTCTCCCTGCCTCCTACAACTAGGCTGCTGTGGTCAGAGAGGTCGTAATTTCCTGGAAGAGATTCTCCTCATGGGCACAGTATAGAGACAGAGTGAAGTTTCATAAAGAACAAAGTCATTTCTTCCACCTCACAGAACTTGAGGTCCGAACAACATTTATGTTCTGGAGAAGGTATAAAAGATCGGTGAAGAATCCAGCTACGAACTGGTCCGTTTGGTACAAGTTTGTAAAACTCATGGGAGACGGTGTGGCCACATTACCATAACGCTGTTGCTAGAGATTTTGCTGGAGGTAGATTTGCGAGAGTTTTGCTGGGAGGTCATTGCAGAGATTTTGCTAGAGAGATTTTGCTAGAGATTTTGCTGGGAGTTCATTGCTGAGAGTTGGTATGTTTTGTGAGTTTGTTGCTCAGATAGAGCTTATTTGATGTCCTTTGTTACTTAGTTTGTTTGTGAAATTGTTTAATATTCTGTTTCATTTGTTCCCAGGGGGGAAGGGGAAGGCACCTAGGGAGTGCTTAGGCAAGAGGCCCGCAGGCATACATATACCCGTAGCATATTCACTGTCTAGGCACCCTAGGTAAGACCTGGGCGGACCACCCCCTGTATTTTGGTTAGGGCACCAGGTGGTGCTAAATTAGGTAAGTAGTGGGTAGGCAGGTAAGATAGGAGAGGGGGGGGCTTTGAGATTTACTTTCTTTGCCTTGGTTCCGTCCAGCCCCTTTTCCCCATATTGCCATGTAAAGGAATAAAGTCCTTGTAAACGGTACCACATTCTGCCTGTTGTCATCCTTACTCGCACCTACAGTCCATACCATTTTCACTTCACGGAGAGTTTAGTTGTAGCAGGGTGTCGCGTTCCCTCTTCATAGAGGAGTGTGTAACAATATAATAGCCTCAGATATGAGGTTTACATCTAATTGTTGTATAAGATGAATGAGTGAGGATGATACTGTTTGTAAAATTGTGTAATGTGATTTTGTACTGTTTAATGAAGGAAACTCTAATTCCCTTTTGAGTTGAACTAAATCAGAGGACCGGCCATGAGCCCAGTTAGGGTCAGGCATCCTGGGACAGGCCCTTTTCTGCCACTCCCGAATAAAACCCCAACTTTGAGAAGTTCTCACTAGACCATGTTTTCTCACAATCATGAGAGGACAAAGGTTACAGACCATGTTCTCTCTCAATCATGAGAGGACAAAGGTTACAGACCATGTTCTCTCTCAATCATGAGAGGACAAAGGTTGCAGACCAGATGGCTAAATATTTTAACCATACAACGTGGTTAAACTCTTAAGACTCTCAATACCGACAGAATAAGAACAAGTCTTTGATATTAATTACTAGTCTGCAGCTAGGAATTGGGTACCATTGAACGCGAAGAACGACAACCGCCGAGACATCCATTCTACACCAACATGAATGAATGTCACTCTGAACTATCCACTCTAACCACGACAGAGAGAGAGAGAGAGTGAGAGGACGGAAACTCTCCAACAGAAACAAACTTTTCAGGGAGAGATCCTGACGACACACTGAGCGTAAATATACGTATATATTGATTGCAATTGTTCCCGAATGAGTGAGCGTTCATGTGCAAAGGATTAGCATTTCAATTCTTATAATTATCAAATGTGTGTTGTTTTATCTCAGTCGACCCCCACTTCCCTGTTGTACAACAAGCCACCATGCCGGTGTTGCCCACTAGGGCACATTCCCCGATCATTTCTTGTAACCATATTTACTTGTTTGTTTGTTTATGCAAACCATGTTTGTTTGTTTATGCATTTCTGTGAATTACTTAGTTAATAAATACATTATTTAAGACAATTGAGGTATGGATGACTGGGTTCGTGCAGATAACCAACAATTTACGACGTTTGGAATGAGACTAACGTGAGGTAAAATAAATAATTCATTAATTCGAAGACTAATTGATCAGATATAAAATATCTGAAAAGTTATATTAGGAAATCGTAACATTGTAATCTGAATATTTTCCTTGTTGCCACGACTTCCGAGTCTTCATTTAATGATAGTAAAGACACGACAATAGCATGTTACTGTACAGCCATTGAGCTCTGATCTCATGTATAGTATGTTACCGTACAGCCACTGAGCTCTGATGTCATTATAGCATGTTACTGTACAGCCACTGAGCTCTGATATCATGTATAGCATGTTACTGTACAGCCACTGTGCTCTGAAGTCATGTATAGCATGTTACTGTACAGCCACTGAGCTCTGATATCATGTATAGCATGTTACGGTACAGCCACTGAGCTCTGACATCATGTATAGCATGTTACTGTACAGCCACTGAGCTCTGATATCATGTATAGCATGTTACTGTACAGCCACTGAGCTCTGACATCATCTGCATGTTATACAGCCACTGAGCTCTGTAATGTATAGCATGTTACTGTACAGCCACTGAGCTCTGATATCATGTATAGCATGTTACGGTACAGCCACTGAGCTCTGACATCATGTATAGCATGTTACTGTACAGCCACTGAGCTCTGAAGTCATGTATAGCATGTTACTGTACAGCCACTGAGCTCTGATATCATGTATAGCATGTTACGGTACAGCCACTGAGCTCTGACATCATGTATAGCATGTTACTGTACAGCCACTGAGCTCTGAAGTAATGTATAGCATGTTACTGTACAGCCACTGAGCTCTGCTATCATGTATAGCATGTTACGGTATAGCCACTGAGCTCTGACATCATCTATAGCATGTTACTGTACAGCCACTGAGCTCTGAAGTCATGTATAGCATGTTACTGTACAGCCACTGAGCTCTGATATCATGTATAGCATGTTACGGTACAGCCACTGAGCTCTGACATCATGTATATAATGTTACTGTACAGCCACTGAGCTCTGACGTCATGTATAGCATGTTACTGTACAGCCACTGAGCTCCGACGTCATGTATAGCATGTTACTGTACAGCCACTGAGCTCCGAAGTCATGTATAGCATGTTACTGTACAGCCACTGAGCTCTGACGTCATTATAGCATGTTACTGTAAAGCCATTGACTGACGTCATTATAGCATGTTACTGTAAAGCCATTGACTGACGTCATTATAGCATGTTACTGTAAAGCAATTGACTGACGTCATTATAGCATGGTACTGTAAAGCCATTGACTGACGTCATTATAGCATGTTACTGTACAGCTATTTAATTTAGGCTTTTATCAGTGTCCAAATCTGCCACTCTCAATCTGTATACGGTTACGAGTGTAAAGGGCTTTACATACAGTAGGTCAGACCATTTGAACAGCTGCAAACACCACTTTAATGACTTTGCCACACCACACACACATTAGCTACATTGTCACTAGCCATTAGCCTGTGAGAGAACAGTTTCCAAGATACGGTAACGCCAAGAATAGGGTTCCAAAGACTCTGGTTCCAGTAGCTTTCCCCAGGTTCTCAGGTTTCCGTAAATCCTGGTTGAAGGATTTTTCCTCCTGATTCCAGAAATCTTCTAACCTGGATTTATGGAAACCTAGGAATTTGAGAAAATTTCCCAGAATTGTGTTACCCTATCCAAGACTATATCAGTCTCTTGGACAGTACCCCTCCTCCACACACACGCCCCAGCAGACCCATCCACCCCCTGACCTGGGGTCACAGAGGAACTTCGTCTTCTCCCCCTCCTCCCTCCAGATCAGCCACTCTCTGAATGATGGGTGAACAAACATCCTGGTCCCGTCCCTCCTCTTGACCAGGAACATGGCTAGGTTGTCTATGCGCTGTGTGAAGTCCTCCCAGTCCAGCGTGCCCTGCAGCAAAGAGGGTGAAACCAATAGAGTTAGCTTGTTAGCTGTTCACATGGCCAGATGCTTTGCTTTGATAAGGCTGTTCTTCTTCACAGGCCCTATTGTTGCTATCCGTTATACAGCTAGTGTTAGCATGGTGGGCTCCAAAATTACTGGCACCCCTGACTGGCAATGCACAAACAATACTTAAAAAAATATAAACAGTATAATTAGAGATAAACTCAAAATATCAACATGTGAGAAATAATGTATTTTATTAACGTTTCAGTGGAATCCACCAAAACAATTTATTGATTTAATTAAAAAGAAATGTCCTCCAAATCAAGGTTTCACAATTAATGGCACCCTTAAAGTTTATTGTACATAACATCTAACAAAATTAAAACAATAATTAAATTCCACTTATTTAAGTTTATCTAAGTCTTAAGGAACTATATTGAGCCATTACATCACTTCCTGTTTTACTAAGGCATAAAAATGAGGTAACACGCATACAATATCCCTTTGTCATCCAACACCATGAAGAAAACAAAAGAACTGGCAGTTCAAAAGAGACAGATGGTCGTAGACCTTCATAATAAAGGTTAGTTAAATAAATACCTAGTTAAATAAAGGTTAAATAGTATTTTTTATCTGGTAGTGGCTACCAGAGCAATTACAAAAAAGTTCAAAAGAAATGGAACAGTTGAAAACCTCACGGGTAGAGGACGCAAATGCATTTTGCCCCCCAGGATAGGGAGGAGGATGGTGAGAGAAGCAACAAAATCCCCAAGAATCACTGTGAAAGAATTGCACTCCTTGGTGGCGTCTTGGGGTCACCAGGTTTCAAAAAGCACCATCAGACTCCACCTCCACAACCACATGCTCTTTGGAAGGGTTGCCAGAAGAAAGCCCTTTCAGACTCCAAGACACAGACGCAAGCTCTTGGAGTTTGCCAAATGTCATTTAAATTATGACTGGAAGAAGGTGCTCAGGTCAGATGAGAGCAAAATTTAAAAGTTTTGGTCAGATACAGAATCTGCAACTTTGGCGTTGAAACAGAGATGCATACAAGGAGAGGCACCTCATACCCACGGTGAAATATGGAGGGGGGGTCGGTGATGTTTTGGGGCTGTTTTAATTCCAGAGGTCCAGGGGCACTGGTTAAGATTGATGGCATAATAAATTCGACCAAGTATCAGGCAATTTTGGCTTACAATCTGGTTACCTCTGCCGAAAGTCTGGTACTTGACCATAGGTGGACTTTTCAACAAGACCAAAACATACCTCAAGATCCACACAGAAATGTTTCTGTGACTACAAAATCAATGTTCTGCCATGGCCATCTCAGTCGCCGGACCTCAATCCAATGGAAAATCTGTGGGCTGAGTTGAAGAGTTGATAAGCACAAACCCAAGAATGTGAAGGATCTTGAAAGGATCTGCGTAGAGGAATGGTCCATAATCCCTCCAAATGTGTTCCTTAACCTTGTCAAACATTACAGGAAAAGACTCCATGCTGTTGTCCTTGCCAGAGGTGTTGGCACTAAGTACTAAATGAGGAGTGCCAATAATTATCAAACATTGATTTTGGTCACATTTATTTTGTATTAAATAATTGTATGATTTTTTTTGTATGATTTTTTTTCCATTGAAACATTAATAAAGTACAGTGTTTCTCACATGTTTGTATTTTGAGTTTATCTCCATAATTATATTGTTTATATTTTTTAAGTATTGTTTGTGCATTGCCAGTCAGGGGTGCCAGTCATTTTGGAGCCCACTGTAAGTGTTGTGATGTGTGTTTTGTTCTATATTGTTATTTCATTTATTGTGCATTTTTAATCCCAGCCCACGTTCCCGCAGGAGGCAGTCATTGTAAATGAGAATTTGTCCTTAACTGACTTGTCTAGTTAAATAAAGTTTCAATAAAATAAATCAATAAAAGTGGGACATGTTTTCCTGTGGGAAATGCTAACAGTTTCCTGTCTGAGTAAGACGTGTATTTGCCTGCAGGGAGCCGGCATTGATAGCCTGGTAGATCTGTTCGTCAGTGAGGGGGGTGGAGGGTTGCCACGGCCACGTTGAGTAGGGGGAGGGCCCGTTCGAAGGACGACTGGGTAGGGAAACGCATGTTGCACTGCAACAGGTATACCTCAACCAGATTGACAGGCACCACCTGGGATCAATGAATCAATCGGTTAATTGATCAGTCAGTCAGTCAGTCAATCAATTGGTCATTATTCTACACATTTCTTAGATAGGGAGTGCAATAAAATGGCACATATAATACAAATTAGGACTAAAATGAATAAGACAAGAAAAAAAATGGCAGGCTAACCTTGTAGCTGGAGCTCTTGAGGACCAGGTACCCCTTCTCAATAAGGTCAAAGGTGAGTTTTAGGTACAGATAGGAGCCCTGGCTAAGGGCCTTGAGGTGGGCAGAGAGCTTGCCGAAGGTGGTGTTGTCCATCTTGCCGTTGAGAGAGATGTTGTTCTGTATCTCAGGACTGCTGTGGATGCGGTGCAGGATGTAACCTTGTAAGTCCTGGTCTATAGCATCATTCTCCTCCAGACCATCCACAGAGATATGGTGGAATGGGAGAAGCTTGGTGATCTCCTATATGAGGGAAGTAAGGGAAGGGAGAAGGAGGAGGGGGAATGAGAGGAGGATGAGGAGGAGAGAGGAGGATGAAGATGAATGGAAAAGGAATGCGGGAAGAGGGATAAATGGAGAAACGAGATGGGAGAGAGGAGAATGAAGGAGGGTTAAAGAAGAAAAATAGTTGTGAGGGAAAAAGAGGCAGAACAAGATATAGAAGCCATCGAGGATCTTCCACTGATGTCAATCTATTGACAATCTCTATCAAAATAAAATGATACTTTTTTGGACAACTGTAACCATGTTTCCATCCAGTTTTTAATGCAAATAAAGTCACATCCTATAAAACATTTTTACGATAGCTCTGATGGAAACAGGAAGTTTCGGTACAATTTTATAAATGCTGACAGATAATTTGTTCATTCGTCATGGTGTGATCTTTTTGTGTCGGTAAAATTGCGGTGGAAACGCCTTTATGAGCAAATATTTACAGTTGAAGTCAGAAGTTTACATACACTTAGGTTGGAGTCATTAAAACTCGTTTTTCAACCACTCCACAATTTTCTTGTTAACAAACTATAGTTTTGGCAAGTTGGTTAGGACATCTACTTTGTGCATGACACAAGTCATTTTTCCAACAATTGTTTACAGACAGATTATTTTACTTATAATTCACTGTGTCAACATTCCAGTGGGTCAAAGGTTTACACTGATTTGACTGATTTGACTGTGCCTTTAAACAGCTTGGAACGAAAATGATGTCATGGGTTTAGAAGTTTCTGATAGGATAATTGACATAATTTGAGTCAATTGTAGGTGTACCCGTGGATGTATATCAAGGCCTACATCCAAACTCAGTGCCTCTTTGCTTGACATCATGGGAAAATCAAAAGAAATTAGTCAAGACCTCAGAAAAAAAATTGTAGACCTCCACAAGTCTGGTTCATCCTTGGGAGAAATGTCCAAATGCCTGAAGGTACCATGTTCATCTGTACAAACAATAGTACGCAAGTATAAATACCGCTCAGGAAGGAGACGCTTTCTGTCTCTTAGAGATGAACGTACTTTGGTGCGAAACGTGCAAATCAATCACAGAACAACAGCAAAGGACCTTGTGAAGACGCTGAAGGAAACAGGTACAAAAGTATCTATATCCACAGTAAAACAAGTCCTATATCAACATAACCTGAAAGGCTGCTCAGCAAGGAAGAAGCCACTACTCAAAAACAGCCATAAAAAAGCCAGACTACGGTTTGCAACTGCACATGGGGACAAAGATCGTACTTTTGCAGAAATGTCCTCTGGTGTGATGAAACAAAATAGAACTGTTTGGCCATAATGACCATCGTTATGATTTGAGGAAAAAGGGCGGGTCTTGCAAGCCGAAGAACACCATCCCAACCGTGAAGCACGGGGTGGCAGCATCATGTTGTGGGGGTGCTTTGCTGCAGGAGGGACTGGTGCACTTCACAAAATAGATGGCAACATGAGGGAGGAAAATTATGTGAATATATTAAAGCAACATCTCAAGACATCAGTCAGGAAGTTAAAGCTTGGTCACATCCTTCCAAAGTTGTGGCAAAATGGCTTAAGGACAACAAAGGCAAGGTATTGGAGTGGCCATCGCAAAGCCCTGACCTCAATCCTATAGAACATTTGCGGGCAGAACTGAAAAAGTGTGTGAGAGCAAGGAGGCCTACAAACTTGACTCTGTTACACCAGCTCTGTCAGGAGGAATGGGCCAAAATTCACCCAACCTATTGTGGGAAGCTTGTGGAAGGCTACCCAAAATGTTTGACCCAAGTTAAACAATTTAAATGCAATACTACCAAATACTAATTGAGTACATGTAAACTTCTGACCAACTGGGAATGTGATGAAAGACATAAAAGCTGAAATAAATCCTTCTCTCTACTCTCAATCTGACATTTCACATTCTTAAAATGAAGTGGTGATCCTAACTGACCTAAAACAGGGCATTTCTCTAGGATTAAATGTCAGGAATGGTGAAAAGCGGAGTTTAAATGTATTTGGTGTTTGTAAACTTCCGACTTCAACTATAAATAATATACATCATATAAAAAGTAAACGTTGGAGTCACTCGATGGTATGTTGTGTGGTCCTCCCACATTGACTCAGGAAAGCATGCAGTTTATTAGACTAAATATGAAAGAAGTTATGAACTTCACAGGGTGGTGAAAGTGCAAGGTGATGAGATTGATGCTCCTTTCCAATACATATCGAGGGTCTTATTCTGGTGACATGATGATCAATGCTTGGCTGACGTTGGAGAAATTCAAATAGCCTTGATTTTATCCATAATATTCTCATCATGTAGGTTAGGTAGCCTACCCACACCGTATCTGTGAGCTGTTGGCTAGAGAGAGCACACGTGCCAAGACCAGAGCTGGCACATATGTTATTTAACCCAACAGTTTTTTGTAACAGAATTACCGGTAGAGTTGAAAATGTTATAGATTTTTATTCACTACATGAACACTTAAGCGAAGAAGTACATTTTGTGTCACTAAGCCGTCACACACTGATTTTTATCATCAACCAGTGAATTAAGTGGAAACACACCACTGGTAGGAAAATGTGCATATTTTCTTAATGCGGATTCTAGAATATTCGCATGAAAACCTTCTGCCAATTGGATGTAAATGTAGCTAGTGTTAATGGTTGTTTTTTAAAACGGACTCTTATTAGAAAGGTAGAGGACTGTATCTACCTGCAATGTGGTCCTGACCGTGACCACCAGTTTGAGCCAGGGGGGAAACAAGCTGATGGTTTTGCTGAGGAAGGAGACAATGGTGTCTCCGTAGTCAGGCTTGTGGAACTCTGCTTCATTTAGTCCATCTATCAGGATGACCAGGTCTTCTTCAGAGGCGATCTTCCTCTCTGGAAAAACACACAGAGGAAATAGTCAATATTGACCAAAAAAACTGCAAATGTTCTGCCTAATGTACTCAGACCTTTATTGCTCAAATCAAGAAAACATACACTATATATACAAAAGAATGTGGACAGCACTTCAAATGAGTGACTTTCAATGTGGCACCGTCATAGGATGCCACCTTTTCAACAAGCCAGTTCGTCAAAATTATGCCCTGCTAGAGCTGCCCCGGTCAACTGTATGTGCTGTTATTGTGAAGTGGAAATATCTAGGAGTAACAAGTGGTAGGCCACACAAGCTCACAGAAAGGGACCGCCGAGTGCTGAAGTGCATAGCACGTAAAAAATTGTCTGTCCTCGGTTGCAACACTTACTACCGAGTTCCAAACTGGCTCTGGAAGCAACGTCAGCACAATAACTGTTTGTCGGCAGCTTCAATGGGTGTCCATGGCCAAGCAGCAACACACACCAAGATCACCATGTGCAATACCAAGCGCCGGCTGGAGTGGTGTAATGCTTGCCGCCATTGGACTCTGGAGCAGTAGAAATGCGTTCTTTGGAATGATGAATCACGCTTCACCATCTGGCAGTCCAGTGGACAAATCTGGGTTTAGCGGATGCCAGGAGATCGCTACAGTACCTGGCTCAATGCATAGTGCCAACTGTAAAGTTTGGTGGAGGAGGAATAATGGTCTGGGGATATTTTTCATAGTTCAAGCTAAGCCCCAAAGTTCCAGTGGAGGCAAATCTTAACGCTACAGCATAGAATGACATTCTAGACAATTTTATGCTTCCAACTTTGTGTCAACAGTTTGGGGAAGGCCCTTTCCTGTTTCAGCATGACAATGCCCCCGTGCACAAAGTGTGGTCCATACAGGAATGGTTTGTCGAGATCATGTGGAAGAACTTGACTGGCCTGCACAAAGCCCTGACCTCAACCCCATCGAACAACTTTGGGATGAATTGGAACGCCGACTGTGAGCCAGGCCTAATCAAACAACATCAGTGCCCGACCTCACTAATGCTCTTGTGGCTGAATGGAAGCAAGTCCCTGCAGAATTTTTTTCACCTTTATTTAACCAGGTAGGCCAGTTGAGAACAAGTTCTCATTTACAACTGCGACCTGGCCAAGATAAAGCAAAGCAGTGCGACAAACACAACAACAAAGTTACACATAAACAAACGTACAGTCAATAACACAAAAGAAAAGAAAAATAGACAAATCTATGTACAGTGTGTGCAAATGTAGAAGAGTAGGAAGATAGGCAATCAATAGGCCCTAGAGACTAAAATAATTACAATTTAGTATTAATACTGGAGTGATAGATGTGCAGATGCAAGTAAATATACTGGGGTTCAAAAGAGCAAGAGTGTAAGTAATAATATGGGGATGAGGTAGTTGGGTATGCTATTTACAAATTGGCTGTGTACAGGTACAGTGGTCAGTGAGCTGCTCAGACAGCTGATGCTTAAAGTTAGAGAGGGAGATATAAGACTCCAGCTTCAGAGATTTTTGCAATTTGTTCCAGTCATTGGCAGCAGAGAACTGGAAGGAAAGGCAGCCAAAGGAAGTTTTGGCTTTGGGGATGACCAGTGAAATATACCTGCTGGAGCACATGCTACGGGGGGAGGGGGGGGTGTTGCTATGGTGACCACTGAACTGAGATAAGACTTATAGATGACCTGGAGCCAGTGGGTTTGGCGACAAATATGAAGCAATGGCAAGCCAACGAGAGTATACCGGTCGCAGTGTTGGGTAGTATATGGGGCTTCGGTGACAAAACTGATGGCCCTGTGATAGACTACAACCAGTTTGCTGAGTAGAGTGTTGGAGACTATTTTGTAAATGACATTGCCTAAGTCAAGGATCGGTAGGATAGTCAGTTCACGAGGGTAAGTTTGACCGCATTAGTGAAGGAGGTTTTGTTGCAAAATAGGAAGCCGACAACATCTAGTGGAAAGCCTTCCCAGAAGAGTAGAGGCTGTTATAGCAACAAAGGTTTGGGTAGTCCTATGGCAGCAAACTCCATATTAATGCCCATGATTTTGGAATGAGATGTTTGACGAGCACATACTTTTGGTCATGTTGTGTATGTTTTGAGGATCATATTCATAGTATAATCAATGTGAGCAGAGACTGAGTCACGAGGAGTAGAGATAGTTGTATCACCTTTTTAGAGGGCATTCATGGGTTCTAGGTATGTGTCCCAAATGGCAACCTATTTCTTATATAGACCAGAGATTCCCTATATAGGGCACAACTTTTAACCAGGGCCTATAGGGAACTACTTGTAACCAGGATCTATAGGGTTCTGGTCCAAAAGAGTGCAATATATAGCTAATAGGGTGCCATTTGCGATGTAGACCAGAACTCACCTCTGTAGAGAGCATCCAGGGATCCTAGAACTCCTAGTAGAGTAATCTATGATAGTTATCTAAGGGTGTATAATAGCAGCAGATAATAGCAGCAGAGAGTTGTATCACCTTTGTAGAGGACATCCAGGGGTTCTAGGACTCCTCTTCTGAAGGAGGCCAGGGGATCCTTAACACAGGAGCGCAGACTGAGAATGCTCTGTAGGTGTGGCTCCCTGAGCAGCAGCTCTCTGTAGGCGATGAGCTGCGGTGAGCGACACAGCAACGCTGCCACGTTGTGGACAAACTCCGGC
Organism: Oncorhynchus gorbuscha; assembly: GCF_021184085.1. Lineage (NCBI taxonomy): Eukaryota > Metazoa > Chordata > Actinopteri > Salmoniformes > Salmonidae > Oncorhynchus > Oncorhynchus gorbuscha. Next base: position 98,524,821 of record NC_060178.1, read on the forward strand.
ACCAGGCACGTGTAGGCGTTGTCCGCCTGGCAGTAGTGGTACGCCACCACCTGGGGGCGATAGAGAGTGGGATACGTGATAGTCAGGTCAGTAAAATGGGATGGAAAATACAATATTGGGTTGAGAGAGAGATGTGTGACGGGGCTGGTAATATTGCTGGGCATGGTGCTGGGGAGAGGGATGTGTGATGGAGCTGGGAATGGGGCTGGGAATGGTGTGGGGAAATGGTGCTGGGGGAGGGATGTGTGATGGAGCTGGGAATGGGGCTGTGAATGCTGGGGAGAAGGATGTGTGATGGGGCTGTGAATGCTGGGAATAAGGATGTGTGATGGGGCTGGGAATGCTGGGGAGAAGGATGTGTGATGGGGCTGTGAATGCTGGGAATAAGGATGTGTGATGGGGCTGTGAATGCTGGGGAGAAGGATGTGTGATGGGGCTGGGAATGGGGCTGTGAATGCTGGGGAGAAGTATGTGTGATGGGGCTGTGAATGCTGGGAATAAGGATGTGTGATGGGGCTGGGAATGCTGGGGAGAAGGATGTGTGATGGGGCTGGGAATGCTGGGGAGAAGGATGTGTGATGGGGCTGTGAATGCTGGGAATAAGGATGTGTGATGGGGCTGGGAATGGGAATGGTGCTGGGAAGAGGGATGTGTGATGGGGCTGGGAATGCTGGGAATAAGGATGTGTGATGGGGCTGTGAATGCTGGGGAGAAGGATGTGTGATGGGGCTGTGAATGCTGGGAATAAGGATGTGTGATGGGAATGGGAATGGTGCTGGGAAGAGGGATGTGTGATGGGGCTGGGAATGGGAATGGTGCTGGGAGAAGGAATGTGTGATGGTGCTGGGAATGGTGCTGGGCAGAGGGATGTGTGATTGGGCTGGGAATGGGAATGGTGCTGAGAGAAGGAATGTGTGATGGTGCTGGGCAGAGGGATGTGTGATTGGGCTAGGAATGGGAATGGTGCTGGGAGTGGTGCTGGGGAGAGGGCTGTGTGATGGGGCTGGTAATGGGTGTGGCTGGGGAGGGGGTTGGGGCGAGGGTTGGGTATGGGGCTGGGTGAGGGATGGGCTGGGGGTTGGAGGGGTGGGAATGGGTCTGGGGTTGGGAGGGTTGGGAATAGGGCTGGGGAGAGGGATGGGGCTGGGGTAGGGGGATGGGGCTGGGGAGAGGATTGGGGCTGGGGGAGGGATGGGGCTGGGGGAGGGATGGGGCTGGGGCAGGGATGGGGCTGGGGAGAGGAATGGGGCTGGGGAGGGGGATGGGCCTGGGAATGGGACTGGGACTGGGGAGAGGGATGAAGATGGGGCTGGGGGAGGGATAGCTCTGGGAGAGGGATGGGGCTGGGGAGGGGGATGGGGCTGGGAACGGGACTGGGACTGGGGAGAGGGATGAGGATGGGGCTGGGGGGAGGGATGGGGCTGGGTATGGGCTAGAGATGGGGTTGGAGGTGGGGATGCAGGCGGAGGCGGGGCTGGAGGCATAGCTTGATGTGGGGCTACAAATGGCATCTGTCTCCCCTGTTTAGGGTTTAGGGAAGGGGAGACTGGGGCTATGGTGTGATGATGTGTGTTGTGGGGATTTCGGGAAGCCACTAGGCACCGCCTCATACATCAGTCATACCTTATTTAACAGTCTAGACATGTTAATAAATGTTAACAAGTTTACTCCAGAGAAAAGGTTGTAAGAATGTTTATAGGCCAAAATGGACATCTGTAATCTAAAGAGCCTTGCGTACTGATGTCTCAAATGTGAAACTTGAAACTGATCCAATATCCACACTAACGTGCCACTTAATATGAAGTTGGACATGCATTTTAAGTGGTATGCTAGCTAGACAATGAGGGTATAATCTTTTTTGGAGGTTTTATATTTTTTTTTACCTGAGATGCCAGTCTCCTCATGGTCTCCTCCTGGCGTGGTCTCATCTCGGGGGTCCCGGGACAGCTTCCCCCTCCCAGGGTACCTGTGCTGTGGGACGGCTGGGTAAGGGGGAGCTCTCCATCTGAGGAAACGCATAGAAGGAAGAGGGTTTTACCAATGGCATGGTTGTCAAACCATTATTGTGTTACCTTAAAGGGGATATCTGCGTTTCAAACATTAACAAAACGGATACGCCGCCTCTGTTTTGGAGAACAGAAATATTTTTAAGAAACTTAATTGAAAGATGAGTTGTTGGGTGTGGTAATTTTAACAACACTCTCTAATAGTAGGTATCTGAGCCTACGTTTGGGTGAGGCCTGCGGAGAGTCAGAGGCCATCTGTCTCATGCGTGTTCCGTGGCAGCTCAGCGCCACCAGACGAGAGATGATGGCCGTCTTGCCATAGCCGATGTTGCCCACGACAACTACACCGCGGTTAGTGCTGTTTTTGCCACTGTTGAGATGGGCGTCGACCTCCTGGAACAGCCAGTCACGACCGGTGAAGATGGAGTCCATGGTGATGCTGGGCACCTCGAAGAGGAGGGGCTTCAGGGAGATGACAGGTGGCCGGTATGGAGCGAACCGCACTGGAGGGGGAGAGCAGGAGGATGACAGTTAAAACGGTTGCTACCATTACATTGACCTACGGTGAGTCCTGACTGTCATGGGACTGCCTCAGGGTTAGGTAGGTTACTTTATTTTGATCTTTTCTCCTCAACTCACCCGCTTAACCAGGAAGCCAGCCACTCCATTGTGTCTGAGGAAACACTGTTCACCTGACGACTGAGGTCAGCCTGCAGGCGCCTGGCCCGCCACGCTAGAGCATGATGAGCCATGTAGCCAAACCCTCCCCTAACCCGCATGACGCTGGGCCAATTGTGCGGCACCCTATGGGACTCCCGCTCACGGCCGGTTGTGATACAGCCCGGGATCGAACCATGGTCTGTAGTGACACCTCTATCACTGTGATGCAGTGCCTTAGACCACTGCACCACTTGGGAGGCCCGGGCTGGTAACTTTCTAAATGTAATCTGTTACAGTTACAAGTTATCTGTCCAAAATTGTAATCAGTAACGTAACTTTTGGATTACCCAAACTCAGTAATGTAATCTGATTACTTTCCCCCTAAAACATTTGCAGTTTCACTGTCATTACGGGGTATTGTGTGTAGCTGGGTGAGATGTTTTTTATTAATACATTTTGAATTCAGGCTGTAACACAACAAAATGTGGAATAAGTCAATGGGTGGAGCTATATGGAAATATTTGGAACTATAGGGAGCTACAGTGGCAAGAAAATGTATGTGAACCACTTTGGAAATACCTGGATTTCTGCATGAATTGGTCATAGAATTTGATCTGAACTTCATCTATGAAAAAACAATAGACAAACACAGTCTGCTTAAACTAATATGCACAAACAATTATAAGTTTTCATGACTTTATTGAACACACTGTATAAACATTCACAGTATAGGGTTGAAAAAGTATGTAAACCCTTGTATTTAATAACTAGTTGACCCTCCTTTGGCAGCAATAACCTCAACCAAATGTTTTCTGTAGTTGCGAATCAGACATGCACAACGGTCAGGAGGAATTTTGGACCATTGCTCTTTACAAAACTGTTTCAGTTTATGTCTGGTTCCTGGGATGTCTGGTGTGAACCGCTGTCTTGAGGTCATGCCACAGCATCTCAATAGGGATGAGGTCAGGACACTCCAGAAGGTGTATTTTCTTCCCTTGAAGTCATGTTGTTGTTGATTTACTTCTGTGGTTTGGGTTGTTGTCCTGTTGCATCACCCAACTTCTGTTGAGCTTCAATTGGTGGACAGATAGCCTTACATTCTCCTCATGAAGTTACCCTCTTTGGGTACAGCAAGCCCCATACCCCTCTCCCTGTCTCCCACACCCAGGCTGCTGTGGTCAGAGAGAAGTCGTAAATTCCTGGAGCAGATGATGTCCTCATGGCCACAGTATAGAGAGAGAGTAAAGTTTCATAGGGAGAACAAAGGAATTTCTTCCACCTCACAGAACTTGAGGTCCAAACAACATTTATGTTCTGGAGAAGGTATAAAAGATTGGTGAAGAATCCAGCTACGAACTGGTCCATTTGGTACAATTTTGTGAAACTCATGGGAGACAATACAGCCACATTACCATTACCATAATGCTGTTTATATATTAGCCTCAGATATGATTGTTGTATATGATGAATGAGTGATGAATGATGATACTGTTTGTAAAATTGTGTAATGTGATTTTGGACTGTTTAATGAAGGAAACTCCATTTCCCTTTTGAGTTTAACTATATCAGAGGACCGCCCATGAGCCCAGTTAGGACCTGGCGTCATGAGACAGCCTTTTTCTGCTCTCCCGAATAAAACCCCCACTTTGAGAATTTCTCAACAGACCATGTTGCTCTCAATTACGAGAGGACAAAGGTTGCAGATCAGCTTACCACAATAACGAGAGGGCCAAGGTTTGAGACCAGACTGCTGAATCTTTTAACCGAAAACCGCCGAAACATCTGTCCATAACAACATGAATGAATGTCCTTCTGAACTATTCATTCTAACCACGACAGAGAGGGCGGACAAACTCTCCATCAGAAACAAACTTTTCAACAGAGACCCCGACGACACACAGCGTAAATATATATATTGATTGCAGTTGTTCCAGAATGAGTGAGCGTTCATGTGCAAAGGATTAGCATTTCAATTGTTAGAATTATCAACTGTGTGTTGTTTTATCTCAGTCGACCCCCACTTCCCTTTTGTACACCAAGCCGCGATGCCGGTTTAGCCCACTAGGGCACATTCCCCGATCATTTCTTGAAACCATATTTACTTTGTTTGTGTGTGCACTTCTGTGATTGTTTAGTTAGTTAATAAATAAATGATTTAAGACAATTGATTGTATGGATGACTCATAGTGAAGACTGGGTTCGTGGAGATAACTAACAATTTACAACATTTAAATGAGACTAACGTGAGGTAAAGAATAATTCATTAATCAGAAGAATCTTGATATGAAAATATCTGAAAAATTATATTAGGAAAATTATAACCTTGTAATCTGAATATTTTCCTTGGTGCCCCGACATCTTAGTTAATTACAGCTACATGATTAATCAGTTTAATTGCATAATAATAATTACAGAGGATCTTTGATAAAGATGAATCTTCAGTTTAATGATGCCAAAGACACAACACCTGCAAAATGTCTTGATAAACTTGGGAATTCATTTTTTCGTTGATACTTTGGAATCAAAATATATATTTAATATTTTGTTAATATTAAGACAAATATTTGAGATTTGAGATTGTACCATCTTTCAAGAGTCACTGAAACACTGCTGGCTTTCCACTGGTTGCAAAAACAATGATTTGATAGGCAGCTTAAACCTCTTCAATTCAATCATTATTGGGTTAAGATATACATATACATTTGTGAAGATCCACAACAATCTGTTATGCACAAATAGCTAAATGAGAGAGCAGCAGTGTGATTCACACCACTGCAATTTGAGGATATGAATACCAAGTGAAAACCCATAGGCCACACCACTGCTGTCCTCCTTACCTCCATGCGTTTATTCATGTTGGATAATCTTTGGAAGACAGCTTGGACTGTAGCCCCCCAAAAAGCCTATTCCTGCTCTTTTCCAACGATCCATCAACACATGTGGTGTGTCATCATAGTGGTCTCTGACTTGTGGTCGGACTCACTCAGGCGGAACAAACTTAAACTTGCAACTTAATTCAATGCTGATTTGTATTTATTATGGATTCCCACTAGTTCCTCCCTAGGCAGCAGCTACTCTTCCTGGGGTTTGTTATGGATCCCTATTAGTTCATGCTAAGGCAGCAGCTACTGTTCCTGGGGTTTATTATGGTCAGCAGTTACTCTTCCTGGGGTTTATTATGGTCAGCAGCTACTCTTCCTGGGGTTTATTATGGTCAGCAGTTACTCTTCCTGGGGTTTATTATGGTCAGCAGTTACTCTTCCTGGGGTTTATTATGGTCAGCAGCTACTCTTCCTGGGGTTTATTATGGTCAGCAGCTACTCTTCCTGGGGTTTATTATGGTCAGCAGCTACTCTTCCTGGGGTTTATTATGGTCAGCAGCTACTCTTCCTGGGGTTTATTATGGTCAGCAGCTACTCTTCATGGGGTTTATTATGGTCAGCAGCTACTCTTCCTGGGGTTTATTATGGTCAGCAGCTACTCTTCCTGGGTTTTATTATGGTCAGCAGTTACTCTTCCTGTGGTTTATTATGGTCAGCAGTTACTCTTCCTGGGGTTTATTATGGTCAGCAGCTACTCATCCTGGGGTTTATCATAGTCAGCAGCTACTCTTCCTGGGGTTTATTATGGTCAGCAGCTACTCTTCCTGGGGTTTATTATGGTCAGCAGCTACCCTTCCTGGGGTTTATTATGGTCAGCAGCTACTCTTCCTGGGGTTTATTATGGTCAGCAGCTACTCTTCCTGGGGTTTGTTTAAGGCAACATAGAGTTAAAACAACACACTTCCCAACACAGTTTTTCAAAAGTATCTGTAATCTGATTACAATATTGTAGCTGGTAATGTAACAGACTACATTTCGTTTTTTGTAATCTGTTATTCCCAAACCTTGGACGACCTCCTACTGCTGTAATCATGTGGCAGAAAAGGGATTCAAGGGAAGTATTTATAATTTACACATAAAACATGTTCTATTAGTTTTCCCTCGTTTTCCTCACGAGGGGGAGTAATTAGATAAACGTCTTTCTTCATCTGAACATGTCCTAACACAAATTCTATTCGTTTTCCTCACGAGGGGGAGTAATTAGATAAACGTCTTTCTTCATCTGAACATGTCCTAACACAAATTCTATTCGTTTTCCTCACGAGGGGGAGTAATTAGATAAACGTCTTTCTTCATCTGAACATGTCCTAACACAAATTCTAGTCATTTTCCTCACGAGGGGGAGTAATTAGATAAACGTCTTTCTTCATCTGAACATGTCCTAACACAAATTCTATTTGTTTTCCTCACGAGGGGGAGTAATTAGATAAACATATTTCTTAATCTGAACATGTGTAGTATTACAAAACCGAATGGATGGAAACGATGGGGGAGTAATTTTAACAAAGCTAATCTGAAAACAAGGCTCCCTAAATGTTATCAGCATATCAAATGTGCGACCCGGTCTGGTAAAATTCAGGATAATTGTTACTCTAACTTCCGCGACGCATACAAATTTCTCCCTCACCATCCTTTCGGCAAATCTGACCACGACTCCATTTTGTTCCTCCCAGCCTATAGACAGAAACTAAAACAGGAAATGCCCATGCTCAGGTCTGTTCAACGCTGGTCCGACAAATCTGATTCCACGCTTCAAGATTGCTTTGATCATGTGGACTGGGATATGTTCTGGATAGCATCGAACAACAACATTGATGTATACGCTGGTTCGGTGAGCGGGTTTATTAGCATGTGCATTGGTGACGTTTTACCCACGGCAACTATTAAAACCTTCCCAAAACAGAAACCGTGGATTGATGGCAGCATTCGCGCAAAACAACTCAATCATCGAGTTTGCAGACGACACTACAGTGGAAGGCTTGATTACCAACAACAACGAGACGGCCTACAGGGAGGAGGTGAGGGCCCTCGGAGTGTGGTGTCAGGAAAATAACCTCACACTCAACGTCAACAAAACTAAGTAGATGATCGTGGACTTCAGGAAACAGTAGAGGGAGCATCCCCCTATCCACATTGACGGGACAGTAGTGGAGAAGTTCCTTGGCGTACACATCACGGACAAACTGAAATGGTCCACCCACACAGACATCGTGGTGAAGAAGGCGCAACAGCGCCTCTTCAACCTCAGGAGGTGGAAGAAATTTGGCTTGCCACCAAAAACACTCACAAACTTTTACAGATGCACAATCGAGAGCGTCCTGTCAGACTGTATCGCCGCCTGGTATGGCAACTGCTCCGCCCACAACCGCATGCTCTCCAGAGGGTAGTGAGGTCTGCACAATGCATCACCGGGGGCAAACTACCTGCCCTCCAGGACACCTACACCACCCGATGTCACAGGAAGGCCAAAAAGATCATCAAGAACAAACAACCACTGTTGTTGAAAAGACTGAAAAACAGTTTCTATCTCAAGGCCATCAGACTGTTAAACAGCCATCACTAACAATGAGTGGCTGCTGCCAACATACTAACTACAATCTCTAGCCACTTTAACAATTAAAAATTGGATGTAATAAATGTATCACTCGTCACTTTAAACAATGCCACTTTATATAATGTTTACATACCCTACATTACTCATCTCATTTCTATATACTGTACTCTATACCATCTTGCCTATGCCGTTCGGCCATCGCTCATCCATATATTGATATGTACATATTCTAATTAATTCCTTTACACTTGTGTATAAGGTAGTTGTTGTGAAATTGTTAGATTACTTGTTAGATATTACTGCACAGTCGGAACTAGAAGCACAAGCATTTCGCTACACTCGCATTAACATCTGCTAACCATGTGAATGTGACCAATACAATTTTATTTGATGTTTGGACTCAAATATGTCTGGAGATGAAAGAAGGAAAACATCTAAACATGAGTACTACTTCTAAACATGAGTACTACTTCTAAACATGAGTACTAGTTCTGTGTCTCTCAGGACAGATTCCTTCTTAGGGGCTAGGGACATTTTTTCAGAATTTCCGCCTGACTGACAAAGTAAACTGCCTGTTACTCAGGCCCAGATATATAATTGTGAACTTTGGATAGAAAACACTTTGAATTTTGTAGAAATGTCAAAATAATGTATGAGACTATAAGAAAATTGATATGGTAGGAGACAATCCAAAGAAAAAACAAGCGGAAGATATATTCTTTTTTTAGATCCTCATGCTCTTACAATGGAAAGCTATGGGTCCTATGCAATTCCAGCTCCCAGATTGCAATTCATATGGCTTCCACTAGATGTCAACATTCTTTGTTCAAGGTTTCAGGCTTGTTTCTTCCAAAACAAGGAATTTTGAGTTTTGGTACATCGGAGTTGGATATCAGTCTGTGGGCGTGAAATGAAATGAACGCGCACTAGCTAATTTTACTTTTCTATTGAACATACTTCTTTCCGTATGAAATATTAGAGTTTAATTACATTTTAGGGTACCTGAGGATTACATAGAAACGTAGTTTGACTTAAACGTAGATTGATTTTTGGATTCCTTTGTCTGCATGTTGAACTCAAATTGATGGCGCAAACTAAACAGACTTTTTGGGATATAAAGAAGGATTTTATCTAACAAAACAACCATGCATGTTGTAGCTGGGACCCTTTGGATTGCAAATCAGAGGAAGATTTTAGGTGATTATTTAATCGCTATTCGTGATTTTATGAAGCCTGTGCTGGTTGAAAAATATGTTGATGAGGGTGCGCGGTCCTCAAACAATCGCATGGCATGCTTTCGCTGTAAAGCTTATTGTAAATCGGACAATGCATGTAAATTGTCGACAGGTGTTCCGCTGATGGGACGCCTAGCCCTAATGAACTTTACAGTTAGCGGTGTTATTTGAAACAACATCACTAACATGTGTAACTAACCCACTATTAGTGCTGAGGTGGGTACACATGTAACCAGACATGTAACCAGTTCAAAGTAAAGTACATTTACAGGATTGGGATAGCCAGGCATGGCTGTTAGCAGAAGTGGAGAAAAACAGAAGTAAGATGAAGCAATGAGAGAACAGACAGGGGAACGAAGAGCATAACAGAATGGAATCTGGCAGCCGTGTGCAGTATGCTAGTGGTGCAGGGTTGGGGTCAAAGTTCAATTACATTTGAATTCAATCAACTCAGGAAATAACAGAAATTCCAATTCCAATGAAGAACTGAAATAGGGCTACACGATATCTAATTGCGTTGTTTTGTTAACCAAATATTGCAATTGCAATTTGGCTAGTGATATACACTCAAATCAAATTGGGAAAGGGGGATACCTAGTCAACTGAATGTATTCAACTGAAATGTGTCCTCTGCATTTAACCCTCTGAATCAAAGAGGTGTGGGGGGCTGCCTTAATCCACATCCACGTCTTTGCCCAGGGAACATTGTATTGGTCACATACACATACTGAGCAGATGTTATTGCGGTTGGAGCCAAATGCTTGTGTTCCTAGCTCCAACAATACAGTTTATTAGGTACAACCAACCCGTTTATGAAAAGGGTTTGCTTCTACAGACAGTGAGTTACGTGGTCGTGGCTTGCTATATAAAGCAGGCAGACAGGCATCGAGGAATTCAGTTACTGTTAGATTGTACTTTAGAATGGGCAAAACGAGCGACCTTAGCGCCCTTGAGTTTGATCGCCGGTGCCAGGTGCGCCAGTTCTAGTACCTCGGAAATGTACAGCCTCCTGGGCTTTTCATGCACGACAGTGTGTAGGGTTTACAGAGAATGGTGCAACAAACAGAAAGCATCCAGTCAGCAGCAGTCCTGTGGATGAAAACAGCTAGTTGATGAGAGGTAGAGGGAGAATGGCAAGAATCGTGCAAGCTAACTAGCGGGCCACAAACAGACAAATAACGGCGCAGTACGACAGTGGTGTGCAGTACAGCATCTCAGAACGCACAACTCGTTGGTGCTTGTCACGGATGGGCTATTGCAGCAGGCAATCACACAAGGTTCCGCTCCTATCAGCTAAAAACAAGAAGAAGAAGGGCACGCGATCACCAACACTGGACAATTGAGGAGTGGAAAAACAGTGCCTGATTCGACGAGTCCCGGTCCTTTTGCTTCATGCTGATGGCAATCAGGATTTAGTTTAAGCAGTATGAATGAGTCCATGGCCCCATCCTGCCTGGTGTCAACGGTACAGGTTGGTGGCAATGGTGTAATGGTGTGAGGAATGTTTTCCTGGCACACGTTAGGTCCCTTAATACCAACTAAGCAATGTTTCAATGCCCCGTAGAATTCAGGCTGTTCTGGAGGCAAAGGGGGTCCAACCCGGTACCAGATGTGTGTACCTAATAAACTGGTCCCTGAGTGGACATAAAAACACTTGAGTAAATTATTAGAATCATATGAATCGAAGAAGCAAATTGGAAAGCAGCATTGTTCTTGCTTGGAACAATCTGTTGACTACATTTGACCTAACAGAACAATGCAAGCTTATAGTGAATCTAACGGGGAGGAGGAACTGAGCTACTTGAGGGAAAGGGGGCGAGGCTTGTTGTGTGCGGGAAACAGCCGAAAGAGGAGAGAGGGAGAGAATTGAATTGAGCTAAATCACCTCAAATAAAAACAGACAACAAACAGACACACAAAGACAAACACACAGAGACACAGACACACAGAGACAGAGACACACAGAGACACAGGCACACAGAGACAGATACACAGAGACACGGAAACACACAGACACACAGAGACAGAAATATACAGAGAAAGAGACACAGAGACAGAGACACACAGAGACAGAATGACACAGAGACAGAGACACATACACACAGAGACACAGATAGAGATAGAGACAGAAACACGCAGGAGAGACACGTACACACAGACACACAGAGAAAGAGAAACAGACACACAAAGACAGAGAAACACACACACACACACAAATAGTATTAACATAAGGATGTCAATAAATACCGGGCATTAAGTAATGCTAATCTCAATAAGAAGTGACTAAATGCACAAGCTCTCTCCTCTCCCAATGTAATCACCAAGATACTACACCAGTACAGCTCTCTCCTCTCCTACTGTAATCACCAAGATACTACACCAGTACAGCTCTCTTCCCCTCCTACTGTAATCACCAAGATACTACACCAGTACAGCTCTCTCCTCTCCCAATGTAATCACCAAGATACTACACCAGTACAGCTTTCTCCCCTCCTACTGTAATCACCAAGATACTACACCAGTACAGCTCTCTCCTCTCCCACTGTAATCACCAAGATACTACACCAGTTCAGCTCTCTCCCCTCCTACTGTAATCACCAAGATACTACACCAGTACAGCTCTCTCCTCTCCCACTGTAATCACCAAGATACTACACCAGTACAGCTCTCTTATCCCACTGTAAGATACTGCTTCCATCACGTGGACTGGGACATGTTTCGTATTGCGTCAGATGGGAATATTGACGAATACGCTGATTCGGTGTGCGAGTTCATTAGAACGTGCGTCGAAGATGTCGTTCCCATAGCAACGATAAAAACATTCCCTAACCAGAAACCGTGGATTGATGGCAGCATTCGCGTGAAACTGAAAGCGCGAACCACTGCTTTTAATCAGGGCAAGGTGTCTGGCAACATGACTGAATACAAACAGTGCAGCTATTCCCTCCGTAAGGCTATTAAACAAGCTAAGCGTCAGTACAGAGACAAAGTGGAATCTCAATTCAATGGCTCAGACACAAGAGGCATGTGGCAGGGTCTACAGTCAATCACGGACTACAAGATGAAATCCAGCCCAGTCACGGACCAGGATGTCTTGCTCCCAGGCAGACTAAATAACTTTTTGCCCGCTTTGAGGACAATACAGTGCCACTGACACGGCCTGCAACGGAAACATGCGGTCTCTCCTTCACTGCAGCCGAGGTGAGTAAGACATTTAAACGTGTTAACCCTCGCAAGGCTGCAGGCCCAGACGGCATCCCCAGCCGCGCCCTCAGAGCATGCGCAGACCAGCTGGCCGGTGTGTTTACGGACATATTCAATCAATCCCTATACCAGTCTGCTGTTCCCACATGCTTCAAGAGGGCCACCATTGTTCCTGTTCCCAAGAAAGCTAAGGTAACTGAGCTAAACGACTACCGCCCCGTAGCACTCACTTCCGTCATCATGAAGTGCTTTGAGAGACTAGTCAAGGACCATATCACCTCCACCCTACCTGACACCCTAGACCCACTCCAATTTGCTTACCGCCCAAAAAGGTCCACAGACGATGCAATCTCAACCACACTGCACACTGCCCTAACCCACCTGGACAAGAGGAATACCTATGTGAGAATGCTGTTCATCGACTACAGCTCGGCATTCAACACCATAGTACCCTCCAAGCTCGTCATCAAGCTCGAGACCCTGGGTCTCGACCCCGCCCTGTGCAACTGGGTACTGGACTTCCTGACGGGCCGCCCCCAGGTGGTGAGGGTAGGCAACAACATCTCCTCCCCGCTGATCCTCAACACGGGGCCCCACAAGGGTGCGTTCTGAGCCCTCTCCTGTACTCCCTGTTCACCCACGACTGCGTGGCCACGCACGCCTCCAACTCAATCATCAAGTTTGCGGACGACACAACAGTGGTAGGCTTGATTACCAACAACGACGAGACGGCCTACAGGGAGGAGGTGAGGGCCCTTGGAGTGTGGTGTCAGGAAAATAACCTCACACTCAACGTCAACAAAACTAAGGAGATGATTGTGGACTTCAGGAAACAGCAGAGGGAACACCCCTATCCACATCGATGGAACAGTAGTGGAGAGGGTAGCTAGTTTTAAGTTCCTCGGCATACACATCACAGACAAACTGAATTGGTCCACTCACACTGACAGCGTCGTGAAGAAGGCGCAGCAGCGCCTATTCAACCTCAGGAGGCTGAAGAAATTCGGCTTGTCACCAAAAGCACTCACAAACTTCTACAGATGCACAATCGAGAGCATCCTGGCGGGCTGTATCACCGCCTGGTACGGCAACTGCTCCGCCCTCAACCGTAAGGCTCTCCAGAGGGTAGTGAGGACTGCACAACGCATCACCGGGGGCAAACTACCTGCCCTCCAGGACACCTACACCACCCGTTGTTACAGGAAGGCCATAAAGATCATCAAGGACATCAACCACCGAACCACCGCCTGTTCACCCCGCTATCATCCAGAAGGCGAGGTCAGTACAGGTGCATCAAAGCTGGGACCGAGAGACTGAAAAACAGCTTCTATCTCAAGGCCATCAGACTGTTAAACAGCCACCACTAACACTGAGTGGCTGCTGCCAACACACTGTCATTGACACTGACCCAACTCCAGCCATTTTAATAATGGGAATTGATGGGAAATGATGTAAATATATCACTAGCCACTTTAAACAATGCTACCTTATATAATGTTACTTACCCTACATTATTCATCTCATATGCATATGTATATACTGTACTCTACATCATCGACTGCATCCTTATGTAACACATGTATCACTAGCCACTTTAACTATGCCACTTTGTTTACTTTGTCTACACACTCATCTCATATGTATATACTGTACTCGATACCATCTACTGTATGCTGTTCTGTACCATCACTCATTCATATATCCTTATGTACATGTTCCTTATCCCCTTACACTGTGTATAAGACAGTAGTTTTGGAATTGTTAGTTAGATTACTTGTTGGTTATCACTGCATTGTCGGAACTAGAAGCACAAGCATTTCGCTACACTCGCATTAACATCTGCTAACCATGTGTATGTGACAAATACATTTTGATTTGATTTGATTTGATTTGAATCACCAAGATACTACACCAGTACAGCCCTCTCCCCTCCTACTGTAATCACCAAGATACTACACCAGTACAGCTCTCTCCTCTCCTACTGTAATCACCAAGATACTACACCAGTACAGCTCTCTCCTCTCCTACTGTAATCACCAAGATACTACACCAGTACAGCTCTCTCCTATCCCACTGCAATCACCAAGATACTACACCAGTACAGCTCTCTCCTCTCCTACTGTAATCACCAAGATACTACACCAGTACAGCTCTCTCCTCTACTACTGTAATCACCAAGATACTACACCAGTACAGCTCTCTCCTCTCCTACTGTAATCACCAAGATACTACACCAGAACAGCTCTCTCCTATCCCACTGTAATCACCAAGATACTACACCAGTACAGCTCTCTCCCCTCCTACTGTAATCACCAAGATACTACACCAGTACAGCTCTCTCCTCTCCTACTGTAATCACTGTAATCACCAAGATACTACACCAGTACAGCTCTCTCCTCTCCCAATGTAATCACCAAGATACTACACCAGTACAGCTCTCTCCCCTCCTACTGTAATCACCAAGATACTACACCAGTACAGCTCTCTCCCCTCCTACTGTAATCACCAAGATACTACACCAGTACAGCTCTCTCCTCTCCTACTGTAATCACCAAGATACTACACCAGTACAGCTCTCTCCCCTCCTACTGTAATCACCAAGATACTACACCAGTACAGCTCTCTCCTCTCCCAATGTAATCACCAAGATACTACACCAGTACAGCTCTCTCCTTTCCCACTGTAATCACCAAGATACTACACCAGTACAGGTCTCTCCCCTCCTACTGTAATCACCAAGATACTACACCAGTACAGCTCTCTCCCCTCGTACTGCAATCACCAAGATACTACACCTGTACAGTTTTCTCCCACTGTAATCACCAAGATACTACACCAGTACAGCTCTCTCCTCTCCCACTGTAATCACCAAGATACTACACCAGTTCAGCTCTCTCCCTCCTACTGTAATCACCAAGATACTACACCAGTACAGATCTCTCCTCTCCCACTGTAATCACCAAGATACTACACCAGTTCAGCTCTCTCCCCTCCTACTGTAATCACCAAGATACTACACCAGTACAGCTCTCTCCTCTCCTACTGTAATCACCAAGATACTACACCAGTACGGCTCTCTCCCACTGTAATCAACAAGATACTACACCAGTACAGCTCTCTCCCCTCCTACTGCAATCACCAAGATACTACACCTGTACAGCTCTCTCCCACTGTAATCACCAAGATACTACACCAGTACAGCTCTCTCCTCTCCTACTGTAATCACCAAGATACTACACCAGTACAGCTCACTCCTATCCCACTGTAATCACCAAGATACTACACCAGTACAGCTCTCTCCTCTCCTACTGTAATCACCAAGATACTACTCACCACTAGCAGTTGTCTATGGCAGTGACCATTAAGCATTAGGCCTATTAGTGAAGTCATATAGACTCTGTTGGTCTGCTGTAAGGTGATACAATCCTAGAAACATGGCTGCAAGGCTGTGAGCAGTAAGGTGGGAGCACGGACTGTTTCCAGGCTACGGTTTTGTCTGTGGGGTCTTCTGTAGATGGTGCTCTATCATTCCCTGTTCAGAGTGATACCTCTCAGGCAAGAAGGTAAGGTGTATGCCTAAGTATCACTCCTCCCCCCTGGCTAATCAGACAGAGAGGTATCCCTCTGTTTCCTCTCCTCCCGCCTGGCTAGTCAGACAGAGAGGTATCATTCTGTTTCCTCTCCTCCCCACTGGCTAGTCAGACAGAGAGGTATCACTCTGTTTCCTCTCCTCCCGCCTGGCTAGTCAGACAGAGAGGTATCACTCTGGTTCCTCTCCTCCCCCCTGGCTAGTCAGACAGAGAGGTATCACTCTGGTTCCTCTCCTCCCACCTGGCTAGTTAGAAGGAGAGGTATCACTCTGGTTCCTCTCCTCCCCCCTGGCTAGTCAGACAGAGAGGTATCACTCTGGTTCCTCTCCTCCCCCCTGGCTAGTCAGACAGAGAGGTATCACTCTGTTTCCTCTCCTCCCCCCTGGCTAGTTAGAAGGAGAGGTATCACTCTGGTTCCTCTCCTCCCCCCTGGCTAGTCAGATGGAGAGGTATCACTCTGGTTCCTCTCCTCCCCCTGGCTAGTCAGACAGAGAGGTATCACTCTGGCTAGTCAGACAGAGAGGCATCACTCTGGTTCCTCTCCTCCCCCTGGCTAGTCAGATGGAGAGGTATCACTCTGGTTCCTCTCCTCCCCCTGGTTAGTCAGACAGAGAGGCATCACTCTGGTTCCCCTGGCTAGTCAGATGGAGAGGTATCACTCTGTTTCCTCTCCTCCCCCTGGTTAGTCAGACAGAGAGGTATCACTCTGTTCCTCTCCTCCCCCTGGCTAGTCAGATGGAGAGGTATCACTCTGGTTCCTCTCCTCCCCCTGGCTAGTCAGACAGAGAGGTATCACTCTGGTTCCTCTCCTCCCCCTGGTTAGTCAGACAGAGAGGTATCACTCTGGTTCCTCTCCTCCCCCTGGCTAGTCAGACAGAGAGGTATCACTCTGTTTCCTCTCCTCCCCCTGGTTAGTCTCACTCTTGTTTCCTCTCCTCCCCCCTGGTTAGTCAGATGGAGAGGTATCACTCTTGTTTCCTCTCCTCCCCCCTGGTTAGTCAGATGGAGAGGTATCACTCTGGTTCCTCTCCTCCCACCTGGCTAGTCAGATGGAGAGGTATCACTCTGGTTCCTCTCCTCCCCCCTGGTTAGTCAGACAGAGAGGCATCACTCTGGTTCCTCTCCTCCCACCTGGCTAGTCAGATGGAGAGGTATCACTCTGGTTCCTCTCCTCCCCCCTGGTTAGTCAGACAGAGAGGTATCACTCTGGTTCCTCTCCTCCCCCTGGCTAGTCAGACAGAGAGGTATCACTCTGGTTCCTCTCCTCCCCCTGGCTAGTCAGACAGAGAGGTATCACTCTGTTTCCTCTCCTCCCCCCTGGCTAGTCAGACAGAGGCATCACTCTGGTTCCTCTCCTCCCCCTGGCTAGTCAGACAGAGAGGTATCACTCTGGTTCCTCTCCTCCCCTGGCTAGTATCACTCTGGTTCCTCTCCTCCCCTGGCTAGTCAGAAGAGGTATCACTCTGTATCTGGCTAGTCTGGAGAGGTATCATTCTGTTTCCTCTCCTCCCCTGGCTAGTCAGACAGAGAGGTATCACTCTGGTTCCTCTCCTCCCCCTGGCTAGTCAGACAGAGAGGTATCACTCTGTTTCCTCTCCTCCCCCTGGTTAGTCAGACTCTGTTTCCTCCTCCCCTGGCTAGTCAGACAGAGAGGTATCACTCTAGTTCCTCTCCTCCCCCTGGCTAGTCAGACAGAGAGGTATCACTCTGTTTCCTCTCCTCCCCCTGGCTAGTCAGACAGAGAGGTATCACTCTGTTTCCTCTCCCCCTGGTCAGATAGTCAGCTAGTCAGAGAGAGGTATCACTCTGTTTCCTCTCCTCCCCTGGCTAGTCAGACAGAGAGGTATCACTCTGTTCCTCTCCTCCCCCTGGCTAGTCAGACAGAGAGGTATCACTCTGTTTCCTCTCCTCCCCCTGGTTAGTCAGACAGAGAGGTATTTCCCTGTCCTCCCCTGGCTTGTCAGACAGAGAGGCATCACTCTGTTTCCTCTCCTCCCCTGGCTAGTCAGACAGAGAGGTATCACTCTGTTTCCTCTCCTCCCCACTGGCTAGTCAGACAGAGAGGTATCACTCTGTTTCCTCTCCTCCCCCCTGGTTAGTCAGACAGAGAGGTATCTCTCTGTTTCCTGTCCTCCCCCCTGGCTTGTCAGACAGAGAGGCATCACTCTGTTTCCTCTCCGCCCCCCTGGCTAGTCAGACAGAGAGGCATCACTCTGTTTCCTCTCCTCCCCCCTGGCTAGTCAGACAGAGAGGTATCACTCTGTTTCCTGTCCTCCCCCTTGGCTAGTCAGACAGAGAGGCTCACTCAGACAGTTGAATTATTCACCAGGTGAGGATGACTCAGAGCAGGGGAGGATGAAAGGATGGAGGGAGTGGATGAGAGGATGAGTGGTACTTCAGTCTGCTCCATATGAAGTACCAGGGGATCTACTCTCTACTCCACATCGTGTGCGTGTGTGAGTGTGTGTCTGCCTGCATGCACGCGTGTGTGTGTGTTAGTGTATGTGAATGTTGAGTGAGTGTGTTTTTGAGTGCCAGTGTGTGTGTGAGTGTTATGTGTGAGTGGGTGTTTGTGTAAATGTTGAATGAGTGAGTTTGTGTACCAATGTGTGTCTAAAATGAGTGGGTGTCAATCTAAGAAAGTGAACCTGCCTGTACCACCAGGTTTATCAACACCTCTAGCTAAGCTACCTCAGTTGATTCCCAAATGACACTATTACCTATCTAGGGCCCTGGTCAAAAATAGTGCACTAAATAAGGTGACATTTGGGATCAGTG
Organism: Oncorhynchus gorbuscha; assembly: GCF_021184085.1. Classification (NCBI taxonomy): domain Eukaryota; kingdom Metazoa; phylum Chordata; class Actinopteri; order Salmoniformes; family Salmonidae; genus Oncorhynchus; species Oncorhynchus gorbuscha. Next base: position 98,543,730 of record NC_060178.1, read on the forward strand.
AGCTAGTCCCTTGATTTCCCTGACAGCATCAAACAACATTAAACTAAAGAAGTGAAGCATCTGGTTATCATCTGACTAGCACAACAACCCTCTATACTATAGTGCAGGAGGACGCTTCAGCATCTGGTTTCCAGTTGAAGCTCGCATCCGCTACAAGACCATGGTGCTTGCCTACGGAGCTGTGAGGGGAACGGCACCTCAGTACCTCCAGGCTCTGATCAGGCCCTACACCCAAACAAGGGCACTGCGTTCATCCACCTCTGGCCTGCTCGCCTCCCTACCACTGAGGAAGTACAGTTCCCGCTCAGCCCAGTCAAAACTGTTCGCTGCTCTGGCCCCCCAATGGTGGAACAAACTCCCTCACGACGCCAGGACAGCGGAGTCAATCACCACCTTCCGGAGACACCTGAAACCCCACCTCTTTAAGGAATACCTAGGATAGGATAAAGTAATCCTTCTACCCCCCCCTTAAAGATTTAGATGCACTATTGTAAAGTGGCTGTTCCACTGGATGTCATAAGGTGAATGCACCAATTTGTAAGTCGCTCTGGATAAGAGCGTCTGCCAAATGACTTAAATGTAAATGTAATGTAAATGTTATCATCTGACTAGCGCAACAACCCTCTAGTATAATGCAGGAGGACACTTCAGCATCTGGTTACCATCTGACTAATACAACAACCCTCTAGTATAATGCAGGAGGACACTTCAGCATCTGGTTACCATCTGACTAATACAACAACCCTCTAGTATAATGCAGGAGGACACTTCAGCATCTGGTTACCATCTGACTAATACAACAACCCTCTAGTATAATGCAGGAGGACACTTCAGCATCTGGTTACCATCTGACTAATACAACAACCCTCTAGTATAGTGCAGGAGGACACTTCAGCATCTGGTTACCATCTGACTAATACAACAACCCTCTAGTATAGTGCAGGAGGACACTTCAGCATCTGGTTACCATCTGACTAATACAACAACCCTCTAGTATAGTGCAGGAGGACACTTCAGCATCTGGTTACCATCTGACTAGCACAACAACCCTCTAGTATAGTGCAGGAGGACACTTCAGCATCTGGTTACCATCTGACTAGCACAACAACCCTCTAGTATAGTGCAGGAGGACACTTCAGCATCTGGTTACCATCTGACTAGCACAACAACCCTCTAGTATAGTGCAGGAGGACACTTCAGCATCTGGTTATCATCTGACTAGCACAACAACCCTCTAGTATAGTGCAGGAGGACACTTCAGCATCTGGTTATCATCTGACTAGCACAACAACACTCTAGTATAGTGCAGGAGGACCCTTCGGCATCTGGTTACCATCTGACTAAAACAACAACCCTCTAGTATAGTGCAGGAGGACACTTCAGCATCTGGCTACCATCTAACTAAAACAACAACCCTCTAGTATAGTGCAGGAAGACACTTCAGCATCTGGCTACCATCTGACTAATACAACAACCCTCTAGTATAGTGCAGGAGGACACTTCAGCATGTGGCAACCATCTGACTTGCACAACAACCCTCTAGTATAGTGCAGGAGGACGCTTCAGCATTTGGTTACCATCTGACTAGCACAACAACCCTCTAGTATAGTGCAGGAGCACACTTCAGCATCTGGTTATCATCTGACTAGCACAACAACACTCTAGTATAGTGCAGGAGGACACTTCAGCATCTGGCTACCATCTGACTAAAACAACAACCCTCTAGTATAGTGCAGGAGGACACTTCAGCATCTGGCAACCATCTGACGAGCACAACAACCCTCTAGTATAGTGCAGGAGGACACTTCAGCATCTGGTTATCATCTGACTAGCACAACAACACTCTAGTATAGTGCAGGAGGACACTTCAGCATCTGGTTACCATCTGACTAATACAACAACCCTCTAGTATAGTGCAGGAGGACACTTCAGCATGTGGCAACCATCTGACTTGCACAACAACCCTCTAGTATAGTGCAGGAGGACGCTTCAGCATTTGGTTACCATCTGACTAGCACAACAACCCTCTAGTATAGTGCAGGAGGACACTTTAGCATCTGGTTACCATCTGACTAGCACAACAACCCTCTAGTATAGTGCAGGAGGACACTTTAGCATCTGGTTACCATCTGACTAGCACAACAACCCTCTAGTATAGTGCAGGAGGACACTTCAGCATCTGGCAACCATCTGACTAGCACAACAGCACTCTAGTATAGTGCAGGAGGACACTTCATCATCTGGCTACCATGGACTGAGGAGAGAGGTGTCTATCCATGTGTGTTATATCTAGACTGAGGAGAGAGGTGTCTGTCCATGTGTGTTATATCTAGACTGAGGAGAGGTGTCTGTCCATGTGTGTTATATCTAGACTGAGGAGAGAGGTGTCTATCCATGTGTATTATATCTAGACTGAGGAGAGAGGTGTCTGTCCATGTGTGTTATATCTAGACTGAGGAGAGGTGTCTGTCCATGTGTATTATATCTAGACTGAGGAGAGGTGTCTGTCCATGTGTATTATATCTAGACTGAGGAGAGAGGTGTCTGTCCATGTGTATTATATATCTAGACTGAGGAGAGAGGTGTCTGTCCATGTGTATTATATCTAGACTGAGGAGAGAGGTGTCTGTCCATGTGTGTTATATCTAGACTGAGGAGAGAGGTGTCTGTCCATGTGTATTATATCTAGACTGAGGAGAGGTGTCTGTCCATGTGTATTATATCTAGACTGAGGAGAGAGGTGTCTGTCCATGTATATTATATCTAGACTGAGGAGAGGTGTCTGTCCATGTCTGTTATATCTAGACTGAGGAGAGAGGTGTCTGTCCATGTATATTATATCTAGACTGAGGAGAGGTGTCTGTCCATGTCTGTTATATCTAGACTGAGGAGAGAGGTGTCTGTCCATGTGTATTATATCTAGACTGAGGAGAGAGGTGTCTGTCCATGTGTATTATATCTAGACTGAGGAGAGAGGTGTCTGTCCATGTGTATTATATCTAGACTGAGGAGAGAGGTGTCTGTCCATGTGTATTATATCTAGACTGAGGAGAGAGGTGTCTGTCCATGTGTATTATATCTAGACTGAGGAGAGAGGTGTCTGTCCATGTGTAGTATATCTAGACTGAGGAGAGAGGTGTCTGTCCATGTGTATTATATCTAGACTGAGGAGAGAGGTGTCTGTCCATGTGTATTATATCTAGACTGAGGAGAGAGGTGTCTGTCCATGTGTGTTATATCTAGACTGAGGAGAGGTGTCTGTCCATGTGTGTTATATCTAGACTGAGGAGAGAGGTGGCTGTCCATGTGTGTTATATCTAGACTGAGGAGAGAGGTGTCTGTCCATGTGTGTTATATCTAGACTGAGGAGAGGTGTCTGTCCATGTGTATTATATCTAGACTGAGGAGAGAGGTGTCTGTCCATGTGTGTTATATCTAGACTGAGGAGAGGTGTCTGTCCATGTGTGTTATATCTAGACTGAGGAGAGTGGTGTCTGTCCATGTGTATTATATCTAGACTGAGGAGAGAGGTGTCTGTCCATGTGTATTATATCTAGACTGAGGAGAGAGGTGTCTGTCCATGTGTATTATATCTAGACTGAGGAGAGAGGTGTCTGTCCATGTGTGTTATATCTAGACTGAGGAGAGGTGTCTGTCCTTGTGTATTATATAGGTGTCTGTCCATGTGTGTTATATCTAGAGGAGAGAGGTGTCTGTCCATGTGTGTTATATCTCTAGACTGATGTGTATTATATCTAGACTGAGGAGAGGTGTCTGTCCATGTGTATTATATCTAGACTGAGGAGAGAGGTGTCTGTCCATGTGTATTATATCTAGACTGAGGAGAGGTGTCTGTCCATGTGTGTTATATCTAGACTGAGGAGAGGTGTCTGTCCATGTGTGTTATATCTAGACTGAGGAGAGAGGTGTCTGTCCATGTGTATTATATCTAGACTGAGGAGAGGTGTCTGTCCATGTGTATTATATCTAGACTGAGGAGAGAGGTGTCTGTCCATGTGTATTATATCTAGACTGAGGAGAGAGGTGTCTGTCCATGTGTATTATATCTAGACTGAGGAGAGGTGTCTGTCCATGTGTATTATATCTGAGGAGAGAGGTGTCTGACTGAGGAGAGAGGTGTCTGTCCATGTGTATTATATCTAGGTGTCTGTCCTGTATTATATCTAGGAGGAGAGGTGTCTGTCCATGTGTATTATATCTAGACTGAGGAGAGGTGTCTGTCCATGTGTATTATATCTAGACTGAGGAGAGGTGTCTGTCCATGTGTATTATATCTAGACTGAGGAGAGAGGTGTCTGTCCATGTGTATTATATCTAGACTGAGGAGAGAGGTGTCTGTCCATGTGTATTATATCTAGACTGAGGAGAGGTGTCTGTCCATGTGTATTATATCTAGACTGAGGAGAGAGGTGTCTGTCCATGTGTATTATATCTAGACTGAGGAGAGAGGTGTCTGTCCAGTATTATATCTAGACTGAGGAGAGGTGTCTGTCCATGTGTATTATATCTAGACTGAGGGAGAGGTGTCTGTCCATGTGTATTATATCTAGACTGAGGAGAGAGGTGTCTGTCCATGTGTATTATATCTAGACTGAGGAGAGAGGTGTCTGTCCATGTGTATTATATCTAGACTGAGGAGAGAGGTGTCTGTCCATGTGTGTTATATCTAGACTGAGGAGAGAGGTGTCTGTCCATGTGTGTTATATCTAGACTGAGGTGTCTGGAGAGAGGTGTCTGTCCATGTGTGTTATATCTAGACTGAGGAGAGAGGTGTCTGTCCATGTGTGTTATATCTAGACTGAGGAGAGAGGTGTCTGTCCATGTGTGTTATATCTAGACTGAGAGAGAGGTGTCTGTCCATGTGTGTTATATCTAGACTGAGGAGAGAGGTGTCTGTCCATGTGTGTTATATCTAGACTGAGGAGAGGTGTCTGTCCATGTGTGTTTATATCTAGACTGAGGAGAGAGGTGTCTGTCCATGTGTATTATATCTAGACTGAGGAGAGAGGTGTCTGTCCATGTGTGTTATATCTAGACTATTATATATCTAGACTGAGGAGAGGTGTCTGTCCATGTGTATTATATCTAGACTGAGGAGAGGTGTCTGTCCATGTGTATTATATCTAGACTGAGGAGAGAGGTGTCTGTCCATGTGTATTATATCTAGACTGAGGAGAGAGGTGTCTGTCCATGTGTGTTATATCTAGACTGAGGAGAGAGGTGTCTGTCCATGTGTGTTATATCTAGACTGAGGAGAGAGGTGTCTGTCCATGTGTATGTGTATTATATCTAGACTGAGGAGAGAGGTGTCTGTCCATGTGTATTATATCTAGACTGAGGGAGAGGTGTCTGTCCATGTGTATTATATCTAGACTGAGGAGAGGTGTCTGTCCATGTGTGTTATATCTAGACTGAGGAGAGGTGTCTGTCCATGTGTGTTATATCTATACTGAGGAGAGAGGTGTCTGTCCATGTGTATTATATCTAGACTGAGGAGAGGTGTCTGTCCATGTGTATTATATCTAGACTGAGGAGAGAGGTGTCTGTCCATGTGTATTATATCTAGACTGAGGAGAGAGGTGTCTGTCCATGTGTATTATATCTAGACTGAGGAGAGGTGTCTGTCCATGTGTATTATATCTAGACTGAGGAGAGAGGTGTCTGTCCATGTGTATTATATCTAGACTGAGGAGAGAGGTGTCTGTCCATGTGTATTATATCTAGACTGAGGAGAGGTGTCTGTCCATGTGTATTATATCTAGACTGAGGAGAGGTGTCTGTCCATGTGTATTATATCTAGACTGAGGAGAGGTGTCTGTCCATGTGTATTATATCTAGACAGGTGTCTGTCCATGTGTATTATATCTAGACTGAGGAGAGAGGTGTCTGTCCATGTGTGTTATATCTAGACTGAGGAGAGAGGTGTCTGTCCATGTGTGTTATATCTAGACTGAGGAGAGAGGTGTCTGTCCATGTGTGTTATATCTAGACTGAGGAGAGGTGTCTGTCCATGTGTATTATATCTAGACTGAGGAGAGAGGTGTCTGTCCATGTGTGTTATATCTAGACTGAGGAGAGGTGTCTGTCCATGTGTATTATATCTAGACTGAGGAGAGAGGTGTCTGTCCATGTGTATTATATCTAGACTGAGGAGAGAGGTGTCTGTCCATGTCTGTTATATCTAGACTGAGGAGAGGTGTCTGTCCATGTCTGTTATATCTAGACTGAGGAGAGAGGTGTCTGTCCATGTGTGTTATATCTAGACTGAGGAGAGGTGTCTGTCCATGTGTATTATATCTAGACTGAGGAGAGGTGTCTGTCCATGTGTGTTATATCTAGACTGAGGAGAGAGGTGTCTGTCCATGTGTGTTATATCTAGACTGAGGAGAGGTGTCTGTCCATGTGTATTATATCTAGACTGAGGAGAGAGGTGTCTGTCCATGTGTGTTATATCTAGACTGAGGAGAGGTGTCTGTCCATGTGTGTTATATCTAGACTGAGGAGAGGTGTCTGTCCATGTGTGTTATATCTAGACTGAGGAGAGGTGTCTGTCCATGTGTGTTATATCTAGACTGAGGAGAGGTGTCTGTCCATGTGTGTTATATCTGCAGATTAGGCAGTTCCCTATATTGTGCCCTTTGACCAGAGCCCTATGTGCATGACAGTATACAGAGTATGATTTGGGATCCGTCTCTTCTGAAGGGCTATAGCATTACTGTCTTACCTCTGAGGTCGGTCTGAGCGCGTCCTGCCCCAGTGTGTGTGTTCTGTCGGTTCATGTGCATGGACATGCTCAGCGGAGTGTGTCTCTGTTCCTCCAGGTAGGTCACGTCCTCCAGCTGAGCCCAGCTGGTGGCTGAGGGTGTGTATGAAGCGGGCAGGTGGGGACAGAGCAGGAGAGGTGAGAAAGAAACGGTTAGCTTTGAATCACACACATTATATTAGCTCATGCCAGCATCTTGAGGCGGTTTGGCTGTCAAGCCAGGGTGAGTTAGTTCACAGTAAAGGTTAGAGAGGAGAGCGGAATGGAGGGATGCAATATGGCTGTTCCATGGAACTGTCCTTCAACCCCCTCTGAATGACTGTTCCATGGACTTGCTCCCCTCCCTCTGCGGGGCTGTGCCAGATTCCACCCAGACCCTGTGAAATAATTAACTCTGCAGACAAATATCTTATTCAAGGAGAGAAAGCCTTCACACTGACACTGCTGTGTCTGAAGGCCAGCTCTGTGGCCACTAACTTCAATGGGATTAGAAGTAAGTAAGTAAGTGTGTGTGTGTGTGTGTGTGTGTGTGTGTGTGTGTGTGTGTGTGTGTGTGTGTGTGTGTGTGTGTGTGTGTGTGTGTGTGTGTGTGTGTGTGTGTGTGTGTGTGTGTGTGTGTGTTTTTTTTTTCTTCTCTGGCCCAGCTGTGGGAGCTGCAGCCTCCAAGCCAGTCAAAACAGGAAATCTTCATGACTATAAGGGATGTCTACAACAACGTCAGACCACAGCCTCAACAGGGATGTGATGGTAACACTAGATGTACTAATGCACAGTCCAGCCAGCTATCCCACATCACATTTCAGAAATAAACTGAATGCTACTGTCTCCTCTAAAATGTGATGTTCGCCCAATCTCCCGCTCCCTTTATGAGGAGTATTATAGACAGAGATATTATAGATATAGATATTATAGACAGAGGTACTATAGACAGAGGTACTATAGACAGAGGTTCTATAGACAGAAGTATCCTCCTTTAAGATGTTTTATTTCCTCCCTTCGTCCCCCTCTCCTCCCTCCCTCTCTCTCTCCTCTTCCTCCGCCCCTCTCTCTCTCCTCATTAGGTAAAGTATCCCCATCCCTCTCTCCTCCCTCCATCCTGCTCACACTATCCCAACAGGCTTCTCTCTCATTAGGTAAAGTATCCCCATCCCTCTCTCCTCCCTCCATCCTGCTCACACTATCCCAACAGGCTTCTCTCTCATTAGGTAAAGTATCCCCATCCCCATCCCTCTCTCCTCCCTCCATCCTGCTCACATTATCCCAACAGGCTTCTCTCTCATTAGGTAAAGTATCCCCATCCCCATCCCTCTCTCCTCCCTCCATCCTGCTCACATTATCCCAACAGGCTTCTCTCTCATTAGGTAAAGTATTCCCATCCCCCTCCCTCTCTCCCTCTCCATCCTGCTCACACTATCCCAACAGGCTTCTCTCTCATTAGGTAAAGTATCCCCATCCCCCTCCCTCTCTCCTCCTTTTCGACCTCCTCCTTTCTTTCCTCTCCCTTCATCTTCTCTCTCCTCCTGCACTTCAACTCTCTCTCTCATGCTCCCTTTCTATCTCTCTCTCTCTTTCTCTTTTTCTCTCTGATAGAAACTGTTAAAGCCTGGAGCTTTGATGTTTGTCTGCCGTGGTAGACCAGCCAATCCATGGCCTCCTCTTCTCTCACCTTTCTCTCATTCCTGGCAGAGTTCCTCTGTCCAGAGTCTATGTTATTTTGCCCATCTTAATCTTTTATTTTAATTGGCCAGTCTGGGATATGGCTTTTTCTTTGCAAATCTGCTTAGAAGGCCAGCATCCCGGAGTCGCCTCTTCACTGTTGACATTGAGACTGGTGTTTTGAGGACTTGTGAGGCGTCTGTTTCTCAAACTAGACACTATAATATACTTGTCCTCTTGCTCAGTTGTGCACTGGGGCCTCCCACTCCTCTTTCTATTCTGGTTAGAGACAGTTTGCGCTGTTCTGTGAAGGGAGTAGCACACAGCGTTGTACGAGATCTTCAGTTTATTGGCAATTTCTTGTGTGGAATAGCCATCATTTCTCAGAACAAGAATAGACTGACGAGTTTCAGCAGAAAGGTCTTTGTTTCTGGATGTTTTGAGCCTGAAATCGAACCCACAAATGCTGATGCTCCAGATACACAACTAGTCTAAAGGAGGCCAGTTTTATTGCTTCTTTAATCAGAACAACAGTTTTCAGTTGTGCTAACATCATTTCAAAAGGTTTTTCTAATGATCAATTAGTGTTTTAAAATGATAAAAGTGGATTAGCTAACACAACGTGCCATTGGAATACAGGAGTGATGGTTGCTGATAATGGGCCTCTGTACGCCTATGCAGATATTCCATAAAAAACAACAGTTTCCAGCTACAACAGTCACGCGGAGGCAGGTAGCCTAGTGGTTAGAGCGTTGGACTAGTAACCGAAAGGTTGCAAGATCAAATCCCGAGCTGACGAGGAAAACATTGGCCGTTCTGCCCCTGAACAAGGCAGTTAAACCCACTGCTCCTAGGCCGTCACTGAAAATAACTGTAATAATAACTGTAATAAGATACAGTTATGTGTGTTTCCTGTCCTTCATGAGATCACCAACGTCAACACACTCGACATGACTGTCCCTTAAGTGTCCACGGACCATTACTACATTCTCAAAAATAGAAATATTGTTGAATTATTCAAACTTTTGATGTCCAAGGGTCTCTCTGTGTTCCACAGTTTGCAATTCAACTGGAACACTACAGAGCATAGAGGCAGCATATTTTATGACCGTCCATAAAACAGCCTGCTCTCCCAATCTTCGAGAGAGAACACTCTGTAGAGCGGACCCACTGATCTGGACCGGAACCAACCTGATCCTTCACAGGAGCATTATGATAACCTGAAGGGAAGGCTCGTTAATACAGCTCATCTCCCATGAATGCCTCTGTTCTGAATAGCAAGACAATGATACAGTAAGATCAGTCAGGAATGGCAGCCTGTTATGTAACTGAAATTTTTAAGATGCATTTAGCCATATTTTGGAGAATAAGCTATTTGAGGCACGCCATATTTGTCACAATTCGATACGCATATACATTTTCTCCGTAATGTTCCCTTCTCCTCAATGTGTTTTGGCTAAAAGCCTTTGAAGAAAATAACTCTGCACTCTGTTATTTACACCCACATGCCAGGGAGTATTCAGAACACTTGAGGTGTCTGAATCGCAATTGTAAATGAGAACTTGTTCTCAACTTGCCTACCTGGTTAAATAAAGGTGAAATAAATTTTAAAAAAATTTAGACTTGCAGCCTCAACATGGAGATAAGAGAACAGAATGTGCAAAATAAACATATTTTCCCCGGAATCAAACAAATGACTGTCATCATTCTCTTGCTCTGTTTAGAGAAACAGGGGGAGGAGGGACACTTCATAAGGTCACAGTCAAGGTTAATCTGTAGGTCAAAGGTCAAAGGTTGGGATATATGTGTAGGTTATATGTGACTTGTTTCAGGAAGCTAGGCGTATGTCGCGGGTCATTACTTTACAGGAGAGCTGTTTGAACGTAAACGTTTAAAAAAAATCTAAATTGTTTTTTTTGGCATCTGTAAATACGAATAAAATGGTTAAATTACCAGCATAGTTGGTTAAGCCACAGGAAAAGCCAGCAACCTTCCCGCTACATATGATTGGCTGAGATAATGAGTGGGTGTCACGCATCCCTCCGGAACTTTCATTCGCACACCTGTACCCTATTCCCATTGACTAGTACTTGTATATATGTGCCCTTCGGTTTCCATTGGGGTGTCGATTATTGTTACAATGTCTGTTTTAAATAAAATAAAAAATGTAATCTTTATTTAACCAGGTAGGCTAGTTGAGAACAAGTTCTCATTTACAACTGCGACCTGGCCAACTGCGACCTGGCACCTGTTGGTGCGTGTGAGTACCTGTGCTGTGTGTATTGGGCTTTCATGCCCTTGTGGATTGCGCAGGTGATTACGGGTCTCATCCCGTGTGTTAATCATTGTGCGCATGTGTTATTTATTCGAGGTACTCCTCGCTATTTTGTTATGGTTTCAACCCTGTGTTTTTGTATAGTGTTTGTTAAGTCTTAGTCTCCATGCCTTTACACAACACGCCGTAATTTGGGTACAATAAATCAAAAAATTACGCATTCCTGTGACTGTCTCCCGAATCATTTATAACAGCGTGACAGTGGGTTGGACATGCCGAGAGATGTGTTTGGATTGGTCTGCCATATAGCACACTTCTATCTATTTCAGCTGGTCAGTTTGTGTAGTTAATCCTGTCCAACGTGGCTTTAAAAAAAAGTATTGTGTAGAAACTTTTGACAAAAGATTCAACTATGCAAGTATCAATTTCAGAGCACTCTCGTCTGAGTGTGCCAGATGCCGGCTAGCTGACGTTAGATGGCTGGCTTGCTAGTTACCATTTAGTTTATGATCTGTCTGTAGTAACGTTATCTCAGAATGCCATTTTGCATTGCTAGTTAAAGCCTAATGTTAGATAGCTAACTAGCAAACATCGAACCTAAACATCGAACCTACATCGAACCTATTCAATTGGTTTGCAACGTAACGTAAACAACACTGCTAGCTAGCCAGCTAGCCCCCGAATAGCAACACTGCAGAAACTATTACACTCAACGGAACGACTTGATTAGTGTAGTGTCAACAACGCACCCACTGCCAGCTGGCCTACTTCAGCAGTACTGTATCATTTTAATCATTTTAGTCAATAAGATTCTTGCTACGTAGCTTAACTTTCTGAACATTCGAGACGTGTAGTCCACTTGTCATTCCAATCTCATTTGCATTAGCGTAGCCTCTTCTGTAGCCTGTCAACTATGTGTCTGTTTATCCCTGTTCTCTCCTCTCTGCACAGACCATACAAACGCTCCACACCGCGTGGTCGCGGCCACCCTACTCTGGTGGTCCCAGCGCGCACGACCCACGTGGAGTTCCAGGTCTCCGGTAGCCTCTGGAACTGCCAATCTGCGGTCAACAAGGCAGAGTTCATCTCAGCCTATGCCTCCCTCCAGTCCCTCGACTTCTTGGCACTGACGGAAACATGGATCACCACAGACAACACTGCTACTCCTACTGCTCTCTCTTCGTCCGCCCACGTGTTCTCGCACACCCCGAGAGCGTCTGGTCAGCGGGGTGGTGGCACCGGGATCCTCATCTCTCCCAAGTGGTCATTCTCTCTTTCTCCCCTTACCCATCTGCCTATCGCCTCCTTTGAATTCCATGCTGTCACAGTTACTAGCCCTTTCAAGCTTAACATCCTTATCATTTATCGCCCTCCAGGTTCCCTCGGAGAGTTCATCAATGAGCTTGATGCCTTGATAAGTTCCTTTCCTGAGGACGGCTCACCTCTCACAGTTCTGGGCGACTTTAACCTCCCCACGTCTACCTTTGACTCTTTCCTCTCTGCCTCCTTCTTTCCACTCCTCTCCTCTTTTGACCTCACCCTCTCACCTTCCCCCTACTCACAAGGCAGGCAATACGCTCGACCTCATCTTTACTAGATGCTGTTCTTCCACTAACCTCATTGCAACTCCCCTCCAAGTCTCCGACCACTACCTTGTATCCTTTTCCCTCTCGCTCTCATCCAACACCTCCCACACTGCCCCTACTCGGATGGTATCGCGCCGTCCCAACCTTCGCTCTCTCTCCCCCGCTACTCTCTCCTCTTCCATCCTATCATCTCTTCCCTCCGCTCAAACCTTCTCCCACCTATCTCCTGATTCTGCCTCCTCAACCCTCCTCTCCTCCCTCTCTGCATCCCTTGACTCTCTATGTCCCCTATCCTCCAGGCCGGCTCGGTCCTCCCCTCCCGCTCCGTGGCTCGATGACTCATTGCGAGCTCACAGAACAGGGCTCCGGGCAGCCGAGTGGAAATGGAGGAAAACTCGCCTCCCTGCGGACCTGGCATCCTTTCACTCCCTCCTCTCTACATTTTCCTCCTCTGTCTCTGCTGCTAAAGCCACTTTCTACCACGCTAAATTCCAAGCATCTGCCTCTAACCCTAGGAAGCTCTTTGCCACCTTCTCCTCCCTCCTGAACCCTCCTCCCCTCCCCCCTCCTCCCTCTCTGCAGATGACTTCGTCAACCATTTTGAAAAGAAGGTCGACGACATCCGATCCTCGTTTGCTAAGTCAAACGACACCGCTGGTTCTGCTCACACTGCCCTACCCTGTGCTCTGACCTCTTTCTCCCCTCTCTCTCCAGATGAAATCTCGCGTCTTGTGACGGCCGGCCGCCCAACAACCTGCCCGCTTGACCCTATCCCCTCCTCTCTTCTCCAGACCATTTCCGGAGACCTCCTCCCTTACCTCACCTCGCTCATCAACTCATCCCTGACCGCTGACTACGTCCCTTCCGTCTTCAAGAGAGCGAGAGTTGCACCCCTTCTGAAAAAACCTACACTCGATCCCTCCGATGTCAACAATTACAGACCAGTATCCCTTCTTTCTTTTCTCTCCAAAACTCTTGAACGTGCCGTCCTTGGCCAGCTCTCCCGCTATCTCTCTCTGAATGACCTTCTTGATCCAAATCAGTCAGGTTTCAAGACTAGTCATTCAACTGAGACTGCTCTCCTCTGTATCACGGAGGCGCTCCGCATTGCTAAAGCTAACTCTCTCTCCTCTGCTCTCATCCTTCTAGATCTATCGGCTGCCTTCGATACTGTGAACCATCAGATCCTCCTCTCCACCCTCTCAGAGTTGGGCATCTCCGGCGCGGCCCACGCTTGGATTGCGTCCTACCTGACAGGTCGCTCCTACCAGGTGGCGTGGCGAGAATCTGTCTCCTCACCACGCGCTCTCACCACTGGTGTCCCCCAGGGCTCTGTTCTTGGCCCTCTCCTATTCTCGCTATACACCAAGTCACTTGGCTCTGTCATAACCTCACATGGTCTCTCTTATCATTGCTATGCAGACGACACACAATTAATCTTCTCCTTTCCCCCTTTTGATGACCAGGTGGCGAATCGCATCTCTGCATGTCTGGCAGACATATCAGTGTGGATGACGGATCACCACCTCAAGCTGAACCTCGGCAAGACGGAGCTGCTCTTCCTCCCGGGGAAGGACTGCCCGTTCCATGATCTCGCCATCACGGTTGACAACTCCATTGTGTCCTCCTCCCAGAGCGCCAAGAACCTTGGCGTGATCCTGGACAACACCCTGTCGTTCTCAACCAACATCAAGGCGGTGGCCCGTTCCTGTAGGTTCATGCTCTACAACATCCGCAGAGTACGACCCTGCCTCACACAGGAAGCGGCGCAGGTCCTAATCCAGGCACTTGTCATCTCCCGTCTGGATTACTGCAACTCGCTGTTGGCTGGGCTCCCTGCCTGTGCCATTAAACCCCTTCAACTCATCCAGAACGCCGCAGCCCGTCTGGTGTTCAACCTTCCCAAGTTCTCTCACGTCACCCCGCTCCTCCGTTCTCTCCACTGGCTTCCAGTTGAAGCTCGCATCCGCTACAAGACCATGGTGCTTGCCTACGGAGCTGTGAGGGGAACGGCACCTCAGTACCTCCAGGCTCTGATCAGGCCCTACACCCAAACAAGGGCACTGCGTTCATCCACCTCTGGCCTGCTCGCCTCCCTACCACTGAGGAAGTACAGCTCCCGCTCAGCCCAGTCAAAACTGTTCGCTGCCCTGGCCCCCCAATGGTGGAACAAACTCCCTCACGACGCCAGGACAGCGGAGTCAATCACCACCTTCCGGAGACACCTGAAACCCCACCTCTTTAAGGAATACCTAGGATAGGATAAGTAATCCCTCTCACCCCCCCCCTTAAATTTTAGATGCACTATTGTAAAGTGACTGTTCCACTGGATGTCATAAGGTGAATGCACCAATTTGTAAGTCGCTCTGGATAAGAGCGTCTGCTAAATGACTTAAATGTAAATGTAAATGTAAATGTATTTTGCTGTACTCTATGGATTAGGATTATGGCTCATTGTTAAGACAGCATGTCTAAACAAAAGACTCTTCACCACTTCACCAGGTGAATACATTACCCATCAAGTTAGCCAGGTCTGTCTGACTCTGGTTATGGCTATCTATTGTATAATAATGCCAAAATATTTGTATCTGGAGTTTGTCTTTCAGCATCAGTAAAACTCACCTGACCTCCACCAGTCATAGAAGGAGAACAGTCTAATACCTCCCATCAAAACAAGAGCTGGCCCAATCAAGCACAGGTTACACCTGAAGCCTGAGGACTTGTGGCGAGTGCAGCGAACTTCATCAACAACTACACAGATGAGCTGAAATAGCTTCTATGCTCGCTCCGAGGCAAGCAACACCGAAGCATGCATGAGAGCATTAGCTGTTCCAGATGAATGTGTAATAATGCTATCTGTAGCCGACCTTTTAACAGGGCAACATTCACAAGGCCGCAGGGCCAGATGGATTATCAGGACATGTGAGCATGAGCTGACAGTTTCAAACTGTCCCTGACCAAGTCTGTAATACCAACATGTTTCAAGCAGACCACCATAGTCCCTGTGCCCAAGAACACTAAGGTAACCTGTCTGAATGATTAATGGCCCGTAGCACTCACGTCTGTAGCCACGAAGGGCTTTCAAAGGCTGGTTATGGCTGGACAGATCCTCAAAAGGTTTTACAGCTGCACCATAGATGGCATCCTGACTGGTTGCATCACTGCCTGGTATGGCAACTGCTCGGCCTCCGACCGCAAGGCAATACAGAGGGTAGTGCATATGGCCCAGTACATCACTGGGGCCAAGCTCCCTGCAATCCAGGACCTCTATATCAGGCGGTGTCAGAGGAAGGCCCTAAAAATTGTCAAACTCTAGCCACCCTAGACATAGACTGTTTTCTCTGCTACCGCACGGCAAGCTGTGCCGGAGCACCAAGTCGAGATCCAAAAGGCTTCTTAACAGCTTCTACCCCCAAGCCATAAGACTCCTGAACAGCTAATCAAAGGGATACCCAGATCCCTCTTTTACACTGCGGCTACTCTCTGTTCATTATCTATGCATAGTCAAATTAACTCGACTTACATGTACCGGTACCCCCTGTATATAGCCACACTATTGTTATTTTACTGCTGCTGTTCAATTATTTGTTCTATATTTTACTCAACACTTACTGCTGCTACTGTTTATTATCCATGCATTGTCACTTTCTTTTTTAAATATTTATTTTTCCACTTCAGTTTATTTTAGTAAATACTTTCTTAACACTTTTCTGTCTTTAAACTGCATTGTTGGTAAAGGGGCAAGTAAGCATTGCACCTGTTGTATTCGGATGCATGTGACAAGTTCAATTTGATTTGAATTTGACTCACCTGCGACAGAGTTAGGGCGAGGCATGAGGCACAGAGGGATGGAGTGGGCAGACATGCTGTCCAGGTGTCTCTCTGGGATCTTGTTGAGGCTGTAGGTGGAGGCAGCCATGTTCTCGTCCACACGGTACAGGAATGAATCCATACCAGACTTCTGGCTCTGCCACAGCTTCAGGTTGCTGCCCCGCGTGAAACCCCCCTCACTGTATTTACCCTCACGCTCAGCGTTCTCAGGGTAGGTAGTCAGGGTGGCTGGAAGGAAGGAAGGAAGGAACAACCGGAGTAGAGGAGAGGGGTCAGGGATAAGAGTGAAGGCAGCGTTGCCTTAGCCCAAGATGTACTCTTAAAACCTCTTAGGGAAGCTGTGAATTTTCGCAGCTTTTTGTTAAAAATCACCCAACATTTCAAAGTCCTGCTACTCATGTTTGGAATATAGTATATGCAAATGATAGAAAACACTCTGAAGTCTCTAAAACTGGTTAAATCGTGCCTGTGGCTATAACACAACGTGTTTAGCAGTAAAAATCCCTCGAAAAACTGTTCTCCAAAAACACAAAAAATATATTACTCCGCCAGTCAATGTATTGTTCAAGACGAATGCAAATACATGAAGCAGTAATGTAAACGCCTACAGCTTCCACACGATGTCGCCAGTGCTGGCCTTTTGAGCAGACTTAATCCTTGGTTCTATTACGTTTGACCCTTTCCTGTTTCAGTCTGTCAACAGGAAGTTTTTAAAACATGAAAGATGGCCGTTGATTTCCAGACTAGCTGCTATCGAATACAGATCGCCCCGTGATGAATTGTATAGCTAATTAACGTTTATTAATACCTAAAGTTGGTTTAGAAAAGTAGTTTGAAGTGTTTTATAAAAGTATATAGGCACCTTTTGTCATTTTAAAAAGTGACGTTGCTTCTTGTAAAAGGGAATATTCCTGGATCAGACCGGTCTTCAGAAAATGACATTTTGGCTATACAATGACGGATTTCATCGGGAAAAAGACCCATGTGATGTTTATGGGATATATAGGAGTGCCAAGAAAGAAGCTCGTCAAAGGTAATGAATGTTTTATATTTTATTTCTGTGTTTTGGGTAGCGTTTTGGGTAGCCCCGGCTACCGCAAAATCTGTCGTTAGGTGACGTTGCAGTATTTTGGGGGTGGATGCTATCAGATAATAGCTTCTCATGCTTTCGCCGAAAAGCATTTTACAAATCTGACTTGGTGGATAGATTCACAACGAGTGTAGCTTTAATTCACTACCTTGAATGAGTATTTTAATGAAAGTTTAATGACAGTTTGAGTTTTATCAAAAACTATAGCTGGCGCTCTGAAACTCCGCTGAGTGATGTTCCTGCCAGGGAACTGTATTCTGTACATCCTTAACATAGACTGTCTCTGGAAGACAAAACAGACACATACTCCATCTAAACGTGAATCGATTCTCAATTGCGATTCGGGTTCCAGAAACATTTTTTATGTATTTTTTATTTCACCTTTATTTAACCAGGTAGGCCAGTTGAGAACAATTTCTTATTTACAACTGTGACATGGCCAAGATATAAGCAAAGCAGTATGACAAAAACAACAACACAGAGTTACACATGGGATAAACAACAGGTAGTTGGTTGGATGGGCTATTTACAGATGGGCTGTGTCCAGCTACAGCTATCGGTGAGCTGCTCTAACAGCCGATGCTTGAAGGTAGTGAGGGAGATATAAGTTTCCAGCTTCAGTGATGTTTGAAATTTGTTCGAGTCATTAACAGCAGCAGAGAACTGGAAGGAAAGGCGGCCAAAGGAGGTGTTGGCTTTGGGGATGACCTGTGAAATATACCTGCTGGAGCGCGTGCTACGGGTGGGTGTTGCTATAGTGACCAGTGACCTGAGAAAAGGCGGAGCTTTACCTAGCAAAGACTTCTAGATGACCTGGAGCCAGTGGGTTTGGAGATTAATATGTAGCGAGGACCAGCCAACGAGAGCATACAGGTCGCAATAGTGAGTAGTATATGGGGCTTTGGTGACACAATGGATGGCACTGTGATAGACTGCATCCAATTTGCTGAGTAGAGTGTTGGAGGCTATTTTGTAAATGACATCGCAAAATTCAAGAATCGGCAAGATAGTCAGTTTTCGAGGGTATGTTTGGCAGTATGAGTGAAGAAGGCTTTGTTGCGAAATAGGAAGCCAATTCTAGATTTAAGAAGATGATTAATGTGAGTCTGGAAGGAGAGTTTACAGTCTAGCCAGACACCTACCTATTTACAGTTGTCCACATATTCTAAGTCAGAACCGTCCAGAGTAGTGATGCTAGGCTGGCAGGTGTGGGTAGCGATCGGCTAAAGAGCATGCATTTAGTTTTACTAGCGTTTAAGAGCAGTTGGAGGCTCTTTCAAGGTTTGCTAACACAGTGTCCAAAGAAGGGTCAGATGTATACAGAATGGTGTCGTCTGCGTAGAGGTGGATCAGAGAATCACCAGCAGCCAGAGCAACATCATTGATATATACAGAGGAAAGAGTCGGCACGAGAATTGAACCCTGTGGCAACAGGCCCTAACATTTGACACACTGAATTCTATCTGGGAAGTAGTTAGTGAACCAGAAGAGGCAGTCATTAGATAAACGAAGGCTGTTGAGTCTGCCGATAAGAATGTGGTGATTGACAGAGTAGAAAACCTTGGCCAGGTCGATGAAGACGGCTGCAGGGTATTATTTTCTATCGATAGTGTTTATGATATCGTTTAGGACCTTGAGCGTTGCTTAGGTGCACCCGTGACCAGCTCGGAAATGGGATTACATAGCAGGGAAGGTACGGTGGGATCCAAGATGGTCGGTGATCTGTTTGTTCACTTGGCTTTTGAAGACTTTAGAAAGGCAGGGCAGGATGGATATAGGTCTGTAACATAAAGCCCTTAAGTTTCATATTACATGCAAATATTTTCACAAATGCAAAATACACACTTACTGTACTATGTTTTAACCGGCTTTATCACAGTTTTAGCTGATAGTATATATCAGTGACAACACGTTTCTGGTGGCCTTCTTCCATTACACAACGGTGTTCGGAACATGCTACTGTAGATAGCTAATTAACACAGGTCGTCCCTTTGTCTTCCATCTGTCTTCAGTAAACATGCTACTGTAGATAGCTAATTAACACAGGTCGTCCCTTTGTCTTCCATCTGTCTTCAGTAAACATGCTACTGTAGATAGCTCATTAACACAGGTCGTCCCTTTGTCTTCCATCTGTCTTCAGTAAACATGCTACTGTGTTAATTAGATAGCTAATTAACACAGGTCGTCCCTTTGTCTTCCATCTGTCTTCAGTAAACATGCTACTGTAGATAGCTAATTAACACAGGTCGTCCCCTTGTCTTCCATCTGTCTTCAGTAAACATGCTACTGTGTTAATTAGATAGCTAATTAACACAGGTCGTCCCTTTGTCTTCCATCTGTCTTCAGTAAACATGCTACTGTAGATAGTTAATTAACACAGGTCGTCCCTTTGTCTTCCATCTGTCTTCAGTAAACATGCTACTGTAGATAGTTAATTAACACAGGTCGTCCCTTTGTCTTCCATCTGTCTTCAGTAAACATGCTACTGTAGATAGCTAATTAACACAGTTCGTCCCTTTGTCTTCCATCGGTCTTCAGTAAACATGCACTGTAACATGGAGATATGGCCGTGTGCAAACACTAACCCTATAAAGGTGTGTTTTAACATTTTGTTTTCTAGAAAATTAATACTCGCTAACATGAAAGATAAGGTCCTTATGCTTCCAAAACCGTAACGCAAGTGTTGCATGTTAATGTTCAGACCAAGAGTCAGGGCTATTTACAAAACAAAACATACAGAAGACCCCTTTGTCCAATGACTCTTATGTATAATATAATGGAACTGAGAGTCATGATCAAGGGCTAGGGTTGCCTTTGCTACGACCATGCTCAATGACCCCAACGACACAACCAGTCAAGTAAATGTCTGTAGTATACTACACATGAAAAGCTATCCAACTGATATACTGTTCTCTGATATACTGTGTCCTGTTTTCTCTAAGGAATAACAGGGTTTTGTGTTCTGAGCGTGTGCGTGTGTTTTGAGTGTGTATGCGCGTGTGTTCTGAGTGTGTGTGTGTGTGTGTTTTGAGTGTGTATGCGCGTGTGTTCTGAGTGTGTGTGTGTGTGTGTTTTGAGTGTGTATGCGCGTGTGTTCTGAGTGTATGGATGTGTGTGTGTTTTGAGTGTGTATGCTTGTGTGCGTCTCTTACGATGTGTGTGTGTGTATATAGTCCACCCCCCTCACCGATGATGCCGCTGTCCCGGCTCTCCAGGGTGGAGGTGGGGCTGTAGACAGATCCGTAGGCGTGGTCCTTGTTATCCTGGTTACCCCTGGGCATGGCACCATCGGTGCCAGGCAGCAGGGTGGAGCAGGGGGAGCCGGCCGGGGGGGAGGCTGTGCTGCTGGTCAGGGTGGAGCATGGACTGATCCTCTGGTTACCAGCCAGGCCCTGGAGGAGAAACACAGAGTCAGATGACAGTACTAGTTACAACACAGCCTGGAACACCAAGACATTTGAAACCACATCAATAGGAGAGGAGGAAGTAGTCACATGTTGAGACTCCATAGGGTTCTATGTAGGTTTATCATTCTCAGAAACCAGCAGTACTGAAGCTTCCATTTTATATCTAGCAGCAGAATGATTCCACAGCATTGCTGAGTGTGAGAGAGAGAGCTTTAAACAGGAGGGGAGGAGTGATGGAGGGGTGGAAGAGGTGGAGGGGAGGAGTGATGGAGGGGTGGAGAGGTGGAAGAGGTGGAGGGGAGGAGTGATGGAGGGATGGAGAGGTAGAAGAGGTGGAGGGGAGGAGTGATGGAGGGGTGGAGAAGTGGAAGAGGTGGAGGGGAGGAGTGATGGAGGGGTGGAGAGGTGGAGGGGAGGAGTGATGGAGGGGTGGAGAGGTGGAGGGGAGGAGTGATGGAGGGGTGGAGAGGTGGAGGGGATGAGTGATGGAGGGGTTGAGGGGTGGAAGGGTGAAGAGGTGGGGAAGTTGAGGGGAAGAGTGGTGAAGGGGTGGAGGAGTGGTAGGTGGATGGGTGGTAGGTAGAGGGGTGAAAAGGTGGGGAGGTGGAGGGGAGGAGAGGGGAGAGGCAATTCATGGATTGATTTTTGGAGATAAAGAAAGGTCCCCCTCTTCCCTCAGTCAGTAGGCTTTAGCTATACTGAAGAGATCCCAGCTACTGTAAGAATCATACCTACTGCAGCCCAACTGAAAGTTTATAGTATATTGATTTAAGGATAATACAAAAAACGTATAATTTCGTACCCTCATATTGCCACCCTTGAGGGGCTCAATGTCTTTTCATGGATACAAAAAACAACATTAGCTGTTATTATTATTATTTTGGTAAGGAAATATGGGAATATGTGACTTTACAGAGGGAACACACATGGCAGGGGTCAACGATGAGTCACAGAATTCATCCAAAATGGCACCCTATTCCCTACATTCCTTAATGAACCTCTCTTACATATCTCTCTATACACCCCACCTCTACGGCATAACACCACTACACTATAACACCACTACAACATACCACCACGACAGCATGCCACCACTACAGCATACCACCACTACAGCGTACCACCACTATAGTATAACACCACTACAGCAAAACACCACTACAGCATACAAACACTACAGCATACCACCACTACAGTAGAACACCACTACAGTATAATACCACTACAGTATAACACCACTACAGTATAACACCACTACAGCATACCAACACTACAGTATAACACCACTACAGTATACCACCACTACAGTATAACACCACTACAGTATAACACCACTACAGTATAACACCACTATAGCAAAACACCACTACAACATAACACCACTACAGTATAACACCACTATAGCATAACACCACTACAGTATAACGCCACTATAGCATAACACCACTACAGTATAACACCACTATAGCATAACACCACTATAGCATAACGCCACTACAACATAACACCACTACAGTATAACACCACTACAGCATAACACCACTACAACAGAACACCACTACAGTATAACACCACTACAGTATAACACCACTACAGTATAACACCACTACAGTATAACACCACTATAGCATAACACCACTACAACATAACACCACTACAGTATAATACCACAACAGCATAACACCACTACAGCATAACACTACTACAGTGTAACACCACTACAGCATAACACCACAACAGCATAAAACCACAACAGCATAACACCACTACAGCATGACTCCACTACAGTAAAACACCACTACAGTATAACACCACTACACTATAACACATCTTAAGCAAAACATCACAATAACATAACACCACTTCAGCATAAAACCACTCCAGCATAAAACCACTACAGCATAACACCACTACAGCATAACACCACTACAGCATAACACCACTACAGCATAACACCACTACAGCATAACACCACTACAGCATAACACCACTACAGAAAAACACCACTACAGAAAAACACCACAACGGCATGATACCACTACACTATAACACCACTACAGTATAACACCACTACAGGAAAATACCACTACAGTATAACACTAGCTAGAAGCCTGTGTTTCAGACATAAGGACGTGGATGGCTGCAAACATTCTACTTTTAAACTCAGACAAAACAGAGATGCTTGTTCTAGGTCTCAAGAAACAAAGAGATTTTCTGTTGAATCTGACAATTAATCGGAATGGTTGTACAGTCGTCTCAAATAACTGTGAAGGACCTCGGCGTTACTCTGGACCCTGATCTCTCTTTTGACGAACATATAAAGAATGTTTCAAGGACAGCTTTTTTCCATCTACGTAACATTGCAAAAATCCTAAATTTCTGTCCAAAAATGTTGCAGAAAAATTTATCCATGCTTTTGTCACTTCTAGGTTAGACTACTGCAATGCTCTACCTTCCAGCTACCTGGATAAAGCACTAAATAAACTTCAGTTAGTGCTAAATACGGCTGCTAGAATCCTGACTAGAACCAAAAAATGTGATCATATTACTCCAGTGCTAGCCTCCCTACACAGGCTTCCTGTTAAGGCAAGGGCTGATTTCAAGGTTTTACTGCTAACCTACAAAGTATTACATGGCTTTGCTCCTACCTATCTCTCTGATTTGGTCCTGCCGTACATACCTACACGTACGCTACGGTCACAAGACGCATGCCTACTAATTGTCCCTAGAATTTCTAAGCAAACATCTGGAGGCAGGGCTTTCTCCTATAGAGCTCTATTTTTATGGAATGGTCTGCCTACCCATGTGAGAGACGCAAATTCGGTCTCAACCTTTAAGTCTTTACTGAAGACTCATCTCTTCAGTGGGTCATATGATTGAGTGTAATCTGGCCCATGGGTGTGAATGTGAACGGAAAGGCTCTGGAGCAACGAACCACCCTTGCTGTCTCTGCCTGGCCGGTTCCCCTCTTTCCACTGGGATTCTCTGCCTCTAACCCTATTACAGGGGCTGAGTCACTAGCTTACTGGTGCTCTTTCGTGCCGTCCCTATGAGGGGTGCGTCACTTGAGTGGGTTAAGTCACTGATGTGATCTTCCTGTCTGGGTTGGCGTCCTCCCTTGGGTTGTGCCGTGGCGGAGATCTTTGTGGGCTATACTCGGCCTTGTCTCAGGATGGTAAGTTGGTGGTTGAAGATATCCCTCTAGTGGTGTGGGGGCTGTGCTTTGGCAAAGTGGGTCGGGTTATATCCTTCCTGTTTGGCCCTGTCCGGGGGTATCATCGGATGGGGCCACAGTGTCTCCTGACCCCTCCTGTATTTATGCTGCAGTTGTTTATGTGTCGGGGGGCTAGGGTCAGTTTTTTATATCTGGAGTACTTCTCCTGTCCTATGTGTCCTGTGTGAATTCAAGTATGCTCTCTCTAATTCTCTCTTTCTTTCTCTCTCTCGGAGGACCTGAGCCCTAGGACCATGCCTCAGGACTACCTGGCATGATGAGTTCTTGCTGTCCCCAGTTCACCTGGCCGTGCTGCTGCTCCAGTTTCAACTGTTCTGCCTGTGATTATTATTATTTGAACATGCTGGTCATTTATGAACATTTTAACATCTTTGCCATGTTCTGTTATAATCTCCATCCGGCACAGCCAGAAGAGGACTGGCCACCCCACATAGCCTGGTTCCTCTCTAGGTTTCTTCCTAGGTTTTGGCCTTTCTAGGGAGATTTTCCTACCCACCATGCTTCAACACCTGCATTGCTTGCTGTTGGGGTTTTAGGCTGGGTTTCTGTACAGCACTTTGAGATATCAGCTGATGTACGAAGGGCGATATAAATCAATGTGATTTGATTTTGATTTGATCACTGAGTACCACTCTTTATATTGTCAAGCATGATGGTGTCTGCATCATATTATGGGTATTCTTGTCATTGGCAAGGACCAGGGAGTTCTTTAACGATAAAATAAACAGAATAGAGCTAAGCACAGGCAACATCCTAGAGGAAAGTCTGCTTTCCAACAGACACTGGGAGATGAATTCACCTTTCAGCAAGACAATAATCAAAAACACAAGGCCTAATCTACACTGTAGTTTCTTACCAATACAACATTGAATGTTCCTGAGTGGCCTAGATACAGTTTTGATTGAACCCTTGTGTAGTCATAATATTCTGTATACTCCCCTTGTCCTAAGGTAAAAAAATTACCCGCCTTCACTAAACCCCTAAAATAAAGCAGCTAAATTGAATTGTACACCCCAAATCTATTTTGCATGAAGAAACAACCTGTCATTCATCACACACTTTGTGAATATCTGGGTTTTCCCTCTTCACAATGCAGAAAGACTGCATTTAATCAGTGGGCACCACTCATTTTTACTACAACACACCTGTCATGATTGTTTTCTTTACTAAAGTAGAGTTTTATTATTATTATTTTTGCTACAGGTACTGCATAGGTCTAAAAATACATTTTTTTAGCAAGAGATAGCACATATATAGCACTAAGAAAGTAGCAGAAATGTGCAGAAAGTAGTTTTGAAGGGAAACAATAACAGTCTTGAACTTAGTAATGTATTCTAAAATACTCTACAATGAGGAATTCAACTACAAAATACTAGTCTTATCCCATTTATTTTAACCATTACCCCCACCGACAAGATGTATAAACAACAACAATCAATACGAATAAAATAAGATAATAGTTACAAAAATGTGAAGAAATAAATCAACTCTAATTAGCATATGTAGGACAGTATGCAAGTGCGTGTGCATGGACTTTGCAGATGTATTTTTCACATGTGCAGCACATAGTATTTGTTTTACAGTCCTTCTTTGGGGGGCATAATTGGCATCTCCCCTCTTTCCTGCCCCAGCTGCAGCCTCAGGTGGATCAGGACAAGATTCAGCCCCCTGAACAGCTTTCACAA
The DNA here is from genome assembly GCF_021184085.1 of Oncorhynchus gorbuscha. NCBI lineage: Eukaryota > Metazoa > Chordata > Actinopteri > Salmoniformes > Salmonidae > Oncorhynchus > Oncorhynchus gorbuscha. The sequence goes on from NC_060178.1 coordinate 98,569,279, forward strand.
GTGCTGCAGAGGCTGCTGTGCTGGGTAGGCGCTCTCTTCTTTGAATGTGTGGGGTTACAAGTGCCTTTCCCGGCTGCTGCAGGATCAACCTCCTCTTGTTCCACTTATCAGGCATCTAGGTAGGGTTGCTCTTGTTCCATATCACGAAGGCATTGTATGAGGACACATCAATGATGTTATGGAAGATGACCATGGGCCAGCGGCCAGTCATCCTCCTTTCAGCTGTGAATTCCAATCACTTTGTCCAGGGTGTCCATGCCTCCTTTGTTGTGGTTGTAGTCCAGGATGATGGCTGGCTTCCTGTCCTCACGATCACTGATCTCAGCAGTTTTGTGCAGTGTGATCAGGAGGACCATGTCCTTGTTCCTCTTTGGGAGGTAAGACACTAGAGTGTTGGTGGGGGTGAAGGGAAACCTTGATGAGAAGGCCTCTCTCCCCCTTGTTATGAGTGCAGGGGAGCTCAGGCTTGTTCTTTCTAACTGTGCCCACCATGGTGATCTTCCTCTTCAGTTTTCTTCCATTTTTCTGATAGAGTATTTTGTGTAGATCGTTGACAAGGAATTACAATTAAATCCATTTTAATCCCACAACAAAATGTGGAAAAAGTAAAGGGGTGTGAATACTTTCTGAAGGCACTGTACATGTGTATATGTATATATCTAAAAACTATTTAGCAGCCGAGGTTCAGTCAGAGGTGAGAGAAATATGAGGCTTAGTCAACCTGCTGGTTATCAGCACACTAAAGTAGCAGAATATATTAACGGACGACAACTGTTTTGAAGTTTTGATGTGTCGAGCGGAATAAATCATCTAGAAACTTTGTTATGTAATGGCCTAATTAGGGCAGAAGAGTTTATGCTTGGAGAAACTGACAAATTGGGAGTTTATTTTTATTTTTATTTGTGGACCTGGCTTACAGAGATGTATAGCAACAGGCTGTAAACAAGAAGCTCATCAAGCTGTCAGGTAAAGGGAAGTCATCACATCCCAGGTATGTCTGGGCACCTGAGTGGTGCAGCGGTCTAAGGCACTGCTTCTCTGTGCAAGAGGGGACACTACAGTCCCTGGTTCAAATCCAGGCTGGATCACATCTGACCGTGATTGGGAGTCCCATAGGGTGGTGCACAACGAGTTTTGCAGCGGTAGGCTGTCATTGTAAATAAGAATTTGTTCTTAACTTACTTGCCTAGTTAAATAAAGGTTAAATACAACAAAAACATTTTTTTTTAAATGTGTGTTTCCCAATTGGGATCAGAAATAGAGGAACACTGAACGGAATATCAAGATATCACGAATATGGAGAGACATTTTTCCTCCCCAGCACCACTTCCTCAGTGATAGCAGTAGTAGAGAGGGGTTAGCATTGTGGGATGGCCAAACACACACACACACACCTGTCTATTGTCTGGTTCATCCATGCTGTTATGTTCTTTGTCTGGCCCCTCACTAGTTTTGTCTCCCAACAGGAAGCCCAGGCACGTCATCAATGTGTTGGCTGCCTCATCCACCGAAGGAGGAGGGCCCAGCTCCCTGCTTGACTCCCCTATAGACAGAGAGAAGGAGAGAGCGAGAGAGATGGAGAGAAATTAATGAAGAGAGAGAGGGGGGAGAGAGAGGGAGAAGGAGGAAGAGAGAGAGAGAGACAGAAAGAGAGAGAGAAGGAGTATGTTTGTGAGTGTGTATAAAACAAAGTAAACCAACTGGCTTTACCTGGAAGGCAACCACACCTTGGAAAGAAACTAGACCAGAGAAGGAGCACATGAAAATGACAAGATTCACAAGGCAACCATGCAGTAAACTGATGGATAAATGTCCTTTACGTGTTCAAGTCCCAACCCAACATTTTTTAAATACTAAATCAATACCAATCACAAAAACTAAAACTAAAAGAGAACACAAATGGGAGAAGGCATAAAGTAGAGTAGGGTAGAAACCGAGTAGGGTAGAGTAGGGTAGAAACCGAGTAGGGTAGAGTAGAGTAGAGTAGGGTAGAAACTGAGTAGAGTAGAGTAGGGTAGAAACTGAGTAGAGTAGAGTAGGGTAGAAACCGAGTAGAGTAGGGTAGAAACTGAGTAGGGTAAGGTTGAAACCGAGTAGGGTAGAGTAGGGTAGGGTTGAAACCAAGTAGGGTAGAGTAGAGTAGGGTAGGGTAGAAACTGAGTAAGGTAGGGTTGAAACCGAGTAGGGTAGAGTTGGGTGAATCGGGTGGGGTAGGGTAGGGTAGGGTAGAGTAGAGTTGGGTACAGTAGGATAGAGTAGAGTAAGGAAGAGTAGGGTAGGGTAGAGTACAGTAGAGTAGAGTAGGGAAGGGTTGAGCGCAGTAGAGTAGGTAGAGTAGAGTAAAGTTGGGTAGAGTACAGTGGAGTACAGTAGGGTACAGTAGGGTACAGTAGGGTAGAGTAGAGTAAGGTAGAGTAGGGTGCATTAGAGTAGGGTAGGGTTGAGTACAGTAGAGTAGGGTAGAGTAAAGTTTTGTGGAGTAGAGTAGGATAGAGTAGGGCAGAGTACAGTAGGGTACAGTAGAGTAGAGTAGCATAGGGTACAGTAGAGTTGAGTACAGTAGTGTGGGGTACAGTAGAGTAGGGTGGGGTTGAGTAGGGTAGAGAAAAGAGACTCAATACCAGAACTACTCCTGAGAGCAGAGCTGTGCATCAGAGGTAAACTCTCTTGAGATTCAGACTGAACTGGACACACAATTTTCCCTCCCTCATGATGTCATCTATTTTGTGAAGTTCACCAGTCCCTCCTGCAGCAAATCCCCCCCACAACATGATGCTGCCACCCCCGTGCTTCACGGTTGGGATAGTGTTCTTCGGCTTGCAAGCCTCCCCCTTTTTCCTCCAAACATAATGGTGGTCATTATGGCCAAACAGTTATATTTTTGTTTCATCAGACCAGAGGACATTACTCCAAAAAGTACAATCCTTGTCCCCATGTGCAGTTGCAAACAATAGGCTTGCTTTTTATGCCGGTTTTGGAGCAGTGGCTTCTTCCTTGCTGAGCGGCCTTTCAGGTTATGTACCTGTTTGAGAGACTAGTCAAGGACCATATCACCTCCACCCTACCTGACACCCTAGACCCACTCCAATTTGCTTACCGCCCAAATAGGTCCACAGACGATGCAATCTCAACCACACTGCACACTGCCCTAACCCACCTGGACAAGAGGAATACCTATGTGAGAATGCTGTTCATCGACTACAGCTCGGCATTCAACACCATAGTACCCTCCAAGCTCGTCATCAAGCTCGAGACCCTGGGTCTCGACCCCGCCCTGTGCAACTGGGTACTGGACTTCCTGACGGGCCGCCCCCAGGTGGTGAGGGTAGGCAACAACATCTCCTCCCCGCTGATCCTCAACACGGGGGCCCCACAAGGGTGCGTTCTGAGCCCTCTCCTGTACTCCCTGTTCACCCACGACTGCGTGGCCACGCACGCCTCCAACTCAATCATCAAGTTTGCGGACGACACAACAGTGGTAGGCTTGATTACCAACAACGACGAGACGGCCTACAGGGAGGAGGTGAGGGCCCTCGGAGTGTGGTGTCAGGAAAATAACCTCACACTCAACGTCAACAAAACTAAGGAGATGATTGTGGACTTCAGGAAACAGCAGAGGGAACACCCCCTATCCACATCGATGGAACAGTAGTGGAGAGGGTAGCTAGTTTTAAGTTCCTCGGCATACACATCACAGACAAACTGAATTGGTCCACTCACACTGACAGCGTCGTGAAGAAGGCGCAGCAGCGCCTATTCAACCTCAGGAGGCTGAAGAAATTCGGCTTGTCACCAAAAGCACTCACAAACTTCTACAGATGCACAATCGAGAGCATCCTGGCGGGCTGTATCACCGCCTGGTACGGCAACTGCTCCGCCCTCAACCGTAAGGCTCTCCAGAGGGTAGTGAGGACTGCACAACGCATCACCGGGGGCAAACTACCTGCCCTCCAGGACACCTACACCACCCGTTGTTACAGGAAGGCCATAAAGATCATCAAGGACATCAACCACCGAACCACTGCCTGTTCACCCCGCTATCATCCAGAAGGCGAGGTCAGTACAGGTGCATCAAAGCTGGGACCGAGAGACTGAAAAACAGCTTCTATCTCAAGGCCATCAGACTGTTAAACAGCCACCACTAACACTGAGTGGCTGCTGCCAACACACTGTCATTGACACTGACCCAACTCCAGCCATTTTAATAATGGGAATTGATGGGAAATGATGTAAATATATCACTAGCCACTTTAAACAATGCTACCTTATATAATGTTACTTACCCTACATTATTCATCTCATATGCATATGTATATACTGTACTCTACATCATCGACTGCATCCTTATGTAACACATGTATCACTAGCCACTTTAACTATGCCACTTTGTTTACTTTGTCTACACACTCATCTCATATGTATATACTGTACTCGATACCATCTACTGTATGCTGCTCTGTACCATCACTCATTCATATATCCTTATGTACATGTTCCTCATCCCCTTACACTGTGTATAAGACAGTAGTTTTGGAATTGTTAGTTAGATTACTTGTTGGTTATCACTGTATTGTCAGAACTAGAAGCACAAGCATTTCGCTACACTCGCATTAACATCTGCTAACCATGTGTATGTGACAAATACAATTTGATTTGATTTGATTTGTTTCCTCCAGCATCTTCACAATGTCCTTTGCTGTTGTTCTGGGATTGATTTGCACTTTTCGCACCAAAGTACTGAACATGTCTCCTTCCTGAGCGATATGACGGTTGCATGGTCCCATGGTGTTTATACTATTGTTTGTACAGATGAACGTGGTACCTTCAGGCGTTTGGAAATTGATCCCAAGGATGAACCAGACTTTTGGAGGTCTACATTTTTTTTCTGAGGTCTTTGCTGATTTCTTTTGATTTTCCCATGATGTCAAGCAAAGAGGCACTGAGTTTGAAGGTAGGCCTTGAAATGCATCCACAAGTACACCTCCAATTGAGTCAAATGATGTCAATTATCCTATCAGAATGACATCATTTTCTGGAAGTTTCCAAGTCAACTTAGTGTATGTAAACTTGTGACCCACTGGAATTGTGACACAATGAATTATAAGTGAAATAATCCGTAAACAATTGCTGGAAAAATGTCCTGCACAAAGTAGATGTCTAAACTGACTTGACAAAACTATAGTTTGTTCACAATAAATTTGTAGAGTGGTTGAGAGAGAGAGAGAGAGAGAGAGAGGTTTTTTTTTTTGAGTTTTTATAAAACCTTTATTTTTTACTCAAGTGTTAACATAAAAACAAATGACACACTGCCCTTTCAGAAATGAAAAAACAAATGTAATTCCTAAATAAAAATAAATACATAACATATACATTCAACTTATTTCATTGGCAAAACATAATTTCCCCTCCTCTACAAAACAAAGCGCTCTTTCGTAGGCCCACTTCTCCTCAAATAATAGGAGATCTTTTACAGCTGAAAAGAACTCAAAATCTACTTTTATTCTTGCTTTTACTAATCCTTTAAAAACACATCTTACATCCTGCCCATATCCCGTTTCTATCTTGTGTTTTCTACTCAGAAAAATTGACATCTTAGCTTGTCCCAAAATAAAATTTAACATTTGACATTTTCTTTTCTGTTGTTTACTATATTGAAACCCCAAAATAAAAACTGTGTTATTGAAAAATTCCCCTACAACTTTAAACAAAGATTCCAGCATTTCCAATAGAGGTTTTATCCTCTCACACTCCATAAAACAGTGAAAAATGGTTTCTCTTATATTACAAAAAGGACATCCATCTCTAACATCTGAATTAATAACAGATACAAAAGCATTAACTGCAATGATGCCATGTAAAACCCTCCATTGCATATCACCAGTACCCTTTTGTAACGGTGGTTTGTACAGTGCTCTCCATGCTGGCTTTACCTTGTCATCAATGCCCAATTTTACCCTCCATGGAGTGTCTTTTCTATTTTTCAATTTATCTTTATTCAACACCTTGACACACCCCTATACAAGTCCTTCCCATTCACCTCATCCAAACCCACCTCCTCCAACCCTCTCAAATCCAGCAATAACGCCTTTCTTTCTGACTCTGGGATATTTGGTGTAATCCCTAGTCTTGGAAATGAGACGTCTTCATCTTGTACCTTCTTCTTGTGGCTACTAAGCATACCCCATTCTTCCGCTGACAGAGCCTTCCTACAGCTCCCCAGCATTTGTCCGACAATCCTTTCCGACCTCATCCCCAAATGTTCTGCCACCCGTATTCCATCCATTAAGGCGGGCCCAGCCATGGCCATTAACTGTCTTAAGGTGATGATTTTCCCCTTCACCAGAATCTTGGAGAAATGTGGAACAGCTGCAGTTGTACAATCCAGTCTTGCCCCATACACCAGAGGTTCCTCCAACAGCCAATGCACTGACTCCGCTGAAGTTCGTCTGGACACCTTCATTATGCTCCATACTCTGAGAAGTCCTCTGTAAAACGGAGGTACTCTCTCCCTAGAAATCTGGCTACTATCAACCAGAAATAAAGCCTTCTTTAAACCTAATCCTCCAACCCGTTGTAATATAAGACCTGCCACCCCTCTCCACACCACATTTTCCGGTCCATAAAGCAACCTTTGAATAAACTGAAACCGGAAAGCAGCAGCCCTACTAGCAAGATGTACAAGACCTTGTCCCCCTCTTCTTTTGACAAATACAAAACACTTTGTGGAACCCAGTGATATTTATCCCAAAAGAAATCCACAATAATTGCCTGTATCTTAGCCAAAAGGCCAGATGGTGGTTCTAAAACTGACAACCGATGCCACAGTGCAGATGCAATCACATTGTTAACTATAATAGTGCGCCCCTATATGACATACGAGATAGTAACCAACGCCATCTCCTCATCCTCCCTTCCACCATTTCAACCACCCCACTCCAATTTTTTTCCATAGTCCCCTCATCTCCTAGGTACACTCCAAGATACTTAAAACCTCCCTTACACCATTCTAGCCCCCCTGGCAAAGCCATGATCCCTCCAGACCATTCTCCAATCTGTAACGCACAACTCTTTTCCCAATTTACCTTTGCAGAGGATATTCCCCTAAAACGATCAACAATTAGACTCAAGCTATCCACCTCCGCTTGATTTTTCACTAGCACAACTACATCATCAGCATAGGCTGAGAGACGAATAGGAGGAATATCCTCTGAAAAGCACACCCCTGCAATGCGACTTCTAATGCTATTTAGTAGTGTCTCTATAGCAATGGCATATAACATTCCTGACATAGAACATCCCTGCCTAATACCTCTACACACTTTAAAAGGAGCACTCAAACCACCGTTAACTTTCAATACACTTTCAATGTCACCATATATCACCTTGATCATGGCAATAAAACCAGAGCTGAACCCAAACGCCTCAAGCGTGTGCCATAAGTATTGATGTTCGACTCGGTCAAATGCCTTTTCCTGATCAATTGAAATTAGACCAGCATCCAACCCAATATCCCTAGAGACGTCCAAAAAATCACGAATCAGAGAAATGTTATCCCCTATCTGCCTGCCAGGAACACAGTAGGACTGATCCGTATGTATGATTTGCCCCATCACCTCCCTCAGCCTGTTGGACAAAGCTTTTGACAATATCTTATAATCAGTGCACAATAAAGCCACCGGCCTCCAGTTCTTCACCTCCCTTGGGTCACCCTTTTTGGGCAGTAGGGTGAGGACAGCCCTTCTGCAGCTTATTGGTAGTAACCCTCCGGTTAAACTATCATTAGCTACTTCTAACCAATCCTCTCCCAACATAGCCCAAAAAGACTTAAAAAAGTCAACGGGAAGCCCATCAATGCCTGGTGCCCTTCCATTTTCCATGCCTTTTAATGCAGTGTATAAATCCTGCAAAGACAATGGTTGCTCAAGCTCAACCTGAACTTCTGCAGCCACCTTTGGGAGCCCATCAAAGAACTGCTGTGTCACTGTTTTGTCCTCTTTGTACTCACATTTGTAGAGCTCAGCATAGAACTCTACTGCCCTCTTTCTAATTTCACTAGGGCTGGTGAGCTCTTGTCCAACAGCTGATTTGAGACAATGAATAATTTTTCTTTGTCCATTCTTTTTCTCTAAACCAAAGAAACATTTGGATGAGGCATCCATTTCAGATATTCCCTGAAATTTACTTCTCACCAGTGCCCCCTGTGCTCTGATACCCAGCAGGTCTGCCAATGCAGCTTTTCTCCTCTTGAGGGCCTGAGTATGGCCTCGATCTCCTGTGGTCTCAACCAATGTCATGAGTTCCACTATTTCAATCTCTAGGGCTTTCATTGATCTGGTGATATCTTTAGTGACATTCCTCGTGTATTGATTACAAAATTGTTGAATCTGGATTTTCCCTATATCCCACCACTGTTGAATGGATACAAAACTGGCTTTTTGAGATCTCCACCTCTCCCAGAAAAAACTGAAACAGTTCCTGAAGTGAGCATCACTCAATAAAGTTATATTAAAATGCCAGTATGCGCTTTTGGGTTTTACATCGTTAATGAACACCACCTCTGTTATTAAACAATGATCAGAAAACCCCACTGGAGTTATCACACTTGATTTACAGACCTGAGATTGATGCTCAAAAACATAAAACCTATCTAACCTGGCCATAGAGATGATGTTCTCTCTCACATGCGCCCAGGTGTACTGCCTTGTTCCTCCATGTTGACTCCGCCAAATATCACACAATTCATTTGTTACAATGAGGCGTTTTAAAAACATCCTTGAGGCTATATGAGGTTCTTGGTGATTTCTATCTAAATCACTAACTGTGCAGTTAAAATCCCCAGCAATAAACAAATAATCTTCTTTATTACATTTCTCAATGGTATTTGATAGTGTCTCTAAAAAACATACCCTCTCAACTGTCATCACTGGGGCATATACATTTATCAGACACATAGTGATGTTTTCATACCTTGCTCTAACTTTTAATAACCTCCCCTCAACTACCTCTTCAACCTCATATGACAACGGCAAAAACCCTTTTGAGAACAAGATAACCACACCCCCACTTTTTGAGTTTTTATGACTACACACCACTGTCTCCCCCCACTCCTGTTGCCACATAACTTAATTTTCCAAATTACTATGCGTTTCTTGTAAAAGAATTATGTCACTTCCCTTTCCCCTAATTAACTCATACACCATGGCTCTTTTTTTTATATCTCTTGCCCCATTTACGTTTAAAGAAGAAATCTTAAAACTGCTCATGGATAAAAAAAATATACAGAGGATGATCCAGCCACCACATCTCTTTACAGAGTTAAGACTGCAACTGAACTCTTTCATTTTCTTTAGAATTTACATCACTTATCACTCTTGTGACCACTTTCTTGAGTCTAGCAATTTCAGGGCTTTTCAAACTTCCGCCTGTAATTTTTGACATCAGAAACTTTGCTGATTCAATAAACAATTCACGTTCAGGGAAAAAATCAGTTACATTGTAATCTTGCATATATTTCTTCCCTTTTGTCAACTTCAAAAATTGACGTATCCTCTCGATCCCATACCTCCCATCCACCCCATTTATCTCACTATATTGTTGTGACGCGTCAGATGACTCACTCTCACTATCCTCCCCAGAAGAATACTCCACCATCTCTACACCTTGTTCATCTTCAATTGATTTATTAAACTCTACCTTTCTCTTAGAATTAGACCCTTCACCACCCCTTACATTCTTCCTTTTACTCCTCGGTATTTTGAAAACATCCGCTTCCTTTTCCGTTATTTCAATCTCCTCTTGACCTCCAATTTCATTTTCCAGCACCACCTCAGCGACGGCAGTCGCAATCTCGCCTACTGTTTCCCCTCCCTCTTTGTTCTGATCTACCACAATTGCCCCCGTATCCACACTGCCTTCCTCTCCTGCTTTTCCAACCACATCTGCCCACCTTCTCTCTTCTCCTGTACCCTTAGAATGTTCATCCCTTCGCGGTGGTGCGTTAGTTGTACTCGCACTAAAACTACTACCAGGCTCAGCGCGCTCATTTTCGGGACAATTACGCACCAAATGCCCCTCTCTTCCACAGCCAAAGCATTTCATTGATTCAGTAGATGCATAGAAGACATAATCAAATCCATCAATCTTAAAGCTAAACGCTAAATCCAGTTCATCTCCTTCCTTTTTTAGAATCATATGCACTTGTCTCCTATGAGACACGACATGTTTCAACAACGGAGATTTGCATCCAAAAGGAACTTTCTTTATTGTAGACACTATTTGACCATGGCGCGATAACTCTCGCCATAACACTTCATCTCTAACAAATGGTGGCACGTTAGAAAGCATGACTTTCTTCGCCGGATTCATAAGCGGAAATACCGACGTCTGTGTTTCTCTCAACACGACACCCATCTCAACTATTCTATTCACCTTTTCAATTGAATCTAAGAATATCACTACAGCGCTATTCATCCTTGAGGCTGATTTGATGCTATCATACCCAATGATAGCACCCACAGCCAAGCTACATTCTTCCACTGAACACCCTGTCGCAGCAGGAATCTTTACTCCATGCCTCCGACTAAGTTTTTCAAACTCTCCATTTCCACGAGTGGCCATAACAACCAGCCCCACCCGCTGGTTGTGCCCTCGCGAAAAACCAACCTCAAAGATCCCACCACCCCTATACGTGCTTAGTGATAGTTTAAACAAGATACCCTTAAAACAACTAACTGCTTGACGACTCACTCCCAGCATGCACTCCCAGCATGCAGAGAGAGAGAGAGAGAGAGAGAGAGAGAGAGAGAGAGAGAGAGAGAGAGAGAGAGAGAGAGAGAGAGAGAGAGAGAGAGAGAGAGAGAGAGAGAGAGAGAGAGAGAGAGAGAGAGAGAGAGAGAGAGAGAGAGAGAGAGAGAGAGAGAGAGAGAGAGAGAGAGAGAGAGAGAGAGAGAGAGAGAGAGAGAGAGAGAGAGAGAGAGAGAGAGAGAGAGAGAGAGAGAGAGACATAGCAGTATGTAGGATACAGTATGTACACATGTACAGTATATTGGAGAGGGTCTGAATATCCTCTAAAACTACTGTAATAGGATGATAGGAACGAAGACACTTCTAGCAATGCTGGAGGTTTCACTGTCATCATTACTAATATGTCTCTAGATCCTGCTCTGGTTTCGTCACCAGGATGTTATTGTTACACTGATACCTGATGCTGCCGCTGGTTGACTACTTTGTTAGGGGTGAGGTGTTGCTAAGTAACGTGTTGATCTCACCTGAAGAGCTGGTTTCTCTCTGCTGTGTGTGGGTTAAGGGTGTTAGATGTGGACGTGGGAATGTCAAAGAAAGACAGCTGACAGAGGGTGATGTGTTCAACTAAATAGTAGTGAGAGAGATTAGACAGACTGGTTTCTTTGGGTGTTTTCAAAAGGAACCGAATGGAAGCAAACGGGCTGAAACAGGGAGGGACCTAACATCCATCATCACAGGGAGCTCCTAACACACACCATCACAGGGAGGTCCTAACATACACCATCACAGGGAGCTCCTAACATACACCATCACAGGGAGCTCCTAACGTCCACCATCACAGGGAGCTCCTAACATACACCATCACAGGGAGCTCCTAACATTCACCATCACAGGGAGCTCCTAACATCCACCATCACAGGGAGCTCCTAACATCCACCATCACAGGGAGCTCCTAACGTCCACCATCACAGGGAGCTCCTAACGTCCACCATCACAGGGAGCTCCTAACATCCACCATCACAGGGAGCTCCTAACATCCACCATCACAGGGAGCTCCTAACATCCACCATCACAGGGAGCTCCTAACAATCCACCATCACAGGGAGCTCCTAACATCCACCATCACAGGGAGCTCCTAACATCCACCAT